>NW_028322232.1:21871018-22177314 GCF_059928025.1 Delphinapterus leucas
ACCTTGGCGATGTGGGCCCTCAGTTGGGAATTGGTGCCTGCTGGGGGTCTCCACCCCTCGGTAATGAGGGCCCTCTGGCGTCAGACCCTAACTCCTGGGCTCCCAAAATTTTCTGATGTGCGCCCTGTGGTGCGACTACACTCCTGCCAGGTTCCCAACCCCATGGGAATGTGGGCCTTCTGCTCTGAGGTCCCAATGGTGGGTTGCTCAGTTTCATGATGAGGGTCCTCTGGTGTGAGTTCACTCCGCCCTGGATCCAATAGCCTCGCTGCTCCTGGCTGCCTGCGGGGAGGTTCCAACTGCGGGATTCCTCACCTTTTTTCTTCTATGGGCCCTCTGTTTTGAGACTCCTCCTGCCTGCCTGACTCCCAGCCCCTTGGTGATGTGTGTCCTCTGGTTTGAGGCTACGTGTGCTGGGTCCCTCACCTTTCGATTATGTGGCCCCACTGGTGTGAGGACACTCCTGCCTGGTTCCTATCCCCTTGGTGATGTGGGCCCTCTGGTGAGAGTCTGATCCTGGCTGGGTTCCTCACCCTTCTGTGAGGTGGACCCTCTGCTGTAAGATCACTCCTGCCTGGCTGGCACACCCCACCTTGGCAACGTCGGCCCTCTTGTGGCAGTTGGAGCCTGCTGGGAGCTTCCTCTCCTCGGTGATGAGGGCCCTCTGGCGTCAGGCCCTAACTTCTGGGCTCCCAAAATTCTCTAATGTGCGCCCTGTGGTGCGAGTACACTCCTGCCAGGTTCCCAACCCCATGGGAATGTGGGCCTTCTGCTCTGAGGTCCCAACGGTGGGTTGCTCAGTTTCATGATGAGGGTCCTCTGGTGTGAGTTCACTCCGCCCTGGATCCAATAGCCTCGCTGCTCCTGGCTGCCTGCGGGGAGGTTCCAACTGCGGGATTCCTCACCTTTTTTCTTCTATGGGCCCTCTGTTTTGAGACTCCTCCTGCCTGCCTGACTCCCAGCCCCTTGGCGATGTGTGTCCTCTGGTTTGAGGCTACGTGTGCTGGGTCCCTCACCTTTCGATTATGTGGCCCCACTGGTGTGAGGACACTCCTGCCTGGTTCCTATCCCCTTGGTGATGTGGGCCCTCTGGTGAGAATCTGATCCTGGCTGGGTTCCTCACCCTTCTGTGAGGTGGACCCTCTGCTGTGAGATCACTCCTGCCTGGCTGGCACACCCCACCTTGGCAACGTCGGCCCTCTTGTGGCAGTTGGAGCCTGCTGGGAGATTCCTCTCCTCGGTGATGAGGGACCTCTGGCGTCAGGCCCTAACTTCTGGGCTCCCAAAATTCTCTAATGTGCGCCCTGTGGTGCGAGTACACTCCTGCCAGGTTCCAAACCACATGGGAATGTGGGCCTTCTGCTCTGAGGTCCCAACGGCTGGGTTGCTCACAGTTTCATGATGAGGGCCCTCTGTTTTGTGTTCAGTCAGGTCTGGATCCCATATCCTCGCTGCTCCTGGCCGCCTGCTGGGAGGTTCCAACTGCGGGATTCCTCACCTTTTTATTCTATGGGCCCTCTGTTTTGAGGCTCCTCCTGCCTGCCTCACTCCCAGCCCCTTGGTGATGTGTGTCCTCTAGTTTGAGGCCACGTGTGCTGGGTCCATCACATTTCGGTGATGTGGCCCCACTGGTGTGAGGACACTCCTGCCTGGTTTCCATTCCCTTGGTGATGTGGGCCCTCTGGTGAGAGTCTGATCCTCTTTGGGTTCCTCACACTTTTGTGTGGTTGGCCCTCTGCTCTGAGGTCACTCCTGCCTGGCTGGCACACACCGCATTGGCGACGTCAGCCCTCTGGTAGCAGTTGGAGCTTGCTAGGAGCCTCCTCTCCTCAGTGATGAGGGCCCTCTGGCGTCTGGCCCTAACTGCTGGGCTCCCCACATTTTCTGATGTGTGCCCACTGGTGCGATGACACTCCTGCTTGGTTCCCTCCCGCATGGTGATGTGGGCCTTGTGCTCTGAGGTCACAACGGCTGGGTTGCTTACAGTATCACGATGAGGGCCCTCTGTTGTGAGTTCATCACTGCCTGGATCCCATAACCTCGGTGATCTGGGCCGCCTGCTGGGATGTTCCAACGGCTGGATTCCTCACCTTTTTTATACAATGGGCCATGTGTTGGGAGGATAATCCTGCCTGCCTTGCTCCGAGACCCATGGTGATGTGGGTCCTCTGGTTTGAGGCCACATGTGCTGAGTACCTCAACTTTCGATGATGTGGTCCCACGGGTGTGAGGACACTCCTGCCTGGTTCCCAGCCCCTTGCTGTCGTGGGCACTCTGGTGAGGGTCTGATCCTTCCTGGGTTCCTTACCCTTCTGTGAGGTGGGCCCTCTGATGTGAGGTCACTCCTGCATGGCTGGCTCAGGTCGCCTTGGCGACGTGGGTCTTCTGTTGGCCACTGAAGCATACTGGGAGCCTCCTACCCTCTTTAATGAGGGCCCTGGAAAAACGCATATGCTCTTTTTGACCAAGTGCATCATTGTCGAATTTCTGAGTCTTTTCCTGTACTTTCAGAGGATTTCCCGTCTACCTCCTGAAATCGTAGTCCTGGAATTCTGCCCCACGTTCAAGTCCTCTTTGAAGACTTACTTCAATACATTTTTGGACGATAGCTGTCATTCATAACTCTGCAGGTTTGTGAATTACAGTGCCCCTGAGCTCCTTTTTCAACTCGCTTTATGTGAGCTGGCCGCAAAACCGCAGGATTGCTTCAGGCCCTAATCTGGTTCCGGCAGGGCACGCTGAGCCTTTGGTTAATCCCTCTTCCTGGTGGGAAATGAGAGTTCCATGTGCACGTGCAGACACCTACATCTAGTCTCTCATTGGTTCTCCCTATTCCTGTTCATCTTGCGCAGAAATTGCAAACTGTGCCAAACAGGAGGTTAAAGGCACTGACTCTCCAAGTGGGGAGAGTGTTAGTAAAGCGTCTGGAATGGTGAACCCGAGTACCAGGGGACGAAACCTGAGATGCATTTGAAAACGTTTCCCAATCACACGGTGGACCATACTCTGGGTTTCCCTTGCTTGTTTTAGCTGAAGGAAGAATCTCTGAAACCTGGAGAGTTGGGACCCATGGAATGGCTACCATGCAGTATGACTGCAAAGGGTCTGCCTTTGCTCACCGAACCTCACCAATGCTATCAGCCCGAAGTGTCCAGCCTTATGTATCAACCAGCTCTGGGTGTAGATGTGGTAAATCCAGGTTGCATCACAAGCCCTGAATGAATTATTTAAGAATTGCTCTCTATTTCACTGTCATTGTGTTTTGTTTGTGAAATTTATTTTGATAATTGGATTTATCGGATTTTCACTGCTGCGTTTCAGCCGCTGTACACACGCTTGATTTCCTTATGGAGACATATAAATCCATGGGTCTTAAGATTCTTACTTGTCAGGTATATTCCCAGGCGTTGAATATGGTGTGTTGAGTCCATTTCGTTGAGCAAGGAGTAGGTCTTGTCTATTATATATTTGGCTTATGGAACGGTATCTGTGCTAATTTCAATCTCTGGTTTGATGCTGCACCCCAACTCAACTTTCCCCATAAGCAAGCATAAGTTGGTTTTCTAAATTTGAGACCCTGTTCTGTTTTGTAATTCAGTTCATGTGTAGCCAAGGTTACGTTCCGTGTATTTGTGATATCTTATGATGTTTCTTTTTCTGAGTGACTTATTTCTCGTAGAATCGTCGTACCTGAATCCACTCATTATGCCGCTATGGGCCTGATGACGTAGATCTCATTGCTGTGTGATATTCCATTGTACGTACGTACCACATCTTCTTTATCCATTTTTTGCTTTCTCGGATATTTAACTTGTACCGTAGACGAGGTTCTTGTAAACAGAGCCGTCCCAAACTTTGGGGTGGCTGTGTGTTTTTGAATTTAATTTCCCTAAGCTATAGGACCATGAGTGGAAGTGCCATAGGCTGTGTTGCTTTGTTTCCTACGTGTTTCAGGAAACACCATACACTTCTCCAGAGTGGCTGTTGGCAATTTACATCCCGCCCATCAGCATAACAAGGCTCCCTGTTCTCCATGACCTGTCCTGCCTTTCTGGATTTTACACTTGTTTCAGATGGCCATTTTGACCGGGGGGCAGTGAGACTTCATTGTAGTGCAGATTTCCTTTACACGCTTGCTTGGTTGGCCAAAAAGGGCGTATGCGTTTTTTCCTGAATATATTCAGGAAAAAACGCATACGCCCTTTTTAGCCAAGTGCATCATTGTCGACATTCTGCCTCTTTTCCTATGCTTTAAGTGCAATTCCAGTCTACCCCCTGAAATAGTTTACCTGAAATTCTGCCCCGCTTTCAAGTCCTCTTCGAAGACTTACTTCAATACATTTTTGGACGATAGCTGTCATTCATAACTCTGCAGGTTTGTGAATTACAGTGCCCCTGAGCTCCTTTCTTCAACTCGCTTTCCTGTGAACTGGCCGCAAAACCGCAGGATTGCTTCAGGCCCTAATCTGGTACCCGCAGGGCACACTGAACCTTTGGTTATTTCCTCTTCCTGGTGGGAAATGAGCGTTTCATTTGCCCGTGCAGACACCTACAGCTAGTCTCGCATTGGTTCTCCCTATTCCTGTTCATCTTGCGCAGAAATTGCAAACTCTGCCAAACAGGAGGTTAAAGGCACTGACTCTCCAAGTGGGGAGAGTGTTAGTAAAGCGTCTGGAATGGTGAACCCGAGTACCAGGGGACGAAACCTGAGATGCATTTGAAAACGTTTCCCAATCACACGGTGGACCATACTCTGGGTTTCCCTTGCTTGTTTTAGCTGAAGGAAGAATCTCTGAAACCTGGAGAGTTGGGACCCATGGAATGGCTACCATGCAGTATGACTGCAAAGGGTCTGCCTTTGCTCACCGAACCTCACCAATGCTATCAGCCCGAAGTGTCCAGCCTTATGTATCAACCAGCTCTGGGTGTAGATGTGGTAAATCCAGGTTGCATCACAAGCCCTGAATGAATTATTTAAGAATTGCTCTCTATTTCACTGTCATTGTGTTTTGTTTGTGAAATTTATTTTGATAATTGGATTTATCGGATTTTCACTGCTGCGTTTCAGCCGCTGTACACACGCTTGATTTCCTTATGGAGACATATAAATCCATGGGTCTTAAGATTCTTACTTGTCAGGTATATTCCCAGGCGTTGAATATGGTGTGTTGAGTCCATTTCGTTGAGCAAGGAGTAGGTCTTGTCTATTATATATTTGGCTTATGGAACGGTATCTGTGCTAATTTCAATCTCTGGTTTGATGCTGCACCCCAACTCAACTTTCCCCATAAGCAAGCATAAGTTGGTTTTCTAAATTTGAGACCCTGTTCTGTTTTGTAATTCAGTTCATGTGTAGCCAAGGTTACGTTCCGTGTATTTGTGATATCTTATGATGTTTCTTTTTCTGAGTGACTTATTTCTCGTAGAATCGTCGTACCTGAATCCACTCATTATGCCGCTATGGGCCTGATGACGTAGATCTCATTGCTGTGTGATATTCCATTGTACGTACGTACCACATCTTCTTTATCCATTTTTTGCTTTCTCGGATATTTAACTTGTACCGTAGACGAGGTTCTTGTAAACAGAGCCGTCCCAAACTTTGGGGTGGCTGTGTGTTTTTGAATTTAATTTCCCTAAGCTATAGGACCATGAGTGGAAGTGCCATAGGCTGTGTTGCTTTGTTTCCTACGTGTTTCAGGAAACACCATACACTTCTCCAGAGTGGCTGTTGGCAATTTACATCCCGCCCATCAGCATAACAAGGCTCCCTGTTCTCCATGACCTGTCCTGCCTTTCTGGATTTTACACTTGTTTCAGATGGCCATTTTGACCGGGGGGCAGTGAGACTTCATTGTAGTGCAGATTTCCTTTACACGCTTGCTTGGTTGGCCAAAAAGGGCGTATGCGTTTTTTCCTGAATATATTCAGGAAAAAACGCATACGCCCTTTTTAGCCAAGTGCATCATTGTCGACATTCTGCCTCTTTTCCTATGCTTTAAGTGCAATTCCAGTCTACCCCCTGAAATAGTTTACCTGAAATTCTGCCCCGCTTTCAAGTCCTCTTCGAAGACTTACTTCAATACATTTTTGGACGATAGCTGTCATTCATAACTCTGCAGGTTTGTGAATTACAGTGCCCCTGAGCTCCTTTCTTCAACTCGCTTTCCTGTGAACTGGCCGCAAAACCGCAGGATTGCTTCAGGCCCTAATCTGGTACCCGCAGGGCACACTGAACCTTTGGTTATTTCCTCTTCCTGGTGGGAAATGAGCGTTTCATTTGCCCGTGCAGACACCTACAGCTAGTCTCGCATTGGTTCTCCCTATTCCTGTTCATCTTGCGCAGAAATTGCAAACTCTGCCAAACAGGAGGTTAAAGGCACTGACTCTCCAAGTGGGGAGAGTGTTAGTAAAGCGTCTGGAATGGTGAACCCGAGTACCAGGGGACGAAACCTGAGATGCATTTGAAAACGTTTCCCAATCACACGGTGGACCATACTCTGGGTTTCCCTTGCTTGTTTTAGCTGAAGGAAGAATCTCTGAAACCTGGAGAGTTGGGACCCATGGAATGGCTACCATGCAGTATGACTGCAAAGGGTCTGCCTTTGCTCACCGAACCTCACCAATGCTATCAGCCCGAAGTGTCCAGCATTATGTCTCAACCAGCTCTGGGTGTAGATGTGGTAAATCCAGGTTGCATCACAAGCCCTGAATGAATTATTTAAGAATTGCTCTCTATTTCACTGTCATTGTGTTTTGTTTGTGAAATTTATTTTGATAATTGGATTTATTGGATTTTCACTGCTGCGTTTCAGCCGCTGTACACACGCTTGATTTCCTTATGGAGACATATAAATCCATGGGTCTTAAGATTCTTACTTGTCAGGTATATTCCCAGGCGTTGAATATGGTGTGTTGAGTCCATTTCGTTGAGCAAGGAGTAGGTCTTGTCTATTATATATTTGGCTTATGGAACGGTATCTGTGCTAATTTCAATCTCTGGTTTGATGCTGCACCCCAACTCACCTTTCCCCATAAGCAAGCATAAGTTGGTTTTCTAAATTTGAGACCCTGTTCTGTTTTGTAATTCAGTTCATGTGTAGCCAAGTTTACGTTCCGTGTATTTGTGATATCTTATGATGTTTCTTTTTCTGAGTGACTTATTTCTCGTAGAATCGTCGTACCTGAATCCACTCATTATGCCGCTACGGGCCTGATGACGTAGATCTCATTGCTGTGTGATATTCCATTGTACGTACGTACCACATCTTCTTTATCCATTTTTTGCTTTCTCGGATATTTAACTTGTACCGTAGACGAGGTTCTTGTAAACAGAGCCGTCCCAAACTTTGGGGTGGCTGTGTGTTTTTGAATTTAATTTCCCTAAGCTATAGGACCATGAGTGGAAGTGCCATAGGCTGTGTTGCTTTGTTTCCTACGTGTTTCAGGAAACACCATACACTTCTCCAGAGTGGCTGTTGGCAATTTACATCCCGCCCATCAGCATAACAAGGCTCCCTGTTCTCCATGACCTGTCCTGCCTTTCTGGATTTTACACTTGTTTCAGATGGCCATTTTGACCGGGGGGCAGTGAGACTTCATTGTAGTGCAGATTTCCTTTACACGCTTGCTTGGTTGGCCAAAAAGGGCGTATGCGTTTTTTCCTGAATATATTCAGGGAAAAACGCATACGCCCTTTTTAGCCAAGTGCATCATTGTCGACATTCTGCCTCTTTTCCTATGCTTTAAGTGCAATTCCAGTCTACCCCCTGAAATAGTTTACCTGAAATTCTGCCCCGCTTTCAAGTCCTCTTCGAAGACTTACTTCAATACATTTTTGGACGATAGCTGTCATTCATAACTCTGCAGGTTTGTGAATTACAGTGCCCCTGAGCTCCTTTTTCAACTCGCTTTATGTGAGCTGGCCGCAAAACCGCAGGATTGCTTCAGGCCCTAATCTGGTTCCGGCAGGGCACGCTGAGCCTTTGGTTAATCCCTCTTCCTGGTGGGAAATGAGAGTTCCATGTGCACGTGCAGACACCTACATCTAGTCTCTCATTGGTTCTCCCTATTCCTGTTCATCTTGCGCAGAAATTGCAAACTGTGCCAAACAGGAGGTTAAAGGCACTGACTCTCCAAGTGGGGAGAGTGTTAGTAAAGCGTCTGGAATGGTGAACCCGAGTACCAGGGGACGAAACCTGAGATGCATTTGAAAACGTTTCCCAATCACACGGTGGACCATACTCTGGGTTTCCCTTGCTTGTTTTAGCTGAAGGAAGAATCTCTGAAACCTGGAGAGTTGGGACCCATGGAATGGCTACCATGCAGTATGACTGCAAAGGGTCTGCCTTTGCTCACCGAACCTCACCAATGCTATCAGCCCGAAGTGTCCAGCCTTATGTATCAACCAGCTCTGGGTGTAGATGTGGTAAATCCAGGTTGCATCACAAGCCCTGAATGAATTATTTAAGAATTGCTCTCTATTTCACTGTCATTGTGTTTTGTTTGTGAAATTTATTTTGATAATTGGATTTATCGGATTTTCACTGCTGCGTTTCAGCCGCTGTACACACGCTTGATTTCCTTATGGAGACATATAAATCCATGGGTCTTAAGATTCTTACTTGTCAGGTATATTCCCAGGCGTTGAATATGGTGTGTTGAGTCCATTTCGTTGAGCAAGGAGTAGGTCTTGTCTATTATATATTTGGCTTATGGAACGGTATCTGTGCTAATTTCAATCTCTGGTTTGATGCTGCACCCCAACTCAACTTTCCCCATAAGCAAGCATAAGTTGGTTTTCTAAATTTGAGACCCTGTTCTGTTTTGTAATTCAGTTCATGTGTAGCCAAGGTTACGTTCCGTGTATTTGTGATATCTTATGATGTTTCTTTTTCTGAGTGACTTATTTCTCGTAGAATCGTCGTACCTGAATCCACTCATTATGCCGCTATGGGCCTGATGACGTAGATCTCATTGCTGTGTGATATTCCATTGTACGTACGTACCACATCTTCTTTATCCATTTTTTGCTTTCTCGGATATTTAACTTGTACCGTAGACGAGGTTCTTGTAAACAGAGCCGTCCCAAACTTTGGGGTGGCTGTGTGTTTTTGAATTTAATTTCCCTAAGCTATAGGACCATGAGTGGAAGTGCCATAGGCTGTGTTGCTTTGTTTCCTACGTGTTTCAGGAAACACCATACACTTCTCCAGAGTGGCTGTTGGCAATTTACATCCCGCCCATCAGCATAACAAGGCTCCCTGTTCTCCATGACCTGTCCTGCCTTTCTGGATTTTACACTTGTTTCAGATGGCCATTTTGACCGGGGGGCAGTGAGACTTCATTGTAGTGCAGATTTCCTTTACACGCTTGCTTGGTTGGCCAAAAAGGGCGTATGCGTTTTTTCCTGAATATATTCAGGAAAAAACGCATACGCCCTTTTTAGCCAAGTGCATCATTGTCGACATTCTGCCTCTTTTCCTATGCTTTAAGTGCAATTCCAGTCTACCCCCTGAAATAGTTTACCTGAAATTCTGCCCCGCTTTCAAGTCCTCTTCGAAGACTTACTTCAATACATTTTTGGACGATAGCTGTCATTCATAACTCTGCAGGTTTGTGAATTACAGTGCCCCTGAGCTCCTTTCTTCAACTCGCTTTCCTGTGAACTGGCCGCAAAACCGCAGGATTGTTTCAGGCCCTAATCTGGTACCCGCAGGGCACACTGAACCTTTGGTTATTTCCTCTTCCTGGTGGGAAATGAGCGTTTCATTTGCCCGTGCAGACACCTACAGCTAGTCTCGCATTGGTTCTCCCTATTCCTGTTCATCTTGCGCAGAAATTGCAAACTCTGCCAAACAGGAGGTTAAAGGCACTGACTCTCCAAGTGGGGAGAGTGTTAGTAAAGCGTCTGGAATGGTGAACCCGAGTACCAGGGGACGAAACCTGAGATGCATTTGAAAACGTTTCCCAATCACACGGTGGACCATACTCTGGGTTTCCCTTGCTTGTTTTAGCTGAAGGAAGAATCTCTGAAACCTGGAGAGTTGGGACCCATGGAATGGCTACCATGCAGTATGACTGCAAAGGGTCTGCCTTTGCTCACCGAACCTCACCAATGCTATCAGCCCGAAGTGTCCAGCATTATGTCTCAACCAGCTCTGGGTGTAGATGTGGTAAATCCAGGTTGCATCACAAGCCCTGAATGAATTATTTAAGAATTGCTCTCTATTTCACTGTCATTGTGTTTTGTTTGTGAAATTTATTTTGATAATTGGATTTATTGGATTTTCACTGCTGCGTTTCAGCCGCTGTACACACGCTTGATTTCCTTATGGAGACATATAAATCCATGGGTCTTAAGATTCTTACTTGTCAGGTATATTCCCAGGCGTTGAATATGGTGTGTTGAGTCCATTTCGTTGAGCAAGGAGTAGGTCTTGTCTATTATATATTTGGCTTATGGAACGGTATCTGTGCTAATTTCAATCTCTGGTTTGATGCTGCACCCCAACTCACCTTTCCCCATAAGCAAGCATAAGTTGGTTTTCTAAATTTGAGACCCTGTTCTGTTTTGTAATTCAGTTCATGTGTAGCCAAGTTTACGTTCCGTGTATTTGTGATATCTTATGATGTTTCTTTTTCTGAGTGACTTATTTCTCGTAGAATCGTCGTACCTGAATCCACTCATTATGCCGCTACGGGCCTGATGACGTAGATCTCATTGCTGTGTGATATTCCATTGTACGTACGTACCACATCTTCTTTATCCATTTTTTGCTTTCTCGGATATTTAACTTGTACCGTAGACGAGGTTCTTGTAAACAGAGCCGTCCCAAACTTTGGGGTGGCTGTGTGTTTTTGAATTTAATTTCCCTAAGCTATAGGACCATGAGTGGAAGTGCCATAGGCTGTGTTGCTTTGTTTCCTACGTGTTTCAGGAAACACCATACACTTCTCCAGAGTGGCTGTTGGCAATTTACATCCCGCCCATCAGCATAACAAGGCTCCCTGTTCTCCATGACCTGTCCTGCCTTTCTGGATTTTACACTTGTTTCAGATGGCCATTTTGACCGGGGGGCAGTGAGACTTCATTGTAGTGCAGATTTCCTTTACACGCTTGCTTGGTTGGCCAAAAAGGGCGTATGCGTTTTTTCCTGAATATATTCAGGAAAAAACGCATACGCCCTTTTTAGCCAAGTGCATCATTGTCGACATTCTGCCTCTTTTCCTATGCTTTAAGTGCAATTCCAGTCTACCCCCTGAAATAGTTTACCTGAAATTCTGCCCCGCTTTCAAGTCCTCTTCGAAGACTTACTTCAATACATTTTTGGACGATAGCTGTCATTCATAACTCTGCAGGTTTGTGAATTACAGTGCCCCTGAGCTCCTTTTTCAACTCGCTTTATGTGAGCTGGCCGCAAAACCGCAGGATTGCTTCAGGCCCTAATCTGGTTCCGGCAGGGCACGCTGAGCCTTTGGTTAATCCCTCTTCCTGGTGGGAAATGAGAGTTCCATGTGCACGTGCAGACACCTACATCTAGTCTCTCATTGGTTCTCCCTATTCCTGTTCATCTTGCGCAGAAATTGCAAACTGTGCCAAACAGGAGGTTAAAGGCACTGACTCTCCAAGTGGGGAGAGTGTTAGTAAAGCGTCTGGAATGGTGAACCCGAGTACCAGGGGACGAAACCTGAGATGCATTTGAAAACGTTTCCCAATCACACGGTGGACCATACTCTGGGTTTCCCTTGCTTGTTTTAGCTGAAGGAAGAATCTCTGAAACCTGGAGAGTTGGGACCCATGGAATGGCTACCATGCAGTATGACTGCAAAGGGTCTGCCTTTGCTCACCGAACCTCACCAATGCTATCAGCCCGAAGTGTCCAGCCTTATGTATCAACCAGCTCTGGGTGTAGATGTGGTAAATCCAGGTTGCATCACAAGCCCTGAATGAATTATTTAAGAATTGCTCTCTATTTCACTGTCATTGTGTTTTGTTTGTGAAATTTATTTTGATAATTGGATTTATCGGATTTTCACTGCTGCGTTTCAGCCGCTGTACACACGCTTGATTTCCTTATGGAGACATATAAATCCATGGGTCTTAAGATTCTTACTTGTCAGGTATATTCCCAGGCGTTGAATATGGTGTGTTGAGTCCATTTCGTTGAGCAAGGAGTAGGTCTTGTCTATTATATATTTGGCTTATGGAACGGTATCTGTGCTAATTTCAATCTCTGGTTTGATGCTGCACCCCAACTCAACTTTCCCCATAAGCAAGCATAAGTTGGTTTTCTAAATTTGAGACCCTGTTCTGTTTTGTAATTCAGTTCATGTGTAGCCAAGGTTACGTTCCGTGTATTTGTGATATCTTATGATGTTTCTTTTTCTGAGTGACTTATTTCTCGTAGAATCGTCGTACCTGAATCCACTCATTATGCCGCTATGGGCCTGATGACGTAGATCTCATTGCTGTGTGATATTCCATTGTACGTACGTACCACATCTTCTTTATCCATTTTTTGCTTTCTCGGATATTTAACTTGTACCGTAGACGAGGTTCTTGTAAACAGAGCCGTCCCAAACTTTGGGGTGGCTGTGTGTTTTTGAATTTAATTTCCCTAAGCTATAGGACCATGAGTGGAAGTGCCATAGGCTGTGTTGCTTTGTTTCCTACGTGTTTCAGGAAACACCATACACTTCTCCAGAGTGGCTGTTGGCAATTTACATCCCGCCCATCAGCATAACAAGGCTCCCTGTTCTCCATGACCTGTCCTGCCTTTCTGGATTTTACACTTGTTTCAGATGGCCATTTTGACCGGGGGGCAGTGAGACTTCATTGTAGTGCAGATTTCCTTTACACGCTTGCTTGGTTGGCCAAAAAGGGCGTATGCGTTTTTTCCTGAATATATTCAGGAAAAAACGCATACGCCCTTTTTAGCCAAGTGCATCATTGTCGACATTCTGCCTCTTTTCCTATGCTTTAAGTGCAATTCCAGTCTACCCCCTGAAATAGTTTACCTGAAATTCTGCCCCGCTTTCAAGTCCTCTTCGAAGACTTACTTCAATACATTTTTGGACGATAGCTGTCATTCATAACTCTGCAGGTTTGTGAATTACAGTGCCCCTGAGCTCCTTTCTTCAACTCGCTTTCCTGTGAACTGGCCGCAAAACCGCAGGATTGCTTCAGGCCCTAATCTGGTACCCGCAGGGCACACTGAACCTTTGGTTATTTCCTCTTCCTGGTGGGAAATGAGCGTTTCATTTGCCCGTGCAGACACCTACAGCTAGTCTCGCATTGGTTCTCCCTATTCCTGTTCATCTTGCGCAGAAATTGCAAACTCTGCCAAACAGGAGGTTAAAGGCACTGACTCTCCAAGTGGGGAGAGTGTTAGTAAAGCGTCTGGAATGGTGAACCCGAGTACCAGGGGACGAAACCTGAGATGCATTTGAAAACGTTTCCCAATCACACGGTGGACCATACTCTGGGTTTCCCTTGCTTGTTTTAGCTGAAGGAAGAATCTCTGAAACCTGGAGAGTTGGGACCCATGGAATGGCTACCATGCAGTATGACTGCAAAGGGTCTGCCTTTGCTCACCGAACCTCACCAATGCTATCAGCCCGAAGTGTCCAGCATTATGTCTCAACCAGCTCTGGGTGTAGATGTGGTAAATCCAGGTTGCATCACAAGCCCTGAATGAATTATTTAAGAATTGCTCTCTATTTCACTGTCATTGTGTTTTGTTTGTGAAATTTATTTTGATAATTGGATTTATTGGATTTTCACTGCTGCGTTTCAGCCGCTGTACACACGCTTGATTTCCTTATGGAGACATATAAATCCATGGGTCTTAAGATTCTTACTTGTCAGGTATATTCCCAGGCGTTGAATATGGTGTGTTGAGTCCATTTCGTTGAGCAAGGAGTAGGTCTTGTCTATTATATATTTGGCTTATGGAACGGTATCTGTGCTAATTTCAATCTCTGGTTTGATGCTGCACCCCAACTCACCTTTCCCCATAAGCAAGCATAAGTTGGTTTTCTAAATTTGAGACCCTGTTCTGTTTTGTAATTCAGTTCATGTGTAGCCAAGGTTACGTTCCGTGTATTTGTGATATCTTATGATGTTTCTTTTTCTGAGTGACTTATTTCTCGTAGAATCGTCGTACCTGAATCCACTCATTATGCCGCTATGGGCCTGATGACGTAGATCTCATTGCTGTGTGATATTCCATTGTACGTACGTACCACATCTTCTTTATCCATTTTTTGCTTTCTCGGATATTTAACTTGTACCGTAGACGAGGTTCTTGTAAACAGAGCCGTCCCAAACTTTGGGGTGGCTGTGTGTTTTTGAATTTAATTTCCCTAAGCTATAGGACCATGAGTGGAAGTGCCATAGGCTGTGTTGCTTTGTTTCCTACGTGTTTCAGGAAACACCATACACTTCTCCAGAGTGGCTGTTGGCAATTTACATCCCGCCCATCAGCATAACAAGGCTCCCTGTTCTCCATGACCTGTCCTGCCTTTCTGGATTTTACACTTGTTTCAGATGGCCATTTTGACCGGGGGGCAGTGAGACTTCATTGTAGTGCAGATTTCCTTTACACGCTTGCTTGGTTGGCCAAAAAGGGCGTATGCGTTTTTTCCTGAATATATTCAGGAAAAAACGCATACGCCCTTTTTAGCCAAGTGCATCATTGTCGACATTCTGCCTCTTTTCCTATGCTTTAAGTGCAATTCCAGTCTACCCCCTGAAATAGTTTACCTGAAATTCTGCCCCGCTTTCAAGTCCTCTTCGAAGACTTACTTCAATACATTTTTGGACGATAGCTGTCATTCATAACTCTGCAGGTTTGTGAATTACAGTGCCCCTGAGCTCCTTTCTTCAACTCGCTTTCCTGTGAACTGGCCGCAAAACCGCAGGATTGCTTCAGGCCCTAATCTGGTACCCGCAGGGCACACTGAACCTTTGGTTATTTCCTCTTCCTGGTGGGAAATGAGCGTTTCATTTGCCCGTGCAGACACCTACAGCTAGTCTCGCATTGGTTCTCCCTATTCCTGTTCATCTTGCGCAGAAATTGCAAACTCTGCCAAACAGGAGGTTAAAGGCACTGACTCTCCAAGTGGGGAGAGTGTTAGTAAAGCGTCTGGAATGGTGAACCCGAGTACCAGGGGACGAAACCTGAGATGCATTTGAAAACGTTTCCCAATCACACGGTGGACCATACTCTGGGTTTCCCTTGCTTGTTTTAGCTGAAGGAAGAATCTCTGAAACCTGGAGAGTTGGGACCCATGGAATGGCTACCATGCAGTATGACTGCAAAGGGTCTGCCTTTGCTCACCGAACCTCACCAATGCTATCAGCCCGAAGTGTCCAGCATTATGTCTCAACCAGCTCTGGGTGTAGATGTGGTAAATCCAGGTTGCATCACAAGCCCTGAATGAATTATTTAAGAATTGCTCTCTATTTCACTGTCATTGTGTTTTGTTTGTGAAATTTATTTTGATAATTGGATTTATTGGATTTTCACTGCTGCGTTTCAGCCGCTGTACACACGCTTGATTTCCTTATGGAGACATATAAATCCATGGGTCTTAAGATTCTTACTTGTCAGGTATATTCCCAGGCGTTGAATATGGTGTGTTGAGTCCATTTCGTTGAGCAAGGAGTAGGTCTTGTCTATTATATATTTGGCTTATGGAACGGTATCTGTGCTAATTTCAATCTCTGGTTTGATGCTGCACCCCAACTCACCTTTCCCCATAAGCAAGCATAAGTTGGTTTTCTAAATTTGAGACCCTGTTCTGTTTTGTAATTCAGTTCATGTGTAGCCAAGTTTACGTTCCGTGTATTTGTGATATCTTATGATGTTTCTTTTTCTGAGTGACTTATTTCTCGTAGAATCGTCGTACCTGAATCCACTCATTATGCCGCTACGGGCCTGATGACGTAGATCTCATTGCTGTGTGATATTCCATTGTACGTACGTACCACATCTTCTTTATCCATTTTTTGCTTTCTCGGATATTTAACTTGTACCGTAGACGAGGTTCTTGTAAACAGAGCCGTCCCAAACTTTGGGGTGGCTGTGTGTTTTTGAATTTAATTTCCCTAAGCTATAGGACCATGAGTGGAAGTGCCATAGGCTGTGTTGCTTTGTTTCCTACGTGTTTCAGGAAACACCATACACTTCTCCAGAGTAGCTGTTGGCAATTTACATCCCGCCCATCAGCATAACAAGGCTCCCTGTTCTCCATGACCTGTCCTGCCTTTCTGGATTTTACACTTGTTTCAGATGGCCCTTTTGACCGGGGGGCAGTGAGACTTCATTGTAGTGCAGATTTCCTTTACACGCTTGCTTGGTTGGCCAACAAGGGCGTATGCGTTTTTTCCTGAATATATTCGGGAAAAAACGCATACGCCCTTTTTAGCCAAGTGCATCATTGTCGACATTCTGCCTCTTTTCCTATGCTTTAAGTGCAATTCCAGTCTACCCCCTGAAATAATTTTCCTGAAATTCTGCCCCGCTTTCAAGTCCTCTTCGAAGACTTACTTCAATACATTTTTGGACGATAGCTGTCATTCATAACTCTGCAGGTTTGTGAATTACAGTGCCCCTGAGCTCCTTTCTTCAACTCGCTTTCCTGTGAACTGGCCGCAAAACCGCAGGATTGCTTCAGGCCCTAATCTGGTACCCGCAGGGCACGCTGAACCTTTGGTTATTTCCTCTTCCTGGTGGGAAATGAGCGTTTCATTTGCCCGTGCAGACACCTACAGCTAGTCTCGCATTGGTTCTCCCTATTCCTGTGCATCTTGCGCAGAAATTGCAAACTGTGACAAACAGGAGGTTAAAGGCACTGACTCTCCATGTGGGGATACTGTTAGTAAAGCATCTGGAACGGTTCACCCGAGTACCAGGGGACGAAACCTGAGATGCATTTGAAAACGTTTCCCAATCACATGGTGGACCATACTCTGTGTTTCCCATGCATGTTTTAGCTGAAGGAAGAATACCTTAAACCTGGAGAGTTGGGACCCATGGAATGGGTACCATGCAGTATGACTTCAAAGGGTCTGCCTTTGCTCACCGAACCTCACCAATGCTATCAGCCCGAAGTGTCCAGCCTTATGTCTCACCCAGCTCTGGGTGTAGATGTGGTAAATCCAGTTTGCATCACAAGGCCTGAATGAATTATGTAAGAATTGCTCTCTATTTCACTGTCATTGTGTTTTGTTTTTGAAATTTATTTTGTTAATGGGATTTATCGGATTTTCACTGCTGCATTTAGGCCCCTGTACACACGCTTGACTTCCTTATGGAGACATATAAATCCATGGGTCTTAAGTTTCTTACTTGTCAGGTATATTCCCAGGCGTTGAATATGGGGTGTTGAGTCCATTTCGTTGAGCAATGAGTAGGTCTTGTCTATTATATATTTGGCTTATGGAACGGTATCTGTGCTAATTTCAATCTCTGGTTTGATGCAGCACCCCAACTCACCTTTCCCCATAAGCAAGCATAAGTTGGTTTTCTAAATTTGAGACCCTGTTCTGTTTTGTAATTCAGTTCATGTTTAGCCAAGTTTACGTTCCGTGTATTAGTGATATCTTATGATCTTTCTTTTTCTGTGTGACTTATTCCTCGTAGAATCGTCGTAGCTGAATCCACTCATTATGCCGCTACGGGCCTGATGACGTAGATCTCATTGCTGAGTGATATTCCATTGTACGTACGTACCACAACTTCTTTATCCATTTTTTGCTTTCTCGGATATTTAACTTGTACCGTAGACGAGGTTCTTGTAAACAGAGCCGTCCCAAACTTTGGGGTGGCTGTGTGTTTTTGATTTTAATTTCCCTAATCTATAGGACCCTAAGTGGAAGTGCCATAGGCTGTGTTGCTTTGTTTCCTACGTGTTTCAGGAAACACCATACACTTCTCCAGAGTGGCTGTTGGCAATTTACATCACGCCCATCAGCATAACAAGGCTCCCTGTTCTCCATGACCTGTCCTGCCTTTCTGGATTTTACACTTGTTTCAGATGGCCCTTTTGACCGGGGGGCAGTGAGACTTCATTGTAGTGCAGATTTCCTTTACACGCTTGCTTGGTTGGCCAAAAAGTGCGTATGCGTTTATTCCTGAATATATTCAGGAAACAACGAATACGCCCTTTTTGGCCAAGTGCATCATTTTTGACATTCTGCCTCTTTTCCTATGCTTTAAGTGCAATTCCAGTCTACCCCATGAAATCGTTTTCCTGAAATTCTGCCCCGCTTTCAAGTCCTCTTCGAAGACTTACTTCAATACATTTTTGGATGATAGCTGTCATTCATAACTCTGCAGGTTTGTGAATTACAGTGCCCCTGGGCTCCTTTCTTCAACTCGTTATCTTGTGAGCTGGCCGCAAAACTGCAGGATTGCTTCAGGCCCTAATCTGGTTCCGGCAGGGCACGCTGAGCCTTTGGTTAATTCCTCTTCCTGGTGGGAAATGAGCGTTTCATTTGCCCGTGCAGACACATACAGCTAGTCTCTCTTTGGTTCTCCCTATTCCTGTGCATCTTGCGCAGAAATTGCAAACTGTGCCAAACCGGAGGTTAAAGGCACTGACTCTCCAAGTGGGGAGAGTGTTAGTAAACCGTCTGGAACGGTGAACCCGAGTACCAGGGGACGAAAACTGAGATGCATTTGAAAACGTTTCCCAGTCACACGGTGGACCATACTCTGGGTTTCCCATGCATGTTTTAGCTGAAGTAAGAATCCCTTAAACCTGGTCAGTTGGGACCCATGGAATGGCTGCCATGCAGTATGACTTCAAAGGGTCTGCCTTTGCTCACCGAACCTCACCAATGCTATCAGCCCGAAGTGTCCAGCCTTATGTCTCAACCAGCTCTGGGTGTAGATGTTGTAAATCCAGGTTTCATCACAAGGCCTGAATGAATTATTTAAGAATTGCTCTCTATTTCTCTGTCATTGTGTTTTGTTTGTGAAATTTATTTTGTTAATGGGATTTATCGGATTTTCACTGCTGTGTTTAGGCCACTGTACACACGCTTGACTTCCTTATGGAGACATATAAATCCATGGGTCTTAAGATTCTTACTTGTCAGGTATATTCCCAGACGTTGAATATGGGGTGTTGAGTCCATTTCGTTGAGCAAGGAGTAGGTTTTGTCTATTATATATTTGGCTTATGGAACGGTATCTGTGCTAATTTCAATCTCTGGTTTGATGCAGCACCCCAACTCACCGTTCCCCATAAGCAAGCATAAGTTGGTTTTCTAAATTTGAGACCCTGTTCTGTTTTGTAATTCAGTTCACGTGTAGCCAAGTTTATGTTCCGTGTATTAGTGATATCTTATGATCTTTCTTTTTCTGTGTGACTTATTTCTCGTAGAATCGTCGTAGCTGAATCCACTCATTATGCCGCTACGGGCCTGATGACGTAGATCTCATTGCTGTGTGATATTCCATTGTACGTACGTACCACATCTTCTTTATCCATTTTTTCTTTCTCGGATATTTAACTTGTACCGTAGACGAGGTTCTTGTAAACAGAGCCGTCCCAAACTTTGGGGTGGCAGTGTGTTTTTGAATTTAATTTCCCTAAGCTATAGGACCATGAGTCGAAGTGCAATCGGCTGTGTTGCTTTGTTTCCTAGGTGTTTCAGGAAACACCATAAACTTCTCCAGAGTGGCTGTTGGCAATTTACATCCCGCCCATAAGCATAACAAGGCTCCCTGTTCTCCATGACGTGTCCTGCCTTTCTGGATTTTACACTTGTTTCAGATGGCGCTTTTGACCGGGGGGCAGTGAGACTTCATTGTAGTGCAGATTTCCTTTACACGCTTGCTTGGTTGGCCAAAAAGGGCGTATGCGTTTTTTCCTGAATATATTCAGGAAAAAACGCATACGCCCTTTTTGGCCAAGTGCATCATTGTCGACATTCTGCCTCTTTTCCTATGCTTTAAGTGCAATTCCAGTCTACCCCCTGAAATCGTTTTCCTGCAATTCTGCCCCGCTTTCAAGTCCTCTTCGAAGACTTACTTCAATACATTTTTGGACGATAGCTGTCATTCATAACTCTGCAGGTTTGTGAATTACAGTGCCCCTGAGCTCCTTTCTTCAACTCGCTTTCCTGTGAACTGGCCGCAAAACGGCAGGATTGCTTCAGGCCCTAATCTGGTACCCGCAGGGCACGCTGAGCCTTTGGTTATTTCCTCTTCCTTGTGGGAAATGAGCGTTCCATTTGCACGTGCAGACACCTACAGCTAGTCTCGCATTGGTTCTCCCTATTCCTGTTCATCTTGCGCAGAAATTGCAAACTGTGCCAAACAGGAGGTTAAAGGCACTGACTCTCCAAGTGGGGATAGTGTTAGTAAAGCGTCTGGAACTGTGCACCCGAGTACCAGGGGACGAACCCTGTGATGCATTTGAAAACGTTTCCCAATCACACGGGGGACCATACTCTGGGTTTCCCATGCATGTTTTAGCTGAAGGAAGAATCCCTTAAACCTGGAGACTTGGGACCCATGGAATGGGTACCATGCAGTATGACTTCAAAGGGTCTGCCTTTGCTCACCGAACCTCTCCAATGCTATCTGCCCGAAGTGTCCAGCCTTATGTCTCACTCAGCTCTTGGTGCAGATGTGGTTAATCCCGGTTGCATCACAAGCTCTGAATGAATTATTTAAGTATAGCTCTCTATTTCACTGTCATTGTGTTTTGTTTTTGTAATTCATTTTGATAATTGGATTTATCGGATTTTCTCTGCTGCGTTCATAAATCTATACACACCCTTGATTCTCTTACAGAGACATATAAATCCATGGGTTTGAAGGTTCTTACTAGTCAGGTGTATTCCTAGGCGTTGAATATGGGGTGTTTAGTCCATTTCGTTGAGCAACTGGTAGGTCTTGACTATTACATATTTGGCTTATGGAAAGGTATCTGTGCTAATTTCTATCTCTGGTTTTATGCAGCACCCCAACTCTCCTTTATCCTTAAGCAAGCATATGTTGGTTTTCTAAATTTGAGACCCCGTTCTGTTTAGTAATTCAGTTCATTTGTAGCCACGTTTACATTCCATGTATTAGTAATATCGTGTGTCTTTTTCTTTTTGAATTATGTGACTTCGAATGATCATACGTAACTCCTCTGTGGTTGTTACAACTGGCCATATTTCATTGATTTCCAGGCTGAGTAATATTCCACTCTACATAAGTGCCACATCTCTATCCATTTTTTCCCTCCAGAGACTTATAAATTATATCCTAGTCGAGGATCTTTTAAACATAGAGGTGGTAAATATTGGGGTGCCTGTGTCCTCTCGATTTTTGTTTTTCCCAAGATATACGTCCATGAGTGCAAGTGCCCTGTGCTCTGTAGCTCATTTTTTAGATGCTTTAGTAAACACAATACACTTCTCCAGAGTGACCGTTGGCAATATACATTTCCAGTATAAGCCTCAGAGAGCTCCCTTTTCTCCTTGCCCTGTCCTGCATTTTTGGTGTTTACACTTTATGAGGAAGGCTCTTCTGACTGATGCGAAGTGATATGTTTTGTAGTATTGATTTCCAGTGCCCACCTGTTTGGTTGGCTAAAAAAGTGTATACCCTTTTCTTGAATACATACAGAAAAAGACGCATACACCCTTTTTGGCCAATTGCAATGTTGGCAATGTTCAGCCCCTTTTCTTGTGCTTAATGGCGAGTCCTTTCTACCTCTTCCAATCCCTTTCCTGCCATTCTCCGTTGCTTACAAGTCCTTTCCTCTGACTTTCCTCAAGACATTTTTCAGTGATAGATATTTTCAACTCTGCAGTTTCGTGAATTTTAGTGTCCCTGAGTTCCATTTTTCAACTTGTGTTTATGGGAACTGGCCACAAAGCAGCGGAATTTCCTCAAGCCCTATTCTGTTTGCATGGGCAACCCTAGCCTTTGGTCAATTCGTCTTCCTGATTGGAAATAAGAGTGACATGTGCCTGTCCGAACACCTAGGACTTGTGTCTCATTGTTCCTCCTCCTTCTGCTTCATCCTCTGGACAAATTCCAAACTGTCTGCAACAGGATGTTGACAGTGCTGACATCTCCAAGTGGGGAGACTGTTCGTAAAGATGCTGGAGGGATGAACCCGAGCACCAGGAGATGAGGAGATGAGATGCCTTTTCCAAACTCTTCCCGATCAGATGGTATACCATCCTCTGGGTGTGACAGGCATGTTTTAGCTGTAGGAAGTGTCCCATTCATGTGAGGAGAACACCAGGGCTTTTACAAAATCAGTGTCTCTCCACAACCCAAACTGGGGAATTTTTTAAGCTACGGCTACACATATGTTCATTAAGGGCCTTGGGAAGTAGGCAGAGTCCAAACTTTAGATGATTGAAGTCTTCAGGGTCAGAAGCACTCACCACCGGCTTCCCTTAGGTTCCATTTTAACTGTCATTAATAGATGATGTCAATAAAAATATCTATTCTTTTTCAGATTATTTCCCCTTATAGGTTATTGTAAAATATTGAGTGTAGTTCCCGGGGCTATACAGTAGTTCCTTGTTGATGATCGATTTTATACATAGCAGTGTGTATGTGTTAATCCCAAACTGTTAATTTATCCCTCCTCCCACCTTTCCCCTTTGGTAATAATAAATTATAAGATTTTATACTTCTCAGAATTGGGGGAACTGAAAGAGAGGTATCATTTTCAATGGAAAAGCATTTAAAACAAGATTGAAGTTTTAACCAAGATTTTAGATGTACATCCTTGGAAAGAAATCACTTCGTTTCTCTAATATTGACCTGACAAATAAGACAAACCTTTTCACTGAACTTGCTTATAATAAAGTGATGGAAATATCAAATGGGAGTGTTAGAAACATCTTATTTTACCCGAGCCTTATACACTGTTCTATGTTAATTACAGTTTGGCTCAAACATCTGTTCATTGAAGTTACAATGTTCTCAATTTCTGTTACTGATCCTCCAGAGTGGACCCCAACAAGTGTCCCCCTGCCCAGTGTCATTGGAGCCAACAGATCGAGACTGAGTTTGGTTCAGAAGCAAAGGAAACTTTATATTTTGATCAGAGAATGGAGAGGTGAGAGCATGTGCTACCCCGTGGGCTGTGGGCTGGGCTGCTGTGTAGAGATCCTGTCAGAGTCAGTGGGAGGGAGGGGGCGGAGCTCTCGAGGGCCCGGTTGGCTGCAGCTCAGGCTCTATATCGCGGAGTGTGCACTGTGTCCCAGGAGCTGAGGTGTCGACCCAGCCATTCCGCACTAGGAAATCTGGTCTGAAGTGCCGGCTGTTGAACCGCTGTATGCGGGACCCTAGGAGCACGTGAAATTAGACAAAGCACAAAGGATAAAAAAGGTTAGACTTTATTTTATTGCCCAGATTCTATTTTTATCTCCCAGGGATTTTTAAGGGGCTTTGCCTGGGAAAAAGCCCTCTTCTGCCTTTTTTCCCCTTCCTCATTCTTAGAGTGCTGAGGGTGCAGACCCTTCTTCTGTAACTGCTGAGTGCTGAGTTAGGAGCCCTCATACCCGTGGGCGAGGGTCAGAACTTCTCCCCAGCAGCCTCCAGGTGACGTTGATTGTCCCCAGGCCTCCTGCCTCCCCGCTCGTCCACCTGAGCACCAGTATTGGAAGCGTTATAGATTCTAATGACCTTTAAGGGTCCAGGAAGGAGATGTGCAGTGACGCTGTGAGGTCCAGTTTCATCCCGCCCTGCATTTGTTCGGCCACCTTAGGCTGACCCTTTCTGCCAGCCTAGATGCTCTGACCAGTAGTCTGCACTTTCTTCAATTAGGCCCCTGAATTAACGTAAAAAGAGCACCAGGTGTCAGGACCCTGCCTGCTCAACTCCCAGACAGTCCAGGGTCAGTGGTGATGAAGGACCATGATGGCCACTGAGTCAACAGCCTTTTGAAGTAAACAGGAGTCCAGCCGGTCTTATTGGCCACCATCATCACAGTGTCTGTAGGCTCTTCTATGGTGACAGCGTGATATACGCTTCCCCCGCCAAGATTATTAGGTCCGCTCTGGGTGCAGTAAGTCCTGCAAGCAGTAGTCTACTCTTTTGGGACACACTCTTGTTGTTTTATGAGAGAAACTCCAGGTCAAGTGATGGTCACATGAGTCGTCATGGTGCCCCTTTACCCCGGTTATCTCTCTGGAGGTTGGAGTTGGAGGGCCTCCTCACTCGAGGTCAGTGTGCCCACGGAGCAAACCCTGCAACTTCAGGGCATGGTTGGGGCTTAGGATCACCACGTGGGTTCCTTTTCCCTTAGGAGGGAGGTGGCCTTTTGTGCTGCTGATTTCCAGGTTTTCAGATACTGCCAGTATCTTGGCCAGATGTGGCGGTGGGCCAAGCCCATTGGTGAACGTAGTTTATCCTACCGGGATGGCATTCTTGCATTGTTCCATTTCAAGTGGTCCCAGTTTTTGCACTAATACTCCAATAGCGATTCACCATTCACCAGGAATGTAAAGGTCAAAGGGTTTAGCTAAATTAGGGAGTTCCAGGGCAAGGGTCTGAATTGACTGCTCTTTCCATTCTTGAAAGGCCACTTCTGGATTCTATTCAAAAGGATCATCATCTTTTCCTTTCAGTGTTTCATATAGAGGCCCAGCTAGTAGACTGTAGTTAGGGATCCAGAAGCACCAACCCTGGCCTCCCCAGGAACCCCTAAGCTGTCTTCTAGTTTTAGAAATGGGTAAGGCTGTAAATTGTTTCTTCCCTTTCCTGAGATGGGCTTCTCCGACCTTCTGTGAGAATGAAGCCCAGGCAGGTCACCGTAGTCTGTGATATTTGAGCTTTTTATTGGACAACTTCTATCCTTTATTGGCTTGGTAGTTCAGAGGTCTCCTTAGTAGGGCTGGCGATCAGAATGTCGTCTGCATATTGAAGGAGTGTTTCCTTTTCCAGAGGTAGAACTTTTAGGTCTTTAACTGAGCTTTCCCCAAAGATGGTGTGGGAATTTTTGAACCCTTGGGGCAACACGGCCCAGAAGTATTGTTTTAGTTGTATGTTGAGACCTGCCACTCACAAGCCAAAATTTCTTGTGACTCTGGGACTAATAGAATACAAAAGAAGGCATCATTGAAGACTAATACAGAATACCATGTCCCGGTGGTTGGTAGAATGACCAGCAGGGTGTAGGATTTAGGAACTACTGGAGGTCTATCCTCGGTGGCTTCACTGACTGTCCTGACATCCTTTACCAGGACTCCAGCAGCCCATGGGGCTCTCGAGGTCAGGCCAATCCCAGGATATGGAGCTCACCTGGGCAGGTACCCCACCCCCACCGCAGCCCACGGTGCTCTCCTGTTCAGGCCCCTCCCAGGATATGGGGTTCCCTGGGCAGGTTCCCCTGCAGCCCATGGGGTTCTCATGGTCAGGCCCCTCCCAGGATACAGAGCTACCCTTGCAGTTACCCTGGCAGGGCTGGGCACACAGGTACCGTGCACATCGCCCTCATTGCAGAGCACTTCCAGCTCACCTGTCACTCAGATCTGACACAGAGCACCTCAGAGCAGGACTTGAACTAAGAAACAGCAGCTCCAACAGGTCTGTGACCCTGGGCATCACTCTGTGTGGACTCCCTCCACCTGGTCTTCCAGAGACTTCCACTGCACCCGGGGCACCAGGCCTCTGTCTCCACCCACCACCCACCCCTCCTCTCCCTGACTCCTGGGTTCCTCTCATTAGGAGAGGGTTTTCTTGAAGTTGTCTCCCACTCATGGGCCAGATAATATAATTAGAAAACAAGCCAGAGCTGCAACCCCTTGTCTATCCTGACTCTCAGGAGCCCACACCTGTTCCTTGGACCTGGCCGATTCAGCAAGTTCCAGTTTCTGCAACTGTGAGTGCCTGAAGGGTGATTATTGGCTGGCCTGGGAAGCCTGACCATGCCGGCCAGCCCTCCCCAGGTGTGCCTGTTTGAGATCAATATAAACACCACTCCAGGCAGCAAGAGCCCCTGCAGCTGTGCCTGACGCCATTTTCTCTGCCCTGTCAGCAGTCTCGGGGCTGGACTGGTGGGAGGGAGTGAGAGGCCACGGCTTTGTGGGTGGCCCAGTGTGAGTGGGGCTCTGCTGGACTTTCTGCAGCAGTTACCAAGATGCCACCTGCTAAAGAAGAGGATGTGTCACCCATACCTGCCTCTGGAATTTCTCCCTGGGCAGAGGTGAGTGAGGAAGAAAGCAGTGGGGGCCCGGACAGCAGGGGTATCTCAGGCAGGGAAATGGAAAGCTTCCAGAAGAGTACCCAGGGCCAGGACCATCCTGGCTGGCCTGCAGGCACCAAATCGGCTGGCATGCTGTCGCTCATGTGGCTCCATGGCCCTTCCTCTAGGCTTTCAAGTCCTTGTACATATTCAGGTGTTTTACCTGGGAAGGGTGGGAACATTTCAGCAGCAGCTGGCCTGGGGCTCGGCCCACATTTACTCACAGATGCCTTGGCACGGTCCCCCAGCTTTGCAATGAGGACGCTTGTTGCGTGGGGCCTGCTGGCTGAATGGGAGATGATTCCCCACCACTGGCCAACTACAGAATTGTTTACACCTGGAGCAAGTGCCCTGATAAGGTTTTCCTCTGTGTAACTGGTGGGTTCTGTTTTTTTTTTCTTTTTTTCATTTTTGGTTCAAGGTAGATTTTATTCCTCTTTTTTGTATTTACGGATATAAGCATGGAAATAATTTATTCATATAAATACATGTATGTGAAGGGAAGAATATTTTTTCTGTTTTACTTTTTGTAATTTTGAATTTTATTTTATTTTTTTATACAGCAGGTTCTTTTTGGTTATCTATTTTATACATATAAATGTATACATGCCAATCCCAATCTCTCAATCCTCCCACCACCACCCCCCAACAGCTTTCCCCCCTTGGTGTCGATACGTTTGTTGTCTACATCTGTTGCTCTATTTCTGCCTTAAAAAACGGTTCATCTGTATAATTTTTCTAGGTTCCACATATATGCATTAATATACAAGATTTGTTTTTCTATTTCTGACTTACTTCACTCTGTATGACAGTCTCTAGATCCATCAACGTCTCTACAAATGACCCAATTTCATTCCTTTTTATGGCTTAGTAATATTCCATTTTATATTTGTACCACATCTTTATGCATTCGTCTGTCTGTGGGCATTTAGGTTGCTTCCATTACCTGGATATTGTAAATAGTGATGCAATGAACATTGAGGTGAATGTCTCTTTTTGATTTATGGTTTTGTCTGGGTATATGCCCAGTAGTGGGATTGCTGTATCATATGGTAATTCTATTCTTAGTTTTATAAGAAACTCCATAATGTTCTCCACAGTGACTGTATCAATTTACATTCCCAACAATAGTGGAAGAGGGTTCCTTATCTCCACACCCTTTCCAGCATTTGTTGTTTGTAGATTTTCTGATGATGCCCATTCTAACAGGTGTGAGGTGATACACCATGGATGAGTCTATTTCGTTGAGCAAAGAGTAGGTCTTGTCTAGTACATATTTGGCTTATGGAATGGTATGTGTGCTAATTTCAATCTCTGGTTTTATACAGCACCCCAACTCAACTTTCCCCTTAAGCAAGCATAAGTTTTTATCTAAATTTGAGACTGTTCGGTTTTGTAATTCAGTTTATGTGTAGCCAAGTTTACACTCCCTCTATTAGTGATATCTTATGATAATTATCTTTCTCTGTGTGACCTATTTCTCTTAGAATCATCATACTTAAATCCACTCAATTTGCTGCTACAGGCCTGATGACATTGATTTCATTGTTGAGTGATATTCCGTTGTACGTAAGTAGCACAACTCCTTTATCCATTTTTTTCTTTCTGGGATATTTAATTTGTACTGGACTCGAGGTTCTTGTAAACACAGCAGCCCTAAATTTTGTGTTGGCTGTGTCTTGTTGATTTTAATTTTCCTAAGCTATAGGGCCAAAAGTGGAAGTGCCCTAGTCTCTGTAGCTTTGTTTTTCAGATGTTTCAGGATACACCATAAACATCTCCAGAGTGTCTGTTGGCAATTTACATCCCGCCCATCAGCATAACAAGGCTCCCTGTTCTCCATGGCCTGTCCTGTGTTTCTGGTTTTTACACTTTTTTCAGATGGCCCTTTTGACGAATGGGAAATGAGATTTCATTGTAGTACGGATTTCCATTGCTCGAGTGCTTGGTTGGCCAAAAAGGGCATATGCGTTTTTTCCTGAATATATTCAGGAAAACATGTATACGCACTGTTCGTCCAAGTGCATCACTGTCAAAGATCTGCCACTTTTCACATGTTTTAAATGCAATTCCAATCTACCTCCTGAAATATGATTCCTCAATTTTGCCTCGTTTTCAAGTCCTCTTTGCAGACTTACTTCAATATATTTTTGCCAATAGCTGTCATTTATAACTCTGCAGGTTTGTGAATTACAGTGCCCGTGATTTCCTTTCTTAACTCGCTTCCTTGAAAGCTGGCCACAAAACCGCAGGTTTGCTTCAGGCCGTAATCAGGGTGTGGCACGGCACTCTGAGCCTTTGGTTAATTCCTCTTCCTGGTGGGAAATTAGAGTTAAATGTGCCCTTCCAGACACCTGCCTCACTCCCAGCCCCTTGGTGATGTGTGTCCTCTGGTTTGAGGCCACATGTGATGGGTTCCTCATCTTTTGATGATGTGGCCCCACTGGTGTGAGGACACTCCTGCCTGCTTCCCATCCCCTTGGTGATGTGGTCCCCCCGGCGAGAGTCTGATCCTGGTTGGGTTCCTCACACTTCTGTGAGGTGGGCCCTCTTCTCTGAGGTCACTCCTGCCTGGCTAGCACACCCCGCCTTGGCGACGTCAGACCTCTGGTGGCAGTTGGAGCCTGCTGGGAGCCTCCTCCCCTCGGTGATGAGGCCCTCTGGCATCAGGCCCTAACTGCTGGGTTCCCACATTTTCTGATACGTCCTAAGTGGTGCGAGGGCACTCCTGCCAGGTTCCCATCCCCATGGGCATGTGGGCCTTCTGCTCTAAGGTCCCAACACCTGTGTTGTTCACCGTTTCATGATGTTGGCTCTCTGGTGTTAGTTCACTCAGGCCTAGATCCCATAGACTCTGTGCTCTGAGCCGCCTGCTGGGAGGTTCCTACTGCTGAATTCCTTACCTTTTCTATTCTTTGGGTTCTGTGTTTTCATGCTCCTCCTTCCTGACTCACTCCCAGCCCCTTTGTGATGTAGGTCCTCTGGTTTGAGGCCACATGTGCCGGTTTCCTCACCTTTATTGATGTGGGCCCACTGGTGTGAGGACACTCCTGCCTGGTTCCCATCCACTTGGTGATGGGGGCCCTCTGGTGAGAGCCTGATCCTGGCTGGATTCCTCACCCTTCTGTGAGGTAGACCCTCTGCTGTGAGGTCACTCCTGCCTGGCTGGCACACGTCACCCTGGCGATGTGGGCCCTCAGTTGGGAGTTGGTGCCTGCTGGGAGTCTCCTCCCCTCGGTAATGAGGGCCCTCTGGCGTCAGGCCCTAACTCATGGGCTCCCAAAATTTTCTGATGTGCGCCCTGTCGTGCGAGTACACTCCTGCCGGGGTCCCATCCCCATGGGGATGTTGGCTTTCTGCTCTGAGGTCCCAACGGCTGGGTTGCTCACAGTGTCAGAATGTGGGCCCTCTGCTGTGAGTTCACTCCGGCATGGATCCCATAGCCTCGGTGCTCTGGGCCACCTGCTTGGAGCTTCTAACGGTGGGGTTCCTCACCTTTTTATTCTATGGGCCCTCTGTTGTGAGTCTCCTCCTGCATGCCTCACTCCCAGCCCTTTTGTGATGTGTGTCCCATTATTTGAGGCCACATGTGCTGTGTTCCTCACCTTTGGCTGATGTGGCCCCACTGGTGTGAGGAGACTCCTGCCTGGTTTCCATCCCCTTGGTGATGTGGGCCCTCTGGTTAGAGTCTGATCCTGGTTGGGTTCCTCACACTTCTGTGAGGTGGGCCCTCTGCTGTGAGGTAACTCCTGCCTGGCTTGCTCCCATTGCCTTGGTGACGTCGGCCCTCTGGTGGCATTTGGAGCCTGCTGGTAGCCTCCTCTCCTCGGTGATGAGGGCCCTCTGGCGTCAGGCCCTAACTGCTGGGTTCCCACATTTTCTGATACGTGTTAAGTTGTGCGAGGACACTCCTGCGAGGTTCCTATCCCCATGGGGATGTGGGTCTTCTGCTCTGAGGTTCCACCGGCTGGGTTGCTCACAGTTTCATGATGTGGGCCCTCTGCTGTGAGTTCACTGTGGCCTGGATCCCATAGACTCCGTGCTCTGGGCCACCTGCTGGGAGGTTCAAACTGCTGGATTCCTCACATTTTTTATTCTGTGGGCCCTGTGTTGTTAGGCTACTCCTGCTTGCCTCACTCGGAGCATCTTGGAAATGTGGGTCCTCTGGTTTAGGCCACATGTGCTGGGTTCCTCACCTTTCTATAATGTGGCCACACTGGTGTGAGGACACTGCTGCCTTTTTCCGATCCCCTTGGTGATGTGGGCTCTCTGGTGAGAGTCTTATCCTGGCTGGTTTCCTCACCCTTCTGTGAGGTAGACCCTCTGCTGTGAGGTCACTCCTGCCTGGCTGGCACACATCACCTTGGCGACGTGGGCCCTCAGTTGGGAGTTGGTGCCTGCTGGGGGTCTCCACCCCTCGGTAATGAGGGCCCTCTGGCGTCAGACCCTAACTCCTGGGCTCCCAAAATTTTCTGATGTGCGCCCTGTGGTGCGACTACACTCCTGCCAGGTTCCCAACCCCATGGGAATGTGGGCCTTCTGCTCTGAGGTCCCAACGGTGGGTTGCTCAGTTTCATGATGAGGGTCCTCTGGTGTGAGTTCACTCCGCCCTGGATCCAATAGCCTCGCTGCTCCTGGCTGCCTGCGGGGAGGTCCCAACTGCGGGATTTCTCACCTTTTTTCTTCTATGGGCCCTCTGTTTTGAGACTCCTCCTGCCTGCCTGACTCCCAGCCCCTTGGTGATGTGTGTCCTCTGGTTTGAGGCTACGTGTGCTGGGTCCCTCACCTTTCGATTATGTGGCCCCACTGGTGTGAGGACACTCCTGCCTGATTCCTATCCCCTTGGTGATGTGGGCCCTCTGGTGAGAGTCTGATCCTCTTTGGGTTCCTCACACTTTTGTGTGGTTGACCCTCTGCTCTGAGGTCACTCCTGCCTGGCTGGCACACACCGCATTAGTGACGTCAGCCCTCTGGTAGCAGTTGGAGCTTGCTGGGAGCCTCCTCTCCTCAGTGATGAGGGCCCTCTGGCGTCTGGCCCTAACTGCTGGGCTCCCCACATTTTCTGATGTGTGCCCACTGGTGCGATGACACTCCTGCTTGGTTCCCTCCCCCATGGGGATGTAGGCCTTGTGCTCTGAGGTCACAACGGCTGGGTTGCTTACAGTATCACGATGAGGGCCCTCTGTTGTGAGTTCATCACTGTCTGGATCCCATAGCCTCGGTGATCTGGGCCGCCTGCTGGGATGTTCCAACGGCTGGATTCCTCACCTTTTTTATACAATGGGCCATGTGTTGGGAGGATAATCCTGCCTGCCTTGCTCTGAGACCCATGGTGACGTGGGTCCTCTGGTTTGAGGCCACATGTGCTGAGTACCTCAACTTTCGATGATGTGGTCCCACGGGTGTGAGGACACTCCTGCCTGGTTCCCAGCCCCTTGCTGTTGTGGGCACTCTGGTGAGGGTCTGATCCTTCCTGGGTTCCTTACCCTTCTGTGAGGTGGGCCCTCTGATGTGAGGTCACTCCTGCATGGCTGGCTCACATCGCCTTGGCGACGGGGGTCTTCTGTTGGCCACTGAAGCATACTGGGAGCCTCCTACCCTCTTTAATGAGGGCCCTGGAAAAACGCATATGCCCTTTTTGACCAAGTGCATCATTGTCGACATTCTGACTCTTTTCCTATACTTTCAGAGGATTTCCCGTCTACCTCCTGAAATCGTAGTCCTGGAATTCTGCCCCACGTTCAAGTCCTCTTTGCAGCCTTACTTCAATATATTTTTGGACGATAGCTGTCATTTATAACTCTGCAGGTTTGTGAATTACAGTGCCCCTGGGCTCCTTTCTTCAACTCGCTTTCTTGTGAGCTGGCCGCAAAACCGCAGGATTGCTTCAGGCCCTAATCTGGTTCCGGCATGGCATGCTGAGCCTTTGGCTAATTCCTCTTCCTGGTGGGAAATGAGCGTTAAATTTGTTCGTGCAGACACCTACAGCTAATCTCTCATTGGTTCTCCCTATTCCTGTTCATCTTGCGCAGAAATTCCAAACTGTGCCAAACAGGAGGTTAAAGGCATTGACTCTCCAAGTGGGGAGAGTGTTAGTAAAGCGTCTGGAATGGTAAAACCGAGTACGAGGGGACGAAAACTGAGATGCATTTAAAAAGGTTTCCCGGTCACACGGTGGACCATATTCTGGGTTGCCCATGCATGTTTTACCTGAAGGAAGAATCCCTCCAACCTGGAGAGTTGGGACCCATCGAATGCGTACCATGCAGTATGACTTCAAAGGGTTGCCTTTGCTCACCGAACGTCACCAATGCTATCAGCCCGAAGTGTCCAGCCTTATGTCTCACTCAGCTCGGGGTGTAGATGTGGTAAATCCAGGTTGCATCACAAGCCCTGAATGAATTATTTAAGAATTGCTCTCTATTTCACTGTCATTGTGTTTTGTTTTTGTAATTTATTTTGATAATGGGATTTAACGGATTTTCACTGCTGCGTTTATGCCGCTGTACACATGCTTGAATCTCTTATGGAGACATATAAATCCATGGGTTTTCAGATTCTTACTAGTCACGTATATTCCTAGGCATTGAATATGGGGTGTTGAATCCATTTCGTGGAGCAAGGAGTAGGTCCTGACTATTACATATTTGCTTATGGAAAGGTATCTGTGCTAATTTCAATCTCTGGTTGTATGCAGCACCACAACTCACCTTTCTCCTTAAGCAAGCATAAGTTGGTTTTCTAAATTTGAGACCCTTTTCTGTTTTGTAATTGAGTTCATGTGCAGCCATGTTTGCATTCCGTGTATTTGAGATATCTTATGGTGTTTCTTTTTCTGTGTGACTTAGTTAACTTAGAATGATCGTACCTGAATCCACTCATTATGCCGCGACGGGCCTCATGACATAGATTTCATTGCTGAGTGATATTCCATTGTACGTACGTACAGCAACTTCTTTATCCATTTTTCGCTTTCTGGGATATTTCACTTGTACCGTAAATGAGCTTCTTGTAAGCAGAGCCGTCCAAAATTTATGGGTGGCTGTGTCTTTTTGATTTTAATTTCCCTAAGCTATAGAACCATAAGTTGAAGTGCCGTAGGCTCCGTTGCTTAGTTTTTTAGGTGTTTGAGGAAACACCATACACTTCTCCAGAGTGGCTGTTGGCAATTTACATCCCGCCCATCAGCATAACAAGGCTCCCTGTTCTCCATGGCCTGTCCTGCCTTTCTGGATTTTTCACTTTTTTCAGATGTCCCTTTTGACAGGGGGGCAGTGAGACTTCATTGTAATGCAGATTTCTTTACAGGCTTGCTTGTTTGGCCAAAAAGGGCGTATGTGCTTTTACTTGAATATATTCAGGAAAAAACGCATACGCCCTTTTTGACCAAGTGCATCATTGTCGACTTTCTGTCTCTTTCCCTATGCTTTAAATGCAATTCCAGTCTGCCCCTGAACTCGTTTTCCTGCAATTCTGCCCCGCTTTCAAGTCCTCTACGCAGCCTTACTTCAATACATTTTTGGACAATAGCTGACATTTATAACTCTGCAGGTTTGTGTATGACAGTGCGCCTGAGCTCCTTTCTTCTACTCGCTTTCTTGTGAGCTGGCCGCAAACCCGCAGGATTGCTTCAGGCCCTAATCTGGTTCTGGCACAGCATGCTGATCCTTTGGTAAATTCCTCTTCCTGGTGGGAAATGAGTGTTATTTTGAACGTGCAGACACCTAGAGCTAGCCTCTCATTGCTTCTCCCTATTCTTGTTCATCTTGCGCAAAAATTGCAAACTGTGCCAAACAGGAAGTTAAAGGCACTGACTCTCTAAGTGGGGAGAGTATTAGTAAAGGGTCTTCAATCGTGAACCCGAGTAAAAGGGGACGAAAACTGAGATGCATTTGAAAAGGTTTCCTGGTCACACGGTGCACCATACTGTGGGTTTCCCATGCATGTTTTAGCTGAAGGAAGAATCCCTTAAACCTGGAGAGTTGGGACCCATGGAATGGGTACCATGCAGTATGACTTCAAAGGGCCTGCATTTTCTCAACGAACCTCACCAATGCTATCAGCCCGAAGTGTACAGCCTTATGTCTCACTCAGCTCTGGTTGTACATGTGGTAAATCCGTGTTGCATCACAAGCCCTGAATGAATTATTTAAGAATTGCTCTCTATTTCACTGTCATTGAGTTTGTTTTTGTAATTCATTTTGATAATGGGATTTATCGGATTTTCTCTGCTGCATTCATGCCGCTGTACACACACTTGAGTCTCTTATGGAGACATATAAATCCATGGGTTTGAAGATACTTACTAGTCAGGTGTATTCCTAGGCGTTGAATATGGCGTGTTGAGTCCATTTCGTTGAGCAAGTAGTAGGTCTTGACTATTACATATTTGGCTTATGGAAAGGTATCTGTGCTAATTTCTATCTCTGGTTTTATGCAGCATCCCAACTCACTTTTCCCCATAAGCAAGCATAAGGTGGTTTTCTAAATTTGAGACACTGTTCTGTTTTGTAATTCAGTTCATGTGTAGCCAAGTTTACATTCCGTGTATTAGTGATATCTTATGATGTTTCATTTTCTGTGTGACTTATTTCACTTAGAATCATCGTACCTGAATCCACTCATTATGCCACGATGGGCCTGATGACATAGATTTCATTGCTGAGTGATATTCCATTGAATGTGTGTACCACAACTTCTTTATCCATTTTTCACATTCTGGGATATTTAACTTGTACCATAGACGAGATTCCTGTAAACAGAGCCGTCTGAAACTTTGGGGTGGCTGTCTGTTTTTGATTTTAATTTCCGTGATCTCTAAGACCGTAAGTGGAAGTGCCGTAGTCTCCGTTGCTTTGTTTCTTAGGTGTTTCAGGAAACACCATACACTTCTCCAGAGTGGCTGTTGGCAATTTACATCCCGCCCATCAGCATAACAAGGCTCCCTGTTCTCCATGGCCTGTGCTGTCTTTCTGGATTTTACACTTTTTTCAGATGGCCCTTTTGACCTGGGGGCAGTGAGACTTCTTTGTAGTGCAGATTTCTTTAACATGCTTGCTTGGTTGGCCAAAAAGGGCATATGCGTTCTTTCCTGAATTTATTCAGGAAAAAACGCATACGCCCTTTGTGGCCAAGTGCATCATTGTCGACGTTCTGCCTCTTTTCCTATGCTTTAAATGCAATTCCAGTCTACTCCCTGAAATCGTTTTCCTGCAATTCTGCCCCGCTTTCCAGTCCTCTTCGCAGCCTTCCTTCAATATATTTTTGGACGATAGCTGTCATTTATAACTCTGCAGGTTTGTGAATTACAGTGCCCTGGAGCTCCTTTCTTCAACTCGCTTTCTTGTGAGCTGGCCACAAATCCGCAGGAATGCTTCAGGCCCTAATCTGGTTCCAGCACGGCATGCTGAGCCTTAGGTTAACTCGTCTTCCAGGTGGGAAATGAGCGTTTCATTTGCCTGTGCAGACACCTACAGCTAGTCTCTCATTGGTTCTCCCTATTCCTGTTCATCTTGCGCAGAAATTGCAAACTGTGCCAAACAGGAGGTTAAAGGCACTGACTCTCCAAGTGGGGAGAGTGTTAGTAAAGGGTCTGGAATGGTGAACCCGAGTAAAAGGGGACGAAAACTGAGATGCATTTGAAAACGTTTCCTGGTCACACAGTGCACTGTACTGTGGGTTTCCCATGCATGTTTTAGCTGAAGGAAGAATCCCTTAAACCTGCAGAGTTGGGACCCATGGAATGGGTACCATGCAGTATGACTTCAAAGGGTCTGCATTTGCTCATCGAACCTCACCAATGCTACCAGTCCGAAGTGTCCAGCCTTATATCTCACTCAGCTCTGGGTGTAGATGTGGTAAATCCAGGTTGCATCACAAGCCCTGAATGAATTATTTAAGAATTGCTCTCTATTTCACTGTCATTGTGTTTGTTTTGTAAATCATTTTGATAATGGATTTTATCGGATTTTCTCTGCTGCATTCATACCTCTGTACACACACTTGAGTCTCTTACGGAGACATATAAATCCATGGGTTTGAAGATTCTTACTAGTCATGTGTAATCCTAGGCCTTGAATATGGGGTGTTTAGTCCATTTCGTTGAGCAAGGGCTAGGTCTTGACTATTACATATTTGGCTTATGGAAAGGTATCTGTGCTAATTTCTATCTCTGGTTTTATGCAGCACCCCAACTCATCTTTCCCCTTAAGGAAGCATAAGTTGGTTTTCTAAATTTGAGACGCTGTTCTGTTTAGTAATTCAGTGCATGTGTAGCCAAGTTTACATTCCGTGTATTAGTGATATCTTATGATGTTTCATTTTCTGTGTGACTCATTTCACTTAGAATCATCGTACCTGAACCCCCTCATTATGCCGCGACGGGCCTGAGGACATAGATTTCATTGCTGAGTGAGATTCCATTTTAGGTACATACCACAACTTCTTTATCCATTTTTCACATTCTGGGATATTTAACTTGTACCGTAGACGAGGTTCTTGTAAACAGAGCCATCCAAAACTTTGGGGTGGCTGTGTGTTTTTTATTTTAATTTTCCTAAGTTATAGGACCATAAGTGGAAGTGCTATAGGCTCCGTGGTTTTGTTTTTTAGGTGTTTCAGGAAACACAATACACTTCTCCAGAGTGGCTATTGGCAATTTACATCTTGCCCATCAGCATAACAAGGCTCCATGCTCTCCATGGCCTGTGCTTTCTTTCTGGATTTTACACTTTTTTCAGATTGCGCTTTTGACCGGGGGGCATTGAGACTTCATTGTAGTGCAGATTTCTTTAACATGCTTGCTTGGTTGGCCAAAAAGGGCGTATGCGTTTTTTCCTGAATTCAGGAAAATTTCCTGTATTCAGGAAAAAACGCATACGCCCTTTTTGGCCAACTGAATCATCGTCGACGTTCTGCCTCTTTTCCTATGCTTTAAATGCAATTCCAGTCTACCCCCTGAAATCGTTTTCCTGCAATTCTGCCTCACTCTCAAGTCCTCTTCGCAGCCTTCCTTCAATATATTTTTGGATGATAGCTGTCATTTATAACTCTGCAGGTTTTTGAATTACAGTGCCCCTGAGCTCCTTTCTTCAACGCGCTTTCTTGTGAGCTGGCCGCAAACCCGCAGGATTGCTTCAGGCCCTAATCTGGTTCCGGCACGGCATGCTGAGCCTTTGGTTAATTCCTCTTCCTGGTGGGAAATGAGCGTTAAATTTGCCCGTGCAGACACCTTCACACGAGTCGTCATTGTGCCCCTTTGCCCCGGTTATCTCTATGGAGGTTGGAGTTGGAGGGCCTGCTCACTCAAGGTCAGTGTGCCCACGGAGCCAACCCTGCAACTTCAGGGCATGGTTGGGTGTTAGGATCACCACGTGGGGTCCTTTTCCCTTAGGATGGAGGTGGCCTTTTGGGCTGCTGATTTCCAGGTTTTCAGATACTGCCAGTATCTTGGCCAGATGTGGCGGTGGGCCAAGCCCCTTGGTGACCGTAGTTTATCCTACCTGGATCGCATTCTTGAATTGTTCCATTTCAAGTGGTCCCAGGTTTTGCACTAATACTCCAATGGCGATTCACCGTTCACCAGGAATGTAAAGGTCAAAGGGTTTAGCTAAATTAGGGAGTTCCAGGGCAAGGGTCTGAATTGACTGCTCTTTCCATTCGTGAAAGGCCACTTCTGCATTCTATTCAATAGGATCATCATCTTTTCCTTTCAGTGTTTCATATAGAGGCCCAGCTAGTAGACTGTAGTTAGGGATCCAGAAGCAGCAAACCCTGGCCTCCCCAGGAACCCCTAAGCTGTCTTCTAGTTTCAGAAATGGGTAAGGCTGTAAATTGTTTCTTCCCTTTCCTGGGATGGGCTTCTCCGACCTTCTGTGAGAATGAAGCCCAGGCAGGTCACCGTAGTCTGTGATATTTGAGCTTTTTCTTGGACAACTTGTATCCTTTATTGGCTTGGTAGTTCAGAGGTCTCCTTAGTAGGGCTGGCGATCAGAATGTCATCTGCATATTGAAGGAGTGTTTCCTTTTCCAGAGGTAGAACTTTTAGTTCTTTAGCTGAGCTTTCCCCAAAGATGGTGTGGGAATTTTTGAACCCTTGGGGCAACACGGTCCGGAAGTATTGTTTTAGTTGTATGTTGAGTCCTGCCACTCACAAGCCAAAATTTCTTGTGACTCTGGGACTAATAGAATACAAAAGAAGGCATCATTGAAGACTAATACAGAGTACCATGTCCTGGTGGTTGGTAGAATGACCAGCAGGGTGTAGGATTTAGGAACTACTGGAGGTATATCCTCGGTGGCTTCACTGACTGTCCTGACATCCTTTACCAGGACTCCAGCAGCCCATGGGGCTCTCGAGGTCAGGCCAATCCCAGGATATGGAGCTCACCTGGGCAGGTACCCCACCCCCACCCCAGCCCACGGGGCTCTCGTGTTCAGGCCCCTCCCAGGATATGGGGTTCCCTGGGCAGGTTCCCCTGCAGCCCATGGGGCTCCCGTGGTCAGGCCCCTCCCAGGATACAGAGCTACCCTTGCAGGTACCATGGCAGGGCTGGGAACACAGGAACCGTGCATATCGCCCTCATTGCAGAGCACTCCCAACTCACCTGTCACTCAGATCTGACACAGAGCACCTCAGAGCAGGACTTGAACTAACAAACAGCAGCTCCGACAGGTCTGTGACCCTGAGCATCACTCTGTGTGGCCTCCCTCCACCTGGTCTTCCAGAGACTTCCACTGCACCCGGGGCACCAGGCCTCTGTCTCCACCCACCAGCCACTCCTCCTCTCCCTGACTCCTGGGTTCCTCTCATTAGGAGAGGGTTTTCTTGAAGTTGTCTCCCACTCATGGGCCAGATAATATAATTAGAAAACAAGCCAGAGCTGCAGCCCCTTGTCTATCCTGACTCTCAGGAGCCCACACCTGTTCCTTGGACCTGGCCGATTCAGCAAGTTCCATTTTCTGCAACTGTGAGCCCCTGAGGGGTGATTATTGGCTGGCCTGGGAAGCCCGACCGTGCCGGCCAGCCCTCCCCAGGTGTGCCTGGGTTCAGATCAATATAAACACCGCTCCAGGCAGCAAGAGCCCCTGCAGCTGTGCCTGACGCCATTTTCTCTGCCCTGTCAGCAGTCTCGGGGCTGGACTGGTGGGAGGGAGTGAGAGGCCACGGCTTTGTGGGTGGCCCAGTGTGAGTGGGGCTCTGCTGGACTTTCTGCAGCAGTTGCCAGGATGCCACCTGCTAAAGAAGAGGATGTGTCACCCATACCTGCCGCTGGAATTTCACCCTGGGCAGAGGTGAGTGATGAAGAAAGCAGTGGGGGCCGGGACAGCAGGGGTATCTCAGGCAGGGAAATGGAAAGCTTCCAGAAGAGCACCCAGGGACAGGGCCATCCTGGCTGGCCTGCAGGCACCAAGTCGGCTGGCATGCTGTCACTCATGTGGCTCCATGGCCCTTCCTCTAGGCTTTCAAGTCCTTGTACATATTCAGGTGTTTTACCTGGGAAGGGTGGGAGCATTTCAGCAGCAGCTGGCCTGGGGCTCAGCCCACGTTTACTCACAGATGCCTCGGCACGGTCCCCCAGCTTTGCAATGAGGACGCTTGTTGCGTGGGGCCTGCTGGCTGAATGGGAGATGATTCCCCACCACTGACCAACTTCAGAATTGTTTACAACTGGAGCAAGTGCCCTGATACGGTTTTCCTCTGTGTAACTGGTGGGTTCTGTTTTTTATTCTTTTTTTCGTTTTTGGTTCAAGGTAGATTTTATTCCTCTTTTTTGTATTTACAGATATAAGCATGGAAATAATTTATTCATATAAATACATGTATGTGAAGGGAAGAATATTTTTTCTGTTTTACTTTTTGTAATTTGAATTTTATTTTATTTTTTTATACAGCAGGTTCTTTTTGGTTATCTATTTTATACATATAAATGTATACATGCCAATCCCAATCTCTCAACTCCTCCCACCACCACCCCCCAACAGCTTTCCCCCCTTGGTGTCCATCCGTTTGTTGTCTACATCTGTTGCTCTATTTCTGCCTTGCAAAACGGTTCATCTGTACAATTTTTCTAGGTTCCACATATATGCATTAATAGACAAGATTTGTTTTTCTCTTTCTGACTTACTTCACTCTGTATGACAGTCTCTAGATCCATCAACGTCTCTACAAATGACCCAATTTCATTCCTTTTTATGGCTTAGTAATATTCCATTTTATATATGTACCACATCTTTATGCATTCGTCTGTCTGTGGGCATTTAGGTTGCTTCCATTACCTGGATATTGTAAATAGTGATGCAATGAACATTGCGGTGAATGTCTCTTTTTGATTTATGGTTTTGTCTGGGTATATGCCCAGTAGTGGGATTGCTGTATCATATGGTAATTCTATTCTTAGTTTTATAAGAAACTCCATAATGTTCTCCACAGTGACGGTATCAATTTACATTCCCAACAATAGTGGAAGAGGGTTCCTTATCTCCACACCCTTTCCAGCATTTGTTGTTTGTAGATTTTCTGATGATGCCCATTCTAACAGGTGTGAGGTGATACACCATGGATGAGTCTATTTCGTTGAGCAAAGAGTAGGTCTTGTCTAGTACATATTTGGCTTATGGAACGGTATGTGTGCTAATTTCAATCTCTGGTTTTATACAGCACCCCAACTCAACTTTCCCCTTAAGCAAGCATAAGTTTTTATCTAAATGTGAGACTCTGTTCGGTTTTGGAATTCAGTTTATGTGTAGCCAAGTTTACACTCTCTCTATTAGTGATATCTTATGATAATTATCTTTCTCTGTGTGACCTATTTCTCTTAGAATCATCATACTTAAATCCACTCAATTTGCTGCTACAGGCCTGATGACATTGATTTCATTGCTGAGTGATATTCCGTTGTACGTAAGTAGCACAACTCCTTTATCCATTTTTTCTTTCTGGGATATTTAATTTGTACTGGACTCAAGGTTCTTGTAAACACAGCAGCCCTAAATTTTGTGTTGGCTGTGTCTTGTTGATTTTAATTTTCCTAAGCTATAGGGCCAAAAGTGGAAGTGCCCTAGGGTCTGTAGCTTTGTTTTTCAGATGTTTCAGGATACACCATAAACATCTCCAGAGTGTCTGTTGGCAATTTACATTCCGCCCGTCAGCATAACAAGGCTCCCTGTTCTCCATGGCCTGTCCTGTGTTTCTGGTTTTTACACTTTTTTCAGATGGCCCTTTTGACGAATGGGAAATGAGACTTCATTGTAGTGCGGATTTCCATTTCTCGAGTGCTTGGTTGGCCAAAAAGGGCATATGTGTTTTTTCCTGAATATATTCAGGAAAAAATGTTTACGCACTTTTGTCCAAGTGCATCACTGTCAAAGATCTGCCGCTTTTCACATGCTTTAAATGCAATTCCAATCTACCTCCTGAAATATGATTCCTGCAATTCTGCCTCGTTTTCAAGTCCTCTTTGCAGACTTACTTCCATATATTTTTGCCAATAGCTGTCATTTATAACTCTGCAGGTTTGTGAATTACAGTGCCCGTGATTTGCTTTCTTAACTCGTTTCCTTGAAAACTGGCCACAGAACCGCAGGTTTGCTTCAGGCCGTAATCAGGGTCCGGCACGGCACTCTGAGACTTTGGTTCATTCCACTTCCTGGTGGGAAATTAGAGTTAAATGTGCCCCTCCAGACACCTGCCTCACTCCTAGCCCCTTGGTGATGTGTGTCCTCTGGTTTGAGGCCACATGTGCTGGTTTCCTCACCTTTGCGTGCCGGGCCATGCTCCCTTGCTGATGTGGCCCCACTGGTGTGAGGACACTCCTGCCTGGTTTCCATCCCCTTGGTGATGTGGGCGCTCTGGTTAGAGTCTGATCCTGTTTGGGCTCCTCACACTTCTGTGAGGTGGGCCCTCTGCTGTGAGGTAACTCCTGCCTGGCTTGCTCCCGTTCCATTGGTGACGTCGGCCCTCTGGTGGCATTTGGAGCCTGCTGGTAGCCTCCTCTCCTCCGTGATGAGGGCCCTCTGGCGTCAGGCCATAACTGCTGGGTTCCCACATTTTCTGATACGTGCTAAGTTGTGCGAGGACACTCCTGCGAGGTTCCCATCCCCATGGGGATGTGGGCCTTCTGCTCTGAGGTCCCACTGGCTGGGTTGCTCACAGTTTCATGATGTGGGCCCTCTGCTGTGAGTTCACTGCGGCCTGGATCGCATAGACTCGGTGCTCTGGGCCGCCTGCTGGGAGTTTCCCACTGCAGGATTCCTCAGCTTTTTTATTCTATTGGCCCTGTGTTGTGAGGCTACTCCTGTCTGCCTCACTCCGAGCCCCTTGGAGATCTGGATCCTCTGGTTTAGGCCACATGTGCTGGGTTCCTCACCTTTCTATGATGTGGCCACCCTGGTGTGAACTGGGTTCCTCACCATTCTCTGAGGTAGGCCCTCAGCTGTGAGGTCACTCCTGCCTGGCTGTCGCACGTCACCTTGGCGACATGGGCCCTCAGTTGGGAGTTGGTGCCTGCTTGGGGTCTCCTCCCCTTTGTAATGAGGGCTCTCTGGCGTCAGGCCCTAACTTCTGGGCTCCCAAAATTCTCTGATGTGCGCCCTGTGGTGCGAGTACACTTCTGCCAGGTTCCCAACCACATGGGAATGTGGGCCTTCTGCTCTAAGGTCCCAACGGCTGGGTTGCTCACAGTTTCATGATGAGGGCCCTCTGTTTTGAGTTCAGTCAGGCCTGGATCCCATAGCCTCGCTGCTCCTGGCCACCTGCTGGGAGGTTCCAACTGCGGGATTCCTCACCTTTTTTCTTCTATGGGCCCTCTGTTTGGAGGCTCCTCCTGCCTGCCTCACTCCCAGCCCCTTGGTGATGTGTGTCCTCTGGTTTGAGGTCACGTATGCTGGGTCCCTCGTCTTTCGATGATGTGGCCCCACTAGTGTGAGGACACTCCTGCCTGGTTCCTATCCCCTTGATGATGTGGGCCCTCTGGTGAGAGTATGATCCTGGCTGGGTTCCTCACCCTTCTGTGAGGTGGGCCCTCTGCTGTGAGGTCACTCCTGCCTGGCTGGCACACCCCGCATTGGTGACATCGGCCTTCTGGTAGCAGTTGGAGCTTGCTGGGAGCCTCCTCTCCTCAGTGATGAGGGCCCTCTGGCGTCCGGCCCTAACTGCTGGGCTCCCCACATTTTCTGATGTGTGCCCACTGGTGCGATGACACTCCTGCTTGGTTCCCTTCCCCATGGGGATGTGGGCCTTGTGCTCTGAGGTTACAACGGCTGGGTTGCTTACAGTATCATGATGAGGGCCCTCTGTTGTGAGTTCATCACTGCCTGGATCCCATAGCCTCGGTGCTCTGGGCCGCCAGCTGGGATGTTCCAACTGCTGGATTCTTCACCTTTTTTATACAATGGGCCATGTGTTTTGAGGTTAATCCTGCCTGCCTCGCTCCGAGACCCATGGTGATGTGGGTCCTCTGGTTTGAGGCCACATGTGCTGGGTACCTCAACTTTCGATGATGTGGCCCCACGGGTGTGAGGACACTCCTGCCTGGTTCCCAGCCCCTTGCTTATGTGGGCACTCTGGTGAGAGTCTGATCCTGACTGGGTTCCTTACCCTTCTGTGAGGTGGGCCCTCTGATGTGAGGTCACTCTTGCCTGATGGCTCATGGCGCCTTGGCGACGTAGGCCCTCTGTTGGCCACTGAAGCATGCTGGGAGCCTCCTACCCTCTTTAATAAGGGCCCTGGAAGAAACGCATATGCCCTTTTTGACCAAGTGCATCATTGTCGAGGTTCTGCCTCTTCTCCTATACTTTCAGAGGACTTCCCGTCTACCTCCTGAAATCTTATTCCTGGAATTCTGCCCCGCGTTCAAGTCCTCTTTGCAGCCTTACTTCAATATATTTTTGGACGATAGCTGTCATTTATAACTCTGCAGGTTTGTGAATTACAGTGTCCCTGAGCTCCTTTCTTCAACTCGCTTTCTTGTGAGCTGGCCGCAAAACCGCAGGATTGCTTCAGGCCCTAATCTGGTTCCGGCACGGCATGCTGAGCCTTTGGCTAATTCCTCTTCCTGGTGGGAAATGAGCATTAAATTTGTTCGTGCAGACACCTACAGCTAATCTCTCATTGGTTCTCCCTATTCCTGTTCATCTTGCGCAGAAATTCCAAACTGTGCCAAACAGGAGGTTAAAGGCACTGACTCTCCAAGTGGGGAGAGTGTTAGTAAAGCGTCTGGAATGGTAAAACCGAGTACGAGGGGACGAAAACTGAGATGCATTTAAAAAGGTTTCCCGGTCACACGGTGGACCATATTCTGGGTTGCCCATGCATGTTTTAGCTAAAGGAAGAATCTCTTAAACCTGGAGAGTTGGGACCCATGGAATGGGTACCATGCAGTATGACTTCAAAGGGTTGCCTTGGCTCACCGAACGTCACCAATGCTATCAGCCCGAAGTGTCCAGCCTTATGTCTCACTCAGCTCGGGGTGTAGATGTGGTTAATCCACGTTGCATCACAATCCCTGAATGAATTATTTAAGAATTGCTCTCTATTTCACTGTCATTGTGTTTTGTTTTTGTAATTTATTTTTATAATGGGATTTATCGGATTTTCACTGCTGCGTTTATGCCGCTGTACACATGCTTGATTCTCTTATGGAGACATATAAATCCATGGGTTTTCAGATTCTTACTAGTCAGGTATATTCCTAGGCATTGAATATGGGGTGTTGAGTCCATTTCGTGGAGCAAGGAGTAGGACCTGACTATTACATACTTGCTTATGGAAAGGTATCTGTGCTAATTTCAATCTCTGGTTTTATGCAGCACCACAACTCACCTTTCCCCATAAGCAAGCATAAGTTGGTTTTCTAAATTTGAGACCCTTTTCTGTTTTGTAATTGAGTTCTTTTGCAGCCATGTTTACATTCCGTGTATTTGAGATATCTTATGGTGTTTCTTTTTCTGTGTGACTTAGTTAACTTAGAATCATCGTACCTGAATCCACTCATTATGCCGCGACAGGCCTCATGACATAGATTTCATTGCTGAGTGATATTCCATTGTACGTACGTACAACAACTTCTTTATCCATTTTTCGCTTTCTGGGATATTTCACTTGTACCGTAAACGAGGTTCTTGTAAGCAGAGCCGTCCAAAATTTATGGGTGGCTGTGTCTTTTTGATTTTAATTTCCCTAAGCTCTAGAACCATAAGTTGAAGTGCCGTAGGCTCCGTTGCTTAGTTTTTTAGGTGTTTGAGGAAAACCATACACTTCTCCAGAGTGGCTGTTGGCAATTTACATCCCGCCCATCAGCATAACAAGGCTCCCTGTTCTCCATGGCCTGTCCTGCCTTTCTGGATTTTTCACTTTTTTCAGATGTCCCTTTTGACAGGGGGGCAGTGAGACTTCATTGTAATGCAGATTTCTTTACACGCTTGCTTGTTTGACCAAAAAGGGCGTATGTGTTTTTTTCCTGAATATATTCAGGAAAAAACGCATAGGCCCTTTTTGACCAAGTGCATCATTGTCGACTTTCTGTCTCTTTCCCTATGCTTTAAATGCAATTCCAGTCTGCCCCTGAAATCGTTTTCCTGCAATTCTGCCCCGCTTTCAAGTCCTCTACGCAGCCTTACTTCAATATATTTTTGGACAATAGCTGTCATTTATAACTCTGCAAGTTTGTGAATGACAGTGCCCCTGAGCTCCTTTCTTCTACTCACTTTCTTGTGAGCTGGCCGCAAACCCGCAGGATTGCTTCATGCCCTAATCTGGTTCCGGCTCAGCACGCTGATCCTTTGGTAAATTCCTTTTCCTGGTGGGAAATGAGCGTTATATTTGAACGTGCAGACACCTAGAGCTAGTCTCTCATTGGTTCTCCCTATTCTTGTTTATCTTGTGCAGAAATTGCAAACTGTGCCAAACATGAGGTTAAAGGCACTGACTCTCTAAGTGGGGAGAGTATTAGTAAAGGGTCTTGAATCGTGAACCCGAGTAAAAGGGCTCGAAAACTGAGATGCATTTGAAAACGTTTCCTGGTCACACGGTGCACCATACTGTGGGTTTCCCATGCATGTTTTAGCTGAAGGAAGAATCCCTTAAACCTGGAGAGTTGGGCCCCATGGAATGTGTACCATGAAGTATGACTTCAAAGGGCCTGCATTTTCTCAACGAACCTCACCAATGCTATCAGCCCGAAGTGTACAGCCTTATGTCTCACTCAGCTCTGGTTGTAGATGTGGTAAATCCAGGTTGCATCACAAGCCCTGAATGAATGATTTAAGAATTGCTCTCTATTTCACTGTCATTGTGTTATGTTTTTGAAATTGATTTTGATAATGGGATTTATCGGATTTTCACTGCTGCATTTAGGCCACTGTACACACGCTTGATTCTCTTACAGAGACATATAAACCCATGGGTTTGAAGATTATTACTAGTCAGCTGTATTCCTAGGCGTTGAATATGTGGTGTTTAGTCCATTTCGTTGAGCAAGGAGGAGGTCTTGACTATTACATATTTGGCTTATGGAAAGGTATCTGTGCTAATTTCTATCTCTGCTTTTATGCAGCAACCCAACTCACATTTCCCCTTAAGCAAGCATAAGTTGGTTTTCTAAATTTGAGACCCTGTTCTGTTTTGTAATTCAGTTCATGTGTAGCCAAGTTTACATTCCGTGTATTAGTGATATCTTATGATGTTTCATTTTCTGTGTTACTTATTTCACTTAGAATCATCGTACCTGAATCCACTCATTATGCCACGATGGGCCTGATGACATAGATTTCATTGCTGAGTGATATTCTATTGTACGTACGTACCACAACTTCTTTATCCATTTTTCACATTCTGGGATATTTAACTTGTACCGTAGACGAGATCCCTGTAAACAGAGCCGTCTGAAACTTTGGGGTGGCTGTCTGTTTTTGATTTTAATTTCCGTGATCTATAAGACCATAAGTGGAAGTGCCGTAGTCTCCGTTGCTTTGTTTCTTAGGTGTTTCAGGAAACACCATATACTTCTCCAGAGTGGCTGTTGGCAATTTACATCCCGCCCATCAGCATAACAAGGCTCCCTGTTCTCCATGGCCTGTGCTGTCTTTCTGGATTTTACACTTTTTTCAGATGGCCCTTTTGACCTGGGGGCAGTGAGACTTCTTTGTAGTACAGATTTCTTTAACATGCTTGCTTGGTTGGCCAAAAAGGGCGTATGCGTTTTTTCCTGAATATATTCAGGAAAAAACGCATACGCCCTTGTTGGCCAAGTGCATCATTGTCGACATTCTGCCTCTTTTCCTATGCTTTAAATGCAATTCCAGTCTACCCCCTGAAATCGTTTTCCTGCAATTCTGCCCCGCTTTCCAGTCCTCTTCGCAGCCTTCCTTCAATATATTTTTGGACGATAGCTGTCATTTATAACTCTGCAGGTTTGTGAATTACAGTGTCCCTGAGCTCCTTTCTTCAACTCGCTTTCTTGTGAGTTGGCCGCAAACCCGCAGGAATGCTTCAGGCCCTAATCTGGTTCTGGCAGGGCATGCTGAGCCTTTGGTTAATTCCTCTTCCTGGTGGGAAATGAGCGTTCCATTTGCCCGTGCAGACACCTACAGCTAGTCTCTCATTGGTTCTCCCTATTCCTGTTCATCTTGCGCAGAAATTGCAAACTGTGCCAAACAGGAGGTTAAAGGCACTGACTCTTCAAGTTGGGAGAGTGTTAGTAAAGGGTCTGGAATGGTGAACCCGAGTAAAAGGGGACGAAAACTGACATGCATTTGAAAACGTTTCCCGGTCACACAGTGCACTGTACTGTGGGTTTCCCATGCATGTTTTAGCTGAAGGAAAAATCCCTTAAAACTGGAGAGTTGGGACCCATGGAATGGGTACCATGGAGTATGACTTCAAAGGGTCTGCATTTGCTCATCGAACCTCACCAATGCTATCAGCCTGAAGTGTCCAGCCTTATGTCTCACTCAGCTCTGGGTGTAGATGTGGTAAATCCAGGTTGCATCACAAGCCCTGAATGAATTATTTAAGAATTGCTCTCTATTTCACTGTCATTGTGTTTGTTTTTGTAATTCATTTTGATAATGGGTTTTATCGGATTTTCTCTGCTGCATTCATGCCGCTGTACACGCACTTGAGTCTCTTATGGAGACATATAAATCCAAGGGTTTGAAGATTGTTACTAGTCATGTGTAATCCTAGGCGTTGAATATGGGGTGTTTAGTCCATTTCGTTGAGCAAGGGCTAGGTCTTGACTATTACATATTTGGCTTATGGAAAGGTATCTGTGCTAATTTCTATCTCTGGTTTTATGCAGCATCCCAACTCACCTTTCCCCTTAAGCAAGCATAAGTTGGTTTTCTAAATTTGAGACCCTGTTCTGTTTTGTAATTCAGTTCATGTGTAGCCAAGTTTACATTCCGTGTATTAGTGATATCTTATGATGTTTCATTTTCTGTGTGACTTATTTCACTTAGAGTCATCGTACCTGAATCCACTCATTATGCCACGACGGGCCTGATGACATAGATTTCATTGCTGAGTGAGATTCCATTTTACGTACCTACCACAACTTCTTTATCCATTTTTCACATTCTGGGATATTTAACTTGTACCGTAGACAAGGTTCTTGTAAACAGAGCCGTCCAAAACTTTGGGGTGGCTCTGTGTTTTCGATTTTAATTTCCCTAAGCTATAGGACCATAAGTGGAAGTGCCATAGGCTCCATTGCTTAGTTTTTTAGGTGTTTCAGGAAACACAATACACTTCTCCAGAGTGGCTGTTGGCAATTTACATCTCGCCCATCAGCATAACAAGGCTCCATGTTCTCCATGGCCTGTGCTGTCTTTCTGGATTTTACACTTTTTTCAGATTGCGCTTTTGACCGGGGGGCAGTGAGACTTCATTGTAGGGCAGATTTGTTTAACATGCTTGCTTGGTTGGCCAAAAAGTGCGTATGCGTTTTTTCCTGAATATATTCAGGAAAAAACGCATACGCCCTTTCTGGCCAACTGAATCATTGTCGACATTCTGCCTCTTTTCCTATGCTTTAAATGCAATTCCAGTCTACTCCCTGAAATCGTTTTCTTGCAATTCTGCCCCGCTTAAAAGTCCTCTTCACAGCCTTCCTTCAATATATTTTTGGACGATAACTGTCATTTATAACTCTGCAGGTTTGTGAATTACAGTGCCCCTGAGCTCCTTTCTTCAACTCGCTTTCTTGTGAGCTGGCCGCAAACCCACAGGATTGCTTCAGGCCCTAATCAGGTTCCGGCACGGCATGCTGAGCCTTTGGTTAATTCTTCTTCCTGGTGGGAAATGAGCGTTAAATTTGCCCGTGCAGACACCTTCACATGAGTCGTCATGGTGCCCCTTTGCCCCGGTTATCTCTATGGAGGTTGGAGTTGGAGGGCCTCCTCACTCAAGGTCAGTGTGCCCACGGAGCCAACCCTGCAACTTCAGGGCATGGTTGGGTGTTAGGATCACCACATGGGGTCCTTTTCCCTGAGGAGGGAGGTGGCCTTTTGGGCTGCTGATTTCCAGGTTGTCAGATACTGCCAGTATCTTGGCCAGATGTGGCGGTGGCCAAGCCCCTTGGTGACCGTAGTTTATCCTACCTGGATCACATTCTTGCATTGTTCCATTTCAAGTGGTCCCAGGTTTTGCACTAATACTCCAATGGCGATTCACCGTTCACCAGGAATGTAAAGGTCAAAGGGTTTAGCTAAATTAGGGAGTTCCAGGGCAAGGGTCTGAATTGACTGCTCTTTCCATTCTTGAAAGGCCACTTCTGCATTCTATTCAAAAGGATCATCATCTCTTCCTTTCAGTGTTTCATATAGAAGCCCAGCTAGTAGACTGTGGTTAGGGATCCAGAAGCAGCAAACCCTGGCCTCCCCAGGAACCCCTAGGCTGTCTTCTAGTTTCAGAAATGGGTAAGGCTGTAAATTGTTTCTTCCCTTTCCTGGGATGGGCTTCTCCGACCTTCTGTGAGAATGAAGCCCAGGCAGGTCACCGTAGTCTGTGATATTTGAGCTTTTTCTTGGACAACTTGTATCCTTTATTGGCTTGGTAGTTCAGAGGTCTCCTTAGTAGGGCTGGTGATCAGAATGTCGTCTGCATATTGAAGGAGTGTTTCCTTTTCCAGAGGTAGAACTTTTAGGTCTTTAGCTGAGCTTTCCCCAAAGATGGTGTGGGAATTTTTGAACCCTTGGGGCAACACGGCCCGGAAGTATTGTTTTAGTTGCATGTTGAGTCCTGCCATTCACAAGCCAAAATTTCTTGTGACTCTGGAACTAATAGAATACAAAAGAAGGCATCATTGAAGACTAATACAGAATACCATGTCCTGGTGGTTGGTAGAATGACCAGCAGGGTGTAGGATTTAGGAACTACTGGAGGTATATCCTCGGTGGCTTCACTGACTGTCCTGACATCCTTTACCAGGACTCCAGCAGCCCATGGGGCTCTCGAGGTCAGGCCAATCCCAGGATATGGAGCTCACCTGGGCAGGTACCCCACCCCCACCCCAGCCCACGGGGCTCTCGTGTTCAGGCCCCTCCCAGGATATGGGGTTCCCTGGGCAGGTTCCCCTGCAGCCCATGGGGCTCTCGTGGTCAGGCCCCTCCCAGGATACAGAGCTACCCTTGCAGGTACCATGGCAGGGCTGGGAACACAGGAACCGTGCATATCGCCCTCATTGCAGAGCACTCCCAGCTCACCTGTCACTCAGATCTGACACAGAGCACCTCAGAGCAGGACTTGAACTAAGAAACAGCAGCTCCGACAGGTCTGTGACCCTGGGCATCACTCTGTGTGGCCTCCCTCCACCTGGTCTTCCAGAGACTTCCACTGCACCCGGGGCACCAGGCCTCTGTCTCCACCCACCAGCCACCCCTCCTCTCCCTGACTCCTGGGTTCCTCTCATTAGGAGAGGGTTTTCTTGAAGTTGTCTCCCACTCATGGGCCAGATAATATAATTAGAAAACAAGCCAGAGCTGCAGCCCCTTGTCTATCCTGACTCTCAGGAGCCCACACCTGTTCCTTGGACCTGGCCGATTCAGCAAGTTCCATTTTCTGCAACTGTGAGCCCCTGAGGGGTGATTATTGGCTGGCCTGGGAAGCCCGACCGTGCCGGCCAGCCCTCCCCAGGTGTGCCTGGGTTCAGATCAATATAAACACCGCTCCAGGCAGCAAGAGCCCCTGCAGCTGTGCCTGACGCCATTTTCTCTGCCCTGTCAGCAGTCTCGGGGCTGGACTGGTGGGAGGGAGTGAGAGGCCACGGCTTTGTGGGTGGCCCAGTGTGAGTGGGGCTCTGCTGGACTTTCTGCAGCAGTTGCCAGGATGCCACCTGCTAAAGAAGAGGATGTGTCACCCATGCCTGCCTCTGGAATTTCTCCCTGGGCAGAGGTGAGTGATGAAGAAAGCAGTGGGGGCCGGGACAGCAGGGGTATCTCAGGCAGGGAAATGGAAAGCTTCCAGAAGAGCACCCAGGGCCAGGGCCATCCTGGCTGGCCTGCAGGCACCAAGTCGGCTGGCATGCTGTCACTCATGTGGCTCCATGGCCCTTCCTCTAGGCTTTCAAGTCCTTGTACATATTCAGGTGTTTTACCTGGGAAGGGTGGGAGCATTTCAGCAGCAGCTGGCCTGGGGCTCAGCCCACGTTTACTCACAGATGCCTCGGCACGGTCCCCCAGCTTTGCAATGAGGACGCTTGTTGCGTGGGGCCTGCTGGCTGAATGGGAGATGATTCCCCACCACTGACCAACTTCAGAATTGTTTACAACTGGAGCACGTGCCCTGATACGGTTTTCCTCTGTGTAACTGGTGGGTTCTGTTTTTTATTCTTTTTTTCGTTTTTGGTTCAAGGTAGATTTTATTCCTCTTTTTTGTAGTTACAGATATAAGCATGGAAATAATTTATTCATATAAATACATGTATGTGAAGGGAAGAATATTTTTTCTGTTTTACTTTTTGTAATTTGAATTTTATTTTATTTTTTTATACAGCAGGTTCTTTTTGGTTATCTATTTTATACATATAAATGTATACATGCCAATCCCAATCTCTCAACTCCTCCCACCATCACCCCCCAACAGCTTTCCCCCCTTGGTGTCCATACGTTTGTTGTCTACATCTGTTGCTCTATTTCTGCCTTGCAAAACGGTTCATCTGTACAATTTTTCTAGGTTCCACATATATGCATTAATAGACAAGATTTGTTTTTCTCTTTCTGACTTACTTCACTCTGTATGACAGTCTCTAGATCCATCAACGTCTCTACAAATGACCCAATTTCATTCCTTTTTATGGCTTAGTAATATTCCATTTTATATATGTACCACATCTTTATGCATTCGTCTGTCTGTGGGCATTTAGGTTGCTTCCATTACCTGGATATTGTAAATAGTGATGCAATGAACATTGCGGTGAATGTCTCTTTTTGATTTATGGTTTTGTCTGGGTATATGCCCAGTAGTGGGGTTGCTGTATCATATGGTAATTCTATTCTTAGTTTTATAAGAAACTCCATAATGTTCTCCACAGTGACGGTATCAATTTACATTCCCAACAATAGTGGAAGAGGGTTCCTTATCTCCACACCCTTTCCAGCATTTGTTGTTTGTAGATTTTCTGATGATGCCCATTCTAACAGGTGTGAGGTGATACACCATGGATGAGTCTATTTCTTTGAGCAAAGAGTAGGTCTTGTCTAGTACATATTTGGCTTATGGAACGGTATGTGTGCTAATTTCAATCTCTGGTTTTATACAGCACCCCAACTCAACTTTCCCCTTAAGCAAGCATAAGTTTTTATCTAAATGTGAGACTCTGTTCGGTTTTGGAATTCAGTTTATGTGTAGCCAAGTTTACACTCTCTCTATTAGTGATATCTTATGATAATTATCTTTCTCTGTGTGACCTATTTCTCTTAGAATCATCATACTTAAATCCACTCAATTTGCTGCTACAGGCCTGATGACATTGATTTCATTGCTGAGTGATATTCCGTTGTACGTAAGTAGCACAACTCCTTTATCCATTTTTTCTTTCTGGGATATTTAATTTGTACTGGACTCAAGGTTCTTGTAAACACAGCAGCCCTAAATTTTGTGTTGGCTGTGTCTTGTTGATTTTAATTTTCCTAAGCTATAGGGCCAAAAGTGGAAGTGCCCTAGGGTCTGTAGCTTTGTTTTTCAGATGTTTCAGGATACACCATAAACATCTCCAGAGTGTCTGTTGGCAATTTACATTCCGCCCGTCAGCATAACAAGGCTCCCTGTTCTCCATGGCCTGTCCTGTGTTTCTGGTTTTTACACTTTTTTCAGATGGCCCTTTTGACGAATGGGAAATGAGACTTCATTGTAGTGCGGATTTCCATTTCTCGAGTGCTTGGTTGGCCAAAAAGGGCATATGTGTTTTTTCCTGAATATATTCAGGAAAAAATGTTTACGCACTTTTGTCCAAGTGCATCACTGTCAAAGATCTGCCGCTTTTCACATGCTTTAAATGCAATTCCAATCTACCTCCTGAAATATGATTCCTGCAATTCTGCCTCGTTTTCAAGTCCTCTTTGCAGACTTACTTCCATATATTTTTGCCAATAGCTGTCATTTATAACTCTGCAGGTTTGTGAATTACAGTGCCCGTGATTTGCTTTCTTAACTCGTTTCCTTGAAAACTGGCCACAGAACCGCAGGTTTGCTTCAGGCCGTAATCAGGGTCCGGCACGGCACTCTGAGACTTTGGTTCATTCCACTTCCTGGTGGGAAATTAGAGTTAAATGTGCCCCTCCAGACACCTGCCTCACTCCTAGCCCCTTGGTGATGTGTGTCCTCTGGTTTGAGGCCACATGTGCTGGTTTCCTCACCTTTGGCTGATGTGGCCCCACTGGTGTGAGGACACTCCTGCCTGGTTCCCATCCCCTTGGTGATGTGGGCCCTCCGGTGAGAGTCTGATCCTGGTTGGGTTCCTCACACTTCTGTGAGGTGGGCCCTCTTCTCTGAGGTCACTCCTGCCTGGCTGGCACACCCCGCCTTGGCGACGTCGGCCCTCTGGTGGGATTTGGTGCCTGCTGGGTGTCTCCTCCCCTCGGTAATGAGGGCCCTCTGGCGTCAGGCCCTAACTCCTGGGCTCCCAATATTTTCTGATATGCGCCCTGTGGTTCGAGTACACTCCTGCCACGTTCCCAACCCCATGGGAATGTGGGCCTTCTGCTCTGAGGTCCCAACCGTGGGTTGCTCAGTTTCATGATGAGGGCCCTCTGCTGTGAGTTCTCTCCGGCCTGGATCCCATAGCCTCGCTGCTCCTGGCCACCTGCTGGGAGGTTACAACTGCGGGATTCCTCACCTTTTTTCTTCTATGGGCCTCTGTTTTGAGACTCCTCCTGCCTGCCTCACTCCCAGCCCCTTGGTGATGTGTGTCCTCTGGTTTCAGGCCACGTATGCTGGGTCCCTCGCCTTTCGATGATGTGGCCCCACTAGTGTGAGGACACTCCTGCCTGGTTCCTATCCCCTTGATGATGTGGGCCCTCTTGTGAGAGTCTGATCCTGGCTGGGTTCCTCAACCTTCTGTGAGGTGGGCCCTCTGCTGTGAGGTCACTCCTGCCTGGCTGGCACACCCCGCATTGGCGACGTCGGCCTTCTGGTAGCAGTTGGAGCTTGCTGGGAGCCTCCTCTCCTCAGTGATGAGGGCCCTCTGGCGTCCGGCCCTAACTGCTGGGCTCCCCACATTTTCTGATGTGTGCCCACTGGTGCGATGACACTCCTGCTTGGTTCCCTTCCCCATGGGGATGTGGGCCTTGTGCTCTGAGGTTACAACGGCTGGGTTGCTTACAGTATCACGATGAGGGCCCTCTGTTGTGAGTTCATCACTGCCTGGATCCCATAGCCTCGGTGCTCTGGGCCGCCAGCTGGGATGTTCCAACTGCTGGATTCTTCACCTTTTTTATACAATGGGCCATGTGTTTTGAGGTTAATCCTGCCTGCCTCGCTCCGAGACCCATGGTGATGTGGGTCCTCTGGTTTGAGGCCACATGTGCTGGGTACCTCAACTTTCGATGATGTGGCCCCACGGGTGTGAGGACACTCCTGCCCGGTTCCCAGCCCCTTGCTTATATGGGCACTCTGGTGAGAGTCTGATCCTGACTGGGTTCCTTACCCTTCTGTGAGGTGGGCCCTCTGATGTGAGGTCACTCCTGCCTGATGGCTCATGACTCCTTGGCGACAGAGGGCCCTCTGTTGGCCACTGAAGCATGCTGGGAGCCTCCTACCCTCTTTAATAAGGGCCCTGGAAGAAACGCATATGCCCTTTTTGACCAAGTGCATCATTGTCGAGGTTCTGCCTCTTCTCCCATACTTTCAGAGGACTTCCCGTCTACCTCCTGAAATCTTATTCCTGGAATTCTGCCCCGCGTTCAAGTCCTCTTTGCAGCCTTACTTCAATATATTTTTGGACGATAGCTGTCATTTATAACTCTGCAGGTTTGTGAATTACAGTGTCCCTGAGCTCCTTTCTTCAACTCGCTTTCTTGTGAGCTGGCCGCAAAACCGCAGGATTGCTTCAGGCCCTAATCTGGTTCCGGCACGGCATGCTGAGCCTTTGGCTAATTCCTCTTCCTGGTGGGAAATGAGCATTAAATTTGTTCGTGCAGACACCTACAGCTAATCTCTCATTGGTTCTCCCTATTCCTGTTCATCTTGCGCAGAAATTCCAAACTGTGCCAAACAGGAGGTTAAAGGCACTGACTCTCCAAGTGGGGAGAGTGTTAGTAAAGCGTCTGGAATGGTAAAACCGAGTACGAGGGGACGAAAACTGAGATGCATTTAAAAAGGTTTCCCGGTCACACGGTGGACCATATTCTGGGTTGCCCATGCATGTTTTAGCTAAAGGAAGAATCCCTTAAACCTGGAGAGTTGGGACCCATGGAATGGGTACCATGCAGTATGACTTCAAAGGGTTGCCTTGGCTCACCGAACGTCACCAATGCTATCAGCCCAAAGTGTCCAGCCTTATGTCTCACTCAGCTCGGGGTGTAGATGTGGTAAATCCCCGTTGCATCACAAGCCCTGAATGAATTATTTAAGAATTGCTCTCTATTTCACTGTCATTGTGTTTTGTTTTTGTAATTTATTTTTATAATGGGATTTATCGGATTTTCACTGCTGCGTTTATGCCGCTGTACACATGCTTGATTCTCTTATGGAGACATATAAATCCATGGGTTTTCAGATTCTTACTAGTCAGGTATATTCCTAGGCATTGAATATGGGGTGTTGAGTCCATTTCGTGGAGCAAGGAGTAGGTCCTGACTATTACATACTTGCTTATGGAAAGGTATCTGTGCTAATTTCAATCTCTGGTTTTATGCAGCACCACAACTCACCTTTCCCCATAAGCAAGCATAAGTTGGTTTTCTAAATTTGAGACCCTTTTCTGTTTTGTAATTGAGTTCATTTGCAGCCATGTTTACATTCCGTGTATTTGAGATATCTTATGGTGTTTCTTTTTCTGTGTGACTTAGTTAACTTAGAATCATCGTACCTGAATCCACTCATTATGCCGCGAAGGGCCTCATGACATAGATTTCATTGCTGAGTGATATTCCATTGTATGTACGTACAACAACTTCTTTATCCATTTTTCGCTTTCTGGGATATTTCACTTGTACCGTAAACGAGGTTCTTGTAAGCAGAGCCGTCCAAAATTTATGGCTGGCTGTGTCTTTTTGATTTTAATTTCCCTAAGCTCTAGAACCATAAGTTGAAGTGCCGTAGGCTCCGTTGCTTAGTTTTTTAGGTGTTTGAGGAAAACCATACACTTCTCCAGAGTGGCTGTTGGCAATTTACATCCCGCCCATCAGCATAACAAGGCTCCCTGTTCTCCATGGCCTGCCCTGCCTTTCTGGATTTTTCACTTTTTTCACATGTCCCTTTTGACAGGGGGGCAGTGAGACTTCATTGTAATGCAGATTTCTTTACACGCTTGCTTGTTTGACCAAAAAGGGCGTATGTGTTTTTTTCCTGAATATATTCAGGAAAAAACGCATAGGTCCTTTTTGACCATGTGCATCATTGTCGACTTTCTGTCTCTTTCCCTATGCTTTAAATGCAATTCCAGTCTGCCCCTGAAATCGTTTTCCTGCAATTCTGCCCCGCTTTCAAGTCCTCTACGCAGCCTTACTTCAATATATTTTTGGACAATAGCTGTCATTTATAACTCTGCAGGTTTGTGAATGACAGTGTGCCTGAGCTCCTTTCTTCTACTCGCTTTCTTGTGAGCTGGCCACAAACCCGCAGGATTGCTTCATGCCCTAATCTGGTTCTGGCACAGCACGCTGATCCTTTGGTAAATTCCTCTTTCTGGTGGGAAATGAGCGTTATATTTGAACGTGCAGACACCTAGAGCTAGTCTCTCATTGGTTCTCCCTATTCTTGTTTATCTTGTGCAGAAATTGCAAACTGTGCCAAACATGAGGTTAAAGGCACTGACTCTCTAAGTGGGGAGAGTATTAGTAAAGGGTCTTGAATCGTGAACCCGAGTAAAAGGGCTCGAAAACTGAGATGCATTTGAAAACGTTTCCTGGTCACACGGTGCACCATACTGTGGGTTTCCCATGCATGTTTTAGCTGAAGAAAGAATCCCTTAAACCTGGAGAGTTGGGACCCATGGAATGGGTACCATGAAGTATGACTTCAAAGGGCCTGCATTTTCTCAACGAACCTCACCAATGCTATCAGCCCGAAGTGTACAGCCTTATGTCTCACTCAGCTCTGGTTGTAGATGTGGTAAATCCAGGTTGCATCACAAGCCCTGAATGAATGATTTAAGAATTGCTCTCTATTTCACTGTCATTGTGTTATGTTTTTGAAATTGATTTTGATAATGGGATTTATCGGATTTTCACTGCTGCATTTAGGCCACTGTACACACGCTTGATTCTCTTACAGAGACATATAAACCCATGGGTTTGAAGATTATTACTAGTCAGCTGTATTCCTAGGCGTTGAATACGTGGTGTTTAGTCCATTTCGTTGAGCAAGGAGGAGGTCTTGACTATTACATATTTGGCTTATGGAAAGGTATCTGTGCTAATTTCTATCTCTGCTTTTATGCAGCAACCCAACTCACATTTCCCCTTAAGCAAGCATAAGTTGGTTTTCTAAATTTGAGACCCTGTTCTGTTTTGTAATTCAGTTCATGTGTAGCCAAGTTTACATTCCGTGTATTAGTGATATCTTATGATGTTTCATTTTCTGTGTGACTTATTTCACTTAGAATCATCGTACCTGAATCCACTCATTATGCCACGATGGGCCTGATGACATAGATTTCATTGCTGAGTGATATTCTATTGTACGTACGTACCACAACTTCTTTATCCATTTTTCACATTCTGGGATATTTAACTTGTACCGTAGACGAGATCCCTGTAAACAGAGCCGTCTGAAACTTTGGGGTGGCTGTCTGTTTTTGATTTTAATTTCCGTGATCTATAAGACCATAAGTGGAAGTGCCGTAGTCTCCGTTGCTTTGTTTCTTAGGTGTTTCAGGAAACACCATACACTTCTCCAGAGTGGCTGTTGGCAATTTACATCCCGCCCATCAGCATAACAAGGCTCCCTGTTCTCCATGGCCTGTGCTGTCTTTCTGGATTTTACACTTTTTTCAGATGGCCCTTTTGACCTGGGGGCAGTGAGACTTCTTTGTAGTACAGATTTCTTTAACATGCTTGCTTGGTTGGCCAAAAAGGGCGTATGCGTTTTTTCCTGAATATATTCAGGAAAAAACGCATACGCCCTTTTTGGCCAAGTGCATCATTGTCGACCTTCTGCCTCTTTTCCTATGCTTTAAATGCAATTCCAGTCTACCCCCTGAAATCGTTTTCCTGCAATTCTGCCCCACTTTCCAGTCCTCTTCGCAGCCTTCCTTCAATATATTTTTGGACGATAGCTGTCATTTATAACTCTGCAGGTTTGTGAATTACAGTGCCCCTGAGCTCCTTTCTTCAACTCGCTTTCTTGTGAGCTGGCCGTAAACCCGCAGGAATGCTTCAGGCCCTAATCAGGTTCCGGCACGGCATGCTGAGCCTTTGGTTCATTTTTCTTCCTGGTGGGAAATGAGCGTTAAATTTCCAGTGCAGACACCTAGAGCTAGTCTCTCATTGGTTCTCCCTATTCCTGTTCATCTTGCGCAGAAATTGCAAACTGTGCCAAATAGGAGGTTAAAGGCACTGACTCTCCAACTGGGGAGAGTGTTAGTAAAGGGTCTGGAATGGTGAACCCGAGTAAAAGGGGACGAAAACTGAGATGCATTTGAAAATGTTTCCCGGTCACACAGTGCACTGTATTGTGGGATTCCCATGCATGTTTTAGCTGAAGGAAAAATCCCTTAAAACTGGAGAGTTGGGACCCATGGAATGGGTACCATGGAGTATGACTTCAAAGGGTCTGCATTTGCTCATTGAACCTCACCAATGCTATCAGCCCGAAGTGTCCAACCTTATGTCTCACTCAGCTCTGGGTGTAGATGTGGCAAATCCAGGTTGCATGACATGCCCTGAATGAATTATATAAGAATTGCTCTCTATTTCACTGTCATTGTGTTTTGTTTTTGTAATTCATTTTGATAATGGGATTTATCGGAATTTCTCTGCTTCGTTCATGCAGCTGTACACACCCTTGATTGTCTTACGGAGAAATATAAATCCATGGGTTTGAAGATTCTTACTAGTCAGGTGTATTCCTAGGCGTTGAATATGAGGTGTTTCGTCCATTTCTTTGAGCAAGGGGTAGGTCTTGACTATTACATATTTGGCTTATGGAAAGGGATCTGTGCTAATTTCTATCTCTGCTTTTATGCAGCACCCCAACTCACTTTTCCCCTTAAGCAAGCATAAGTTGGTTTTCTAAATTTGAGACCCTGTTCTGTTTTGTAATTCAGTTCATGTGTAGCCAAGTTTACATTCCGTGTATTAGTGATATCTTATGATGTTTCTTTTCCTGTGTGATTTATTTCTCGTAGAATCATCGTACCTGTATCCACTCATTATGCCGCTAAGTGCCTGATGACGTAGATTTAACTGCTGAGTGTTATTCCCTTGTACGTGTGTACCACAAATTCTTTATCCATTTTTTGCTTTCTCGGATATTTAACTTGTACCGTAGACGAGGTTCTTGTACACAGAGTCGTCCCGAACTTTGGGGTGCCTGTGTCCTTTTGATTTTAATTTCCCTAACCTATAGTACCATAAGTGGAAGTGCCATAGGCTGTGTTGCTTTATTTCCTACGTGTTTCAGGAAACCCCATACACTTCTCCAGAGTGGCTGTTTGCAATTTACATCCCGACCATCAGCATAACAAGGCTCCCTGTTCTCCATGACCTGTCCTGCCTTTCTGAATTTTACAATTTTCAGATGGCCCTCTTGACCGGGGGGCAGAGAGACTTCATTGTAGTGCAGATTTCCTTTACACGCTTGCTTGGTTGGCCAAAAAGGGCGTATGCGTTTTTTCCTGAATATATTCAGGAAAAAACGCATACGCCCTTTTTGGCCAAGTGCATCATTGTCGACATTCTGCCTCTTTTCCTACGCTTTAAGTGCAATTCCAGTTTACCCCCTGAAATCGTTTTCCTGAAATTCTACCCCGCTTTCAAGTCCTCTTCGAAGACTTACTTCAATACATTTTTGCACGATAGCTGTCATTCATAACTCTGCAGGTTTGTGAATTACAGTGCCCCTGAGCTCCTTTCTTCAACTCGCTTTCTTGTGAGCTGGCCGCAAAACCGCAGGATTGCATCAGGCCCTAATCTGTTTCCGGCAGGGCACGCTGAGCCTTTGGTTAATTCCTCTTCCTGGTGGGAAATGAGCGTGCCATTTGCCCGTGCAGACACCTACAGCTAGTCTCTCATTGGTTCTCCCTATTCCTGTTCATCTTGCGCAGAAATTGCAAACTGTGCCAAACAGGAGTTAAAGGCACTGACTCTCCAAGTGGGGAGAGTGTTAGTAAAGCGTCTGGAATGGTGAACCCGAGTACCAGGGTTCGAAAACTGAGATGCATTTTAAAACGTTTCCCAATCACACGGTGGACCATACTCTGGGTTACCCATGCATGTTTTAGCTGATGGAAGAATCCCTTAAACCTGGAGAGTTGGGACCCATGGAATGGGTACCATGCTGTGTGACTTCAAAGCGTCTGCGTTTGCTCACCGAACCTCACCAATGCTATCAGCCCGAAGTGGCCAGCCTTATGTCTCACCCAGCTCTGGGTGTAGATGTGGTAAATCCTGGTTGCATCACAAGCCCTGAATGAATTATTTAAGAATTGCTCTCTATTTCACTGGCATTGTGTTTTGTTTTTGAAATTTATTTTGATAATTGGATTTATCGGATTTTCACTGCTGCGTTTAGCCCGCTGTACACATGCTTGATTTCCTTATGGAGACATATAAATCCATGGGTTTTAAGATTCTTACTTGTCAGGTATCTTCCCAGGCGTTGAATATATGGTGTTGAGTCCATTTCGTTGAGCAAGGAGTAGGTCTTGTCTATTTTATATTCGGCTTATGGAACGGTATCTGTGCTAATTTCAATCTCTGCTTTTATGCAGCACCCCAACTCACCTTTCCCCTTAAGCAAGCATAAGTTGGTTTTCTCAATTTGAGACCCTGTTCTGTTTTGTAATTCAGTTCATGTGTCGCCAAGATTACATTCCGTGTATTAGTGATATCTTATGATGTTTCTTTTTCTGTGTGACTTATTTCTCGTAGAATCATCATACCTGAATCCACTCATTATGCCGCTATGGACCTGATGATGTAGATTTCATTGCTGAGTGATATTCCATTGTACGTGCGTACCACTTCTTCTTTATCCATTTTTTGCTTTCTCGGATATTTAACTTGTACCGTAGACGAGGTTCTTGTAAACAGAGCCATCCCCAACATTGGTGTGTCTGTGTGTTTTTGATTTTAATTTCCCTAAGCTATAGGTCCATAAATGGAAGTGCCATAGGCTATGTTGCTTTGTTTCCTACGTGTTTCAGGAAACACCATTTGCTTCTCCAGAGTGGCTGTTGGCAATTTACATCCCGCCCATCAGCATAACAAGGCTCCCTGTTCTCCATGACCTGTCCTGCCTTTCTGGATTTTACACATTTTTCAGATGGCCCTTTTGACCGGGGGGCAGTGAGACTTCATTGTAGTGCAGATTTCCTTTACACGCTTGCTTGGTTGGCCAAAAAGGGCGTATGCGTTTTTTCCTGAATATATTCAGGAAAAAACGCATACGCCCTTTTTGGCCAAGTGCATCATTGTCGACATTCTGCCTCTTTTCCTATGCTTTAAGTGCAATTCCAGTCTACCCCTTGAAATCGTTTTCCTGAAATTCTGCCCCGCTTTCAAGTCCTCTTCGAAGACTTACTTCAATACATTTTTGGACGATAGCTGTCATTCATAACTCTGCAGGTTTGTGAATTACAGTGCCCCTGAGCTCCTTTCTTCAACTCGCTTTCTTGTGAGCTGGCGGCAAAACCGCAGGATTGCTTCAGGCCCTAATCTGTTTCCGGCAGGTCACGCTGAGCCTTTGGTTAATTCCTCTTCCTGGTGGGAAATGAGCATTCCATTTGCCCGTGCAGACACCTACAGCTAGTCTCTCATTGGTTCTCCCTATTCCTGTTCATCTTGCACAGAAATTGCAAACTGTGCCAAACAGGAGGTTAAAGGCACTGACTCTCCAAGTGGGGAGAGTGTTAGTAAAGCGTCTGGAATGGTGAACCCGTGTACCAGGGTTCGAAAACAGAGATGCATTTTAAAACGTTTCCCAATCACACGGTGGACCATATTCTGGGTTACCCATGCATGTTTTAGCTGATGGAAGAATCCCTTAAACCTGGAGAGTTGGGAGCCATGGAATGGGTACCATGCAGTGTGACTTCAAAGGGTCTGCATTTGCTCACCGAACCTCAACAATGCTATCAGCCCGAAGTGTCCAGCCTTATGTCTCACCCAGCTCTGGGTGTAGATGTGGTAAATCCAGGTTGCATCACAAGCCCTGAATGAATTATTTAAGAATTGCCCTCTATTTCACTGGCAATGTGTTTTGTTTTTGAAATTTATTTTGATAATGGGATTTATCGGATTTTCACTGCTACGTTTAGGCCGCTGTACACACGCTTGATTTCCTTATGGAGACATATAAATCCATGGGTTTTAAGATTCTTACTTGTCAGGTATCTTCCCAGGCATTGAATATATGGTGTTGAGTCCATTTAGTTGAGCAAGGTGTAGGTCTTCACTATTATATATTTGGTTTATGGAAAGGTATCTGTGCTAATTGCAATCTCTGGTTTTATGCAGCACACCAACTCACCTTTCCCCATAAGCAAGCATAAGTTGGTTTTCTAAATTTGAGACCCTGTTCTGTTTTGTAATACAGTTCATGTGTAGCCAAGGTTATATTCCGTGTATTAGTGATATCTTATGATGTTTCTATTCCTGTGTGACTTATTTCTCGTAGAATCTTCGTACCTGAATCCACTCATTATGCCGCTACGGGCCTGATGACGTAGATTTCATTGCTGAGTTATATTCCATTGTACGTGCTGTACCACAACTTCTTTATCCATTTTTTGGTTTCTCGGATATTTAACTTGTACCGTAGACGAGGTTCTTGTAAACAGAGCCATTCTAAACATTGCGGTGGCTGTGTGATTTTGATTTTAATTTCCCTAAGCTATAGGACCATAAGTGGAAGTGCCATAGGCTGTGTGGCTTTGTTTCCTACGTGTTTCAGGACACACCATACACTTCTCCAGAGTGGCTTTTGGCAATTTACGTCCCGCCCATCAGCATAACAAGGCTCCCTGTTCTCCATGACCTGTCCTGCCTTTCTGGATTTTACACTTTTTTCAGATGGCGCTTTTGACTGGGGGGCAGTGAGACTTCATTGTAGTGCAGATTTCCTTTACACGCTTGCTTGGTTGGCCAAAAAGGGCGTATGCGTTTTTTCCTGAATATATTCAGGAAAAAACGCATACGCCATTTTTGGCCAAGTGCATCATTGTCGACATTCTGCCTCTTTTCCTATGCTTTAAGTGCAATTCCAGTCTACCCCCTGAAATCGTTTTCCTGAAATTCTGCCCCGCTTTCAAGTCCTCTTCGAAGACTTACTTCAATACATTTTTGGACGATAGCTGTCATTCATAACTCTGCAGGTTTGTGAATTAGAGTGCCCCTGAACTCATTTCTTCAACTCGCTTTCTTGTGAGCTGGCCGCAAAACCGCAGGATTGCTTCAGGCCCTAATCTGTTTCCGGCAGGGCACGCTGAGCCTTTGGTTAATTCCTGTTACTGGTGGGAAATGAGCGTTCCATTTGCCCGTGCAGACACCTACAGCTAGTCTCTCATTGGTTCTCCCTATTCCTGTTCATCTTGCGCAGAAATTGCAAACTGTGCCAAACAGGAGGTTAAAGGCACTGACTCTCCAAGTGGGGAGAGTGTTAGTAAAGCGTCTGGAATGGTGAACCCGAGTACCAGGGGACGGAAACTGGGATGCATTTGAAAACGTTTCCCAATCACACGGTGGACCATACTCTGGGTTTCCCATGCATGTTTTAGCTGAAGGTAGAATCCCTTAAACATGGAGAGTTGGGACCCAAGGAATGGGTACCATGCAGTATGACTTCAAAGGGTCTGCGTTTGCTCACCGAACCTCACCCATGCTATCAGCCGGAAGTGTCCTGCCTTATGTCTCATCCAGCTCTGGGTGTAGATGTGGTAAATCCAGGTTGCATCGCAAGCCCTGAAAGAATTTTTTAAGAATTGCTCTCTATTTCACTGTCATTGTGTTTTGTTTTTGAAATTTATTTTGATAATGGGATTTATCGGATTTTCACTGCTGCGTTGAGGCCGCTGTACACACGCTTGATTTCCTTATGGAGACATATAAATCCATGGGTTTTAAGATTCTTACTTGTCACGTATCTTCCCAGGCGTTGAATATGGGGTGTTCAGTCCATTTCGTTGAGCAAGGAGTAGGTCTTGTCTATTATATATTTGGCTTATGGAACGGTATCTGTGCTAATTTCAATCTCTGGTTTTATGCAGCACCCCAACTCACCTTTCCCCATAAGCAAGCGTAAGTTGGTTTTCTCAATTTGAGACCCTGTTCTGTTTTGTAATTCAGTTCATGTGTAGCCAAGTTTACATTCCGTGTATTAGTGATAACTTATGATGTTTCTTTTTCTGTGTGACTTATTTCTCATAGAATCATCGTACCTGAATGCACTCATTATTCCGCTACGGACCTGATGATGTAGATTTCATTGCTGAGTGATATTCCATTGTACGTGCGTACCACTTCTTCTTTATCTATTTTTGCTTTTTCCGATATTTAACTTGTACCGTAGACGAGGTTCTTGTAAACAGAGCCATCCCCAACATTGGGGTGGCTGTGTGTTTTTGATTTTAATTTCCCTAAGCTATAGGCCCATAAGTGGAAGTGCCATAGGCTGTGTTGCTTTGTTTCCTACGTGTTTCAGCAAACACCATTTGCTTTTCCAGAGTGGCTGTTGGCAATTTACATCCCGCCCATCCGCATAATAAGGCTCCCTGTTCTCCATGACCTGTCCTGCCTTTCTGGATTTTACACTTTTCTCAGATGGCCCTTTTGACCGGGGGGCAATGAGACTTCATTGTAGTGCAGATTTCCTTTACACGCTTGCTTGGTTGGCCAAAAAGGGCGTATGCGTTTTTTCCTGAATATATTCAGGAAAAAACGCATACGCCCTTTTTGGCCAAGTGCATCATTGTCGACATTCTGCCTCTTTTCCTATGCTTTAAGTGCAATTCCAGTCTACCCCTGAAATCGTTTTCCTGAAATTCTGCCTCGCTTTCCAGTCCTCTTCGAAGACTTACTTCAGTACATTTTTGGACGATAGCTGTCATTCATAACTCTGCAGGTTTGTGAATTACAGTGCCCCTGAGCTCCTTTCTTCAACTCGCTTTCTTGTGAGCTGGCCGCAAAACCGCAGGATGGCTTCAGGCCCTAATCTGTTTCTGGCAGGGCACGCTGAGCGTTTGTGTAATTCCTCTTCCTGGTGGGAAATGAGCGTTCCATTTGCCCGTGAAGACACCTACAGCTAGTCTCTCATTGGTTCTCCCTATTCCTGTTCATCTTGCGCAGAAATTACAAACTGTGCCAAACAGGAGGTTAAAGGCACTGACTCTCCAAGTGGGGAGAGTGTTAGTAAAGCGTCTGGAATGGTGAACCCGAGTACCAGGATTCGAAAACTGAGATGCATTTGAAAACGTTTCCCAATCACACGGTGGGCCATACTCTGGCTTTCCCATGCATGTTTTAGCTGAAGGAAGAATCCCTTAAACCTGGAGAGTTGGTACCCATGGAATGGGTACCATGCAGTATGACTTCAAAGGGTCTGCGTTTGCTCACCGAACCTCACCAATGCTATCAGCCCGAAGTGTCCAGCCTTATGTCTCACCCAGCTGTGGGTATAGATGTGGTAAATCCAGGTTGCATCACAAGCCCTGAATGAATTATTTAAGAAATGCTCTCTATTTCACTGTCATTGTGTTTTGTTTTTGAAATTTATTTTGATAATGGGATTTATCGGATTTTCACTGCTGCGTTTAGGCCGTTGTACACACGCTTGATTTCCTTTTGGAGACATATAAATCCATGGGTTTTAAGATTCTTACTTGTCAGGTATATTCTCAGGCGTTGAATATGGGGTGTTGAGTCCATTTCTTTGAGCAGGGAGTAGGTCTTGTCTATTATATATTTCGCTAATGTAAAGGTATCTGTGCTAATTTCAATCTCTGGTTTTATGCAGCACCCCAACACACCTTTCCCCATAAGCAAGCATAAGTTGGTTTTCTAAATTTGAGACCCTGGTCTGTTTTGTAATTCAGTTCATGTGTAGCCAAGTTTACATTCCATGTATTAGTGATATCTTATGATGTTTCTTTTTCTGTGTGACTTATTTCTCATAGAATCATCGTACCTGAATCCACTCATTATGCCGCTACAGGCCTGATGACGTAGATTTCATTGCTGAGTGATATTCCATTGTACGTGCGTACGACAACTCCTTTGTCCATTTTTTGCTTTCTCAGATATTTAACTTGTACCGTAGACGAGGTTCTTGTAAACAGAGCCGTCCCAAACTTTGGGGTTGCTGTGTGTTTTTGATTTTAATTTCCCTAAGCTATAGGACCATAAGTGGAAGTGCCATAGGCTGTGTTGCTTTGTTTCTTACCTGTTTCTGGAAACACCATACACTTCTCCAGAGTGGCTGTTGGTAATTTACATCCCGCCCATCAGCATTAAAAGGCTCCCTGTTCTCCATGACCTGTCCTGCCTTTCTGGATTTTACACTTTTTTCAGATGGCCCTTTTGACCGGGGGGCAGTGAGACTTCATTGTAGTGCAGATTTCCTTTACAAGCTTGCTTGGTTGGCCAAAAAGGGCGTATGCGTTTTTTCCTGAATATATTCGGGAAAAAACGCATACGCCCTTTTTGGCCAAGTGCATCATTGTCGACATTCTGCCTCTTTTCCTATGCTTTAAGTGCAATTCCAGTCTGCCCCCTGAAATCGTTTTCCTGAAATTCTGCCCCGCTTTCAAGTCCTCTTTGAAGACTTACTTCAGTACATTTTTGGACGATAGCTGTCCTTCATAACTCTGCAGGTTTGTGAATTACAGTGCCCCTGAGCTCCTTTCTTCAACTTGCTTTCTTGTGATCTGGCCGCAAAACCGCAGGATTGCTTCAGGCCCTAATCTGTTTCCGGCAGGGCACGCTGAGCCTTTGGTAAATTCCTCTTCCTGGTGGGAAATGTGCGTTCCATTTGCCCGTGCAGACAACTACAGCTAGTCTGTCATTGGTTCTCCCTATTCCTGTTCATCTTGCGCAGAAATTGCAAACTGTGCCAAACAGGAGTTTAAAGGCACTGACTCTCCAAGTGGGGAGAGTGTTAGTAAAGCGTCTGGAATGGTGAACCCGAGTACCTGGGTTCGAAAACTGAGATGCATTTGAAAACGTTTCCCAATCACACGGTGAACCATACTCTGGGTTTCCCATGCATGTTTTAGCTGAAGGAAGAATCCCTTAAACCTGGAGAGTTGGGACCCATGGAATGGGTACCATGCAGTATGACTTCATAGGGTCTGCGTTTGCTCGCCGAACCACACCAGTGCTATCAGCCCAAAGAGTCCAGACTTATGTCTCACCCAGCTCTGGGTGTAGATGTGGTAAATCCAGGTTGCATCACAAGCCCTGAATGAATTATTTAAGAATTGCTCTCTTTTTCACTGTCATTGTGTTTTGTTTTTGAAATTTATTTTGATAATGGGATTTATCGGATTTTCACTGCTGCGTTTATGCCGCTGTACACACGCTTGATTTCCTTTTGGAGACATATAAATCCATGGGTTTTAAGATTCTTACTTGTCAGGTATATTCCTAGCCATTGAATATGGGGTGTTGAGTCCATTTCGTTGAGCAAGGAGTAGGTCTTCTCTATTATATATTTGGCTTATGGAAAGGTATCTGTGCTAATTTCAATCTCTGGTTTTATGCAGCACCCCAACTCAACTTTCCCCATAAGCAAGCATAAGTTGGTTTTCTAAATTTGAGACCCTGTTCTATTTTGTAATTCAGTTCATGTGTAGTCAAGTTTACATTCGGTGTATTAGTGATATCTTATGATGTTTCCTTTTCTGTGTGACTTATTTCTCGTAGAATCATCGTACCTGAATCCACTCATTATGCCGCTACGGGCCTGATGACGTAGATTTCATTGCTGAGTTATATTCCATTGTACGTGCGTACCACAACTTCTTTATCCGTTTTTTGAATTCTCGGATATTTAACTTCTACCGTAGACGAGGTTCTTGTAAACAGAGCCATCCCCAACATTGGTGTGTCTGTGTGTTTTTGATTTTAATTTCCCTAATCTATAGGTCCATAAATGGAAGTGCCATAGGCTGTGTTGCTTCGTTTCCTACATGTTTCAGGAAACACCATACAATTCTCCAGAGTGGCTGTTGGAAATTTACATCCCGCCCATCAGCATAACAAGGCTCCCTGTTCTCCATGACCTGTCCTGCCTTTCTGGATTTTACACATTTTTCAGATGGCCCTTTTGACCAGGGGCCAGTGAGACTTCATTGTAGTGCAGATTTCCTTTACACGCTTGCTTGGTTGGCCAAAAAGGGCGTATGCGTTTTTTCCTGAATATATTCAGGGAAAAACGCATACGCCCTTTTTGGCCAAGTGCATCATTGTCGACATTCTGCCTCTTTTCCTATGCTTTAAATGCAATTCCAGTCTACCCCCTGAAATCGTTTTCCTGAAATTCTGCCCCGCTTTCAAGTTCTCTTCGAAGACTTACTTCAATACATTTTTGGACGATAGCTGTCATTCATAACTCTGCAGGTTTGTGAATTACAGTGCCTTTGAGCTCCTTTCTTCAACTCGCTTTCTTGTGAGCTGGCCGCAAAACCGCAGGATTGCTTCAGGCCCTAATCTGTTTCCGGCAGGGCACGCTGAGCCTTTGGTTAATTCCTCTTCCTGGTGGGAAATGAGCGTTCCATTTGCCCGTGCAGACACCTACAGCTAGTCTCTCATTGGTTCTCCCTATTCCTGTTCATCTTTCGCAGAAATTGCAAACTGTGCCAAACAGGAGGTTAAAGGCACTGACTCTCCAAGTGGGGAGAGTGTTAGTAAAGCGTCTGGAATGGTGAACCCGAATACCAGGGTTCGAAAACTGAGATGCATTTGAAAACGTTTCCCAATCACACGGTGGACCATACTCTGGGTTTCCCATGCATGTTTTAGCTGAAGGAAGAATCCCTTAAACCTGGAGAGTTGGGACCCATGGAAAGGATACCATGCAGTATGACTTCAAAGGGTCTGCGTTTGCTCACCGAACCTCACCAATGCTATCCGCCCAAAGTGTCCAGCCTTATGTCTCACCCAGCTCTGGGTGTAGATGCAGTGAATCCAGGTTGCATCACAAGCCCTGAATGAATTATTCAAGAATTGCTCTCTATTTCACTGGCATTGTGTTTTGTTTTTGAAATTTATTTTGATAATGGGATTTATCGGATTTTCACTGCTATGTTTAGGCCGCTATACACACGCTTGATTTCCTTATGGAGACATATAAATCCATGGGTTTTAAGATTCTTACTTGTCAGGTATATTCCCAGGCGTTGAATATGGGGTGTTGAGTCCATTTCGTTGAGCAAGGTGTAGGTCTTGTCTATTAAGTATTTGGCTTATGGAAAGGTATCTGTGCTAAATTCCATCTCTGGTTTTATGTAGCACCCCAACTCACCTTTCCCCATAAGCAAGCATAAGTTGGTTTTCTCAATTTGAGACCCTGTTCTGTTTTGTAATTCAGTTCATGTGTAGTCAAGTTTACATTCCGTGTATTAGTGATATCTTATGATGTTTCTTTTTCTGTGTGACTTATTTCTCGTAGAATCATCGTACCTGAATCCACTCATTATGCCACTACGGGCCTGATGACGTAGATTTCATTGCTGAGTGATATTCCATTGTACGTGCGTACCACAACTTCTTTATCCATTTTTTGCTTTCTTGGATATTTAACTTGTACCGTAGACGAGGTTGTTTTAAAGAGAGCCATCCCAAACATTGCGGTGGCTGTGTGATTTTGATTTTAATTTCCTTAAGCTATAGGACCATAAGTGGAAGTTCCATAGGCTGTGTTGCTTTGTTTCCTACGTGTTTCAGGAAACACCATACACTTCTCCAGAGTCGCTGTTGGCAATTTACATCCCTCCCTTCAGAATATCAAGGCTCCCTCTTCTCCATGGCCTGTGCTGCCTTTCTGGATTTTACACTTTTTTCAGATGGCTCTTTTGACTGGGTGGCAGTGAGACTTCATTGTAGTGCAGATTTCTTTAACATGCTTGCTTGGTTGGCCAAAAAGTGTGTATGAATTTTTTCCTGAATATATTCAGGAAAACTCGCATACGCCCTTTTTGGCCAAGTGCATCATTGTCGACATTCTGCCTCTTTTCCTATGCTTTAAACGCAATTCCAGTCTACCCCCTGAAATCGTTTTCCTGCAATTCTGCCCCGCTTTCAAGTCCTCTTCGTAGCCTTCCTTCAATATATTTTTAGACGATAGCTATCATTTATAAGTCTGCTGGTTTGTGAATTACAGTGCCCCTGAGCTCCTTTCTTCAACTCGCTTTCTTGTGAGCTGGCCACAAAACCGCAGGATTGCTTCAGGCCCTGATCTGGTTCTGGCACGGCATGCTGAGCCTTTGGTTAATTCCTCTTCCTGGTGGGAAATGAGCGTAAAATTTGCCCATGCAGACACCTTCACCTGAGTCATCATGGTGCCCCTTTGCCCCGGTTATCTCTATGGATGTTGGAGTTGGAGGGCCTCCTCACTCAAGGTCAGTGTGCCCACGGAGCCAACCCTGCAACTTCTGGGCATGGTTGGGGTTTAGGATCACCACGTGGGGTCCTTTTCCCTTAGGAAGGAGGTGGCCTTTTGGGCTGCTGATTTCCAGATTTTCAGATACTGCCAGTATCTTGGCCAGATGTGGCGGTGGGCCAAGCCCCTTCGTGACCTTAGTTTATCCTACCTGGATCGCATTCTTGCATTGTTCCATTTCAAGTGGTCCCAGGTTTTGTACTAATACTCCAATGGCGATTCACCATTCACCAGGAATGTAAAGGTCAAAGGGTTTAGCTAAATTAGGGAGTTCCAGGGCAAGGGTCTGAATTGACTGCTCTTTCCATTTTGAAAGGCCACTTCTGCATTCTATTCAAAAGGATCATCATCTTTTCCTTTCAGTGTTTCATATAGAGGTCCAGCTAGTAGACTGTATTTAGGGATCCAGAAGCAGCAAACACTGGCCTCCCCAGGAACCCCTAAGCTGTCTTCTAGTTTTAGAAATGGGTAAGGCTATAAATTGTTTCTTCCCTTTCCTGGGATGGGCTTCTCCGACCTTCTGTGAGAATGAAGCCCAGCCAGGTCACTGTAGTCTGTGATATTTGAGCCTTTTTTGGACAACTTGTATCCTTTATTGGCTTTGTAGTTCAGAGGTCTAATTAGTAGGGCTAGCGATCAGAATGTCGTCTGCATATTGAAGGAGTGTTTTCTTTTCCAGAGGTAGAACTTTTAGGTCTTTAGCTGAGCTTTCCCCAAAGATGGTGTGGGAATTTTTGAACCCTTGGGGCAACACGGCCCGGAAGTATTGTTTTAGTTGTATGTTGAGTCCTGCCACACACAAGCCAAAATTTCTTCTGACTCTGGGACTAATAGAATACAAAAGAAGGCATCATTGAAGACTAATACAGAATACCATGTCCTGGTGGTTGGTAGAATGACCAGCAGGGTGTAGGATTTAGGAACTACTGGAGGTATATCCTCGGTGGCTTCACTGACTGTCCTGACATCCTTTACCAGGACTCCAGCAGCCCATGGGGCTCTCGAGGTCAGGCCAATCCCAGGATATGGAGCTCACCTGGGCAGGTACCCCACCCCCACCCCAGCCCACGGGGCTCTCGTGTTCAGGCCCCTACCAGGATATGGGGTTCCCTGGGCAGGTTCCCCGGGCAGGTTCCCCTGCAGCCCATGGGGCTCTCGTGGTCAGGCCCCTCCCAGGATACAGAGCTACCCTTGCAGGTACCATGGCAGGGCTGGGAACACAGGAACCGTGCATATCGCCCTCATTGCAGAGCACTACCAGCTCACCTGTCACTCAGATCTGACACAGAGCACCTCAGAGCAGGACTTGAACTAACAAACAGCAGCTCCGACAGGTCTGTGACCCTGGGCATCACTCTGTGTGGCCTCCCTCCACCTGGTCTTCCAGAGACTTCCACTGCACCCGGGGCACCAGGCCTCTGTCTCCACCCACCAGCCACCCCTCCTCTCCCTGACTCCTGGGTTCCTCTCATTAGGAGAGGGTTTTCTTGAAGTTGTCTCCCACTCATGGGCCAGATAATATAATTAGGAAACAAGCCAGAGCTGCAGCCCCTTGTCTATCCTGACTCTCAGGAGCCCACACCTGTTCCTTGGACCTGGCCGATTCAGCAAGTTCCATTTTCTGCAACTGTGAGCCCCTGAGGGGTGATTATTGGCTGGCCTGGGAAGCCCGACCGTGCCGGCCAGCCCTCCCCAGGTGTGCCTGGGTTCAGATCAATATAAACACCGCTCCAGGCAGCAAGAGCCCCTGCAGCTGTGCCTGACGCCATTTTCTCTGCCCTGTCAGCAGTCTCGGGGCTGGACTGGTGGGAGGGAGTGAGAGGCCACGGCTTTGTGGGTGGCCCAGTGTGAGTGGGGCTCTGCTGGACTTTCTGCAGCAGTTGCCAGGATGCCACCTGCTAAAGAAGAGGATGTGTCACCCATACCTGCCGCTGGAATTTCTCCCTGGGCAGAGGTGAGTGATGAAGAAAGCAGTGGGGGCCGGGACAGCAGGGGTATCTCAGGCAGGGAAATGGAAAGCTTCCAGAAGAGCACCCAGGGACAGGGCCATCCTGGCTGGCCTGCAGGCACCAAGTCGGCTGGCATGCTGTCACTCATGTGGCTCCATGGCCCTTCCTCTAGGCTTTCAAGTCCTTGTACATATTCAGGTGTTTTACCTGGGAAGGGTGGGAGCATTTCAGCAGCAGCTGGCCTGGGGCTCAGCCCACGTTTACTCACAGATGCCTCGGCACGGTCCCCCAGCTTTGCAATGAGGACGCTTGTTGCGTGGGGCCTGCTGGCTGAATGGGAGATGATTCCCCACCACTGACCAACTTCAGAATTGTTTACAACTGGAGCAAGTGCCCTGATACGGTTTTCCTCTGTGTAACTGGTGGGTTCTGTTTTTTATTCTTTTTTTCGTTTTTGGTTCAAGGTAGATTTTATTCCTCTTTTTTGTATTTACAGATATAAGCATGGAAATAATTTATTCATATAAATACATGTATGTGAAGGAAAGAATATTTTTTCTGTTTTACTTTTTGTAATTTGAATTTTATTTTATTTTTTTATACAGCAGGTTCTTTTTGGTTATCTATTTTATACATATAAATGTATACATGCCAATCCCAATCTCTCAACTCCTCCCACCACCACCCCCCAACAGCTTTCCCCCCTTGGTGTCCATACGTTTGTTGTCTACATCTGTTGCTCTATTTCTGCCTTGCAAAACGGTTCATCTGTACAATTTTTCTAGGTTCCACATATATGCATTAATAGACAAGATTTGTTTTTCTCTTTCTGACTTACTTCACTCTGTATGACAGTCTCTAGATCCATCAACGTCTCTACAAATGACCCAATTTCATTCCTTTTTATGGCTTAGTAATATTCCATTTTATATATGTACCACATCTTTATGCATTCGTCTGTCTGTGGGCATTTAGGTTGCTTCCATTACCTGGATATTGTAAATAGTGATGCAATGAACATTGCGGTGAATGTCTCTTTTTGATTTATGGTTTTGTCTGGGTATATGCCCAGTAGTGGGGTTGCTGTATCATATGGTAATTCTATTCTTAGTTTTATAAGAAACTCCATAATGTTCTCCACAGTGACGGTATCAATTTACATTCCCAACAATAGTGGAAGAGGGTTCCTTATCTCCACACCCTTTCCAGCATTTGTTGTTTGTAGATTTTCTGATGATGCCCATTCTAACAGGTGTGAGGTGATACACCATGGATGAGTCTATTTCTTTGAGCAAAGAGTAGGTCTTGTCTAGTACATATTTGGCTTATGGAACGGTATGTGTGCTAATTTCAATCTCTGGTTTTATACAGCACCCCAACTCAACTTTCCCCTTAAGCAAGCATAAGTTTTTATCTAAATGTGAGACTCTGTTCGGTTTTGGAATTCAGTTTATGTGTAGCCAAGTTTACACTCTCTCTATTAGTGATATCTTATGATAATTATCTTTCTCTGTGTGACCTATTTCTCTTAGAATCATCATACTTAAATCCACTCAATTTGCTGCTACAGGCCTGATGACATTGATTTCATTGCTGAGTGATATTCCGTTGTACGTAAGTAGCACAACTCCTTTATCCATTTTTTCTTTCTGGGATATTTAATTTGTACTGGACTCAAGGTTCTTGTAAACACAGCAGCCCTAAATTTTGTGTTGGCTGTGTCTTGTTGATTTTAATTTTCCTAAGCTATAGGGCCAAAAGTGGAAGTGCCCTAGGGTCTGTAGCTTTGTTTTTCAGATGTTTCAGGATACACCATAAACATCTCCAGAGTGTCTGTTGGCAATTTACATTCCGCCCGTCAGCATAACAAGGCTCCCTGTTCTCCATGGCCTGTCCTGTGTTTCTGGTTTTTACACTTTTTTCAGATGGCCCTTTTGACGAATGGGAAATGAGACTTCATTGTAGTGCGGATTTCCATTTCTCGAGTGCTTGGTTGGCCAAAAAGGGCATATGTGTTTTTTCCTGAATATATTCAGGAAAAAATGTTTACGCACTTTTGTCCAAGTGCATCACTGTCAAAGATCTGCCGCTTTTCACATGCTTTAAATGCAATTCCAATCTACCTCCTGAAATATGATTCCTGCAATTCTGCCTCGTTTTCAAGTCCTCTTTGCAGACTTACTTCCATATATTTTTGCCAATAGCTGTCATTTATAACTCTGCAGGTTTGTGAATTACAGTGCCCGTGATTTGCTTTCTTAACTCGTTTCCTTGAAAACTGGCCACAGAACCGCAGGTTTGCTTCAGGCCGTAATCAGGGTCCGGCACGGCACTCTGAGACTTTGGTTCATTCCACTTCCTGGTGGGAAATTAGAGTTAAATGTGCCCCTCCAGACACCTGCCTCACTCCTAGCCCCTTGGTGATGTGTGTCCTCTGGTTTGAGGCCACATGTGCTGGTTTCCTCACCTTTGGCTGATGTGGCCCCACTGGTGTGAGGACACTCCTGCCTGGTTCCCATCCCCTTGGTGATGTGGGCCCTCCGGTGAGAGTCTGATCCTGGTTGGGTTCCTCACACTTCTGTGAGGTGGGCCCTCTTCTCTGAGGTCACTCCTGCCTGGCTGGCACACCCCGCCTTGGCGACGTCGGCCCTCTGGTGGGATTTGGTGCCTGCTGGGTGTCTCCTCCCCTCGGTAATGAGGGCCCTCTGGCGTCAGGCCCTAACTCCTGGGCTCCCAATATTTTCTGATATGCGCCCTGTGGTTCGAGTACACTCCTGCCACGTTCCCAACCCCATGGGAATGTGGGCCTTCTGCTCTGAGGTCCCAACCGTGGGTTGCTCAGTTTCATGATGAGGGCCCTCTGCTGTGAGTTCTCTCCGGCCTGGATCCCATAGCCTCGCTGCTCCTGGCCACCTGCTGGGAGGTTACAACTGCGGGATTCCTCACCTTTTTTCTTCTATGGGCCTCTGTTTTGAGACTCCTCCTGCCTGCCTCACTCCCAGCCCCTTGGTGATGTGTGTCCTCTGGTTTGAGGCCACGTATGCTGGGTCCCTCGCCTTTCGATGATGTGGCCCCACTAGTGTGAGGACACTCCTGCCTGGTTCCTATCCCCTTGATGATGTGGGCCCTCTTGTGAGAGTCTGATCCTGGCTGGGTTCCTCAACCTTCTGTGAGGTGGGCCCTCTGCTGTGAGGTCACTCCTGCCTGGCTGGCACACCCCGCATTGGCGACGTCGGCCTTCTGGTAGCAGTTGGAGCTTGCTGGGAGCCTCCTCTCCTCAGTGATGAGGGCCCTCTGGCGTCCGGCCCTAACTGCTGGGCTCCCCACATTTTCTGATGTGTGCCCACTGGTGCGATGACACTCCTGCTTGGTTCCCTTCCCCATGGGGATGTGGGCCTTGTGCTCTGAGGTTACAACGGCTGGGTTGCTTACAGTATCACGATGAGGGCCCTCTGTTGTGAGTTCATCACTGCCTGGATCCCATAGCCTCGGTGCTCTGGGCCGCCAGCTGGGATGTTCCAACTGCTGGATTCTTCACCTTTTTTATACAATGGGCCATGTGTTTTGAGGTTAATCCTGCCTGCCTCGCTCCGAGACCCATGGTGATGTGGGTCCTCTGGTTTGAGGCCACATGTGCTGGGTACCTCAACTTTCGATGATGTGGCCCCACGGGTGTGAGGACACTCCTGCCCGGTTCCCAGCCCCTTGCTTATGTGGGCACTCTGGTGAGAGTCTGATCCTGACTGGGTTCCTTACCCTTCTGTGAGGTGGGCCCTCTGATGTGAGGTCACTCCTGCCTGATGGCTCATGACTCCTTGGCGACAGAGGGCCCTCTGTTGGCCACTGAAGCATGCTGGGAGCCTCCTACCCTCTTTAATAAGGGCCCTGGAAGAAACGCATATGCCCTTTTTGACCAAGTGCATCATTGTCGAGGTTCTGCCTCTTCTCCCATACTTTCAGAGGACTTCCCGTCTACCTCCTGAAATCTTATTCCTGGAATTCTGCCCCGCGTTCAAGTCCTCTTTGCAGCCTTACTTCAATATATTTTTGGACGATAGCTGTCATTTATAACTCTGCAGGTTTGTGAATTACAGTGTCCCTGAGCTCCTTTCTTCAACTCGCTTTCTTGTGAGCTGGCCGCAAAACCGCAGGATTGCTTCAGGCCCTAATCTGGTTCCGGCACGGCATGCTGAGCCTTTGGCTAATTCCTCTTCCTGGTGGGAAATGAGCATTAAATTTGTTCGTGCAGACACCTACAGCTAATCTCTCATTGGTTCTCCCTATTCCTGTTCATCTTGCGCAGAAATTCCAAACTGTGCCAAACAGGAGGTTAAAGGCACTGACTCTCCAAGTGGGGAGAGTGTTAGTAAAGCGTCTGGAATGGTAAAACCGAGTACGAGGGGACGAAAACTGAGATGCATTTAAAAAGGTTTCCCGGTCACACGGTGGACCATATTCTGGGTTGCCCATGCATGTTTTAGCTAAAGGAAGAATCCCTTAAACCTGGAGAGTTGGGACCCATGGAATGGGTACCATGCAGTATGACTTCAAAGGGTTGCCTTGGCTCACCGAACGTCACCAATGCTATCAGCCCGAAGTGTCCAGCCTTATGTCTCACTCAGCTCGGGGTGTAGATGTGGTAAATCCACGTTGCATCACAAGCCCTGAATGAATTATTTAAGAATTGCTCTCTATTTCACTGTCATTGTGTTTTGTTTTTGTAATTTATTTTTATAATGGGATTTATCGGATTTTCACTGCTGCGTTTATGCCGCTGTACACATGCTTGATTCTCTTATGGAGACATATAAATCCATGGGTTTTCAGATTCTTACTAGTCAGGTATATTCCTAGGCATTGAATATGGGGTGTTGAGTCCATTTCGTGGAGCAAGGAGTAGGTCCTGACTATTACATACTTGCTTATGGAAAGGTATCTGTGCTAATTTCAATCTCTGGTTTTATGCAGCACCACAACTCACCTTTCCCCATAAGCAAGCATAAGTTGGTTTTCTAAATTTGAGACCCTTTTCTGTTTTGTAATTGAGTTCATTTGCAGCCATGTTTACATTCCGTGTATTTGAGATATCTTATGGTGTTTCTTTTTCTGTGTGACTTAGTTAACTTAGAATCATCGTACCTGAATCCACTCATTATGCCGCGAAGGGCCTCATGACATAGATTTCATTGCTGAGTGATATTCCATTGTATGTACGTACAACAACTTCTTTATCCATTTTTCGCTTTCTGGGATATTTCACTTGTACCGTAAACGAGGTTCTTGTAAGCAGAGCCGTCCAAAATTTATGGCTGGCTGTGTCTTTTTGATTTTAATTTCCCTAAGCTCTAGAACCATAAGTTGAAGTGCCGTAGGCTCCGTTGCTTAGTTTTTTAGGTGTTTGAGGAAAACCATACACTTCTCCAGAGTGGCTGTTGGCAATTTACATCCCGCCCATCAGCATAACAAGGCTCCCTGTTCTCCATGGCCTGCCCTGCCTTTCTGGATTTTTCACTTTTTTCACATGTCCCTTTTGACAGGGGGGCAGTGAGACTTCATTGTAATGCAGATTTCTTTACATGCTTGCTTGTTTGACCAAAAAGGGCGTATGTGTTTTTTTCCTGAATATATTCAGGAAAAAACGCATAGGCCCTTTTTGACCATGTGCATCATTGTCGACTTTCTGTCTCTTTCCCTATGCTTTAAATGCAATTCCAGTCTGCCCCTGAAATCGTTTTCCTGCAATTCTGCCCCGCTTTCAAGTCCTCTACGCAGCCTTACTTCAATATATTTTTGGACAATAGCTGTCATTTATAACTCTGCAGGTTTGTGAATGACAGTGTGCCTGAGCTCCTTTCTTCTACTCGCTTTCTTGTGAGCTGGCCACAAACCCGCAGGATTGCTTCATGCCCTAATCTGGTTCTGGCACAGCACACTGATCCTTTGGTAAAATCCTCTTTCTGGTGGGAAATGAGCGTTATATTTGAACGTGCAGACACCTAGAGCTAGTCTCTCATTGGTTCTCCCTATTCTTGTTTATCTTGTGCAGAAATTGCAAACTGTGCCAAACATGAGGTTAAAGGCACTGACTCTCTAAGTGGGGAGAGTATTAGTAAAGGGTCTTGAATCGTGAACCCGAGTAAAAGGGCTCGAAAACTGAGATGCATTTGAAAACGTTTCCTGGTCACACGGTGCACCATACTGTGGGTTTCCCATGCATGTTTTAGCTGAAGAAAGAATCCCTTAAACCTGGAGAGTTGGGACCCATGGAATGGGTACCATGAAGTATGACTTCAAAGGGCCTGCATTTTCTCAACGAACCTCACCAATGCTATCAGCCCGAAGTGTACAGCCTTATGTCTCACTCAGCTCTGGTTGTAGATGTGGTAAATCCAGGTTGCATCACAAGCCCTGAATGAATGATTTAAGAATTGCTCTCTATTTCACTGTCATTGTGTTATGTTTTTGAAATTGATTTTGATAATGGGATTTATCGGATTTTCACTGCTGCATTTAGGCCACTGTACACACGCTTGATTCTCTTACAGAGACATATAAACCCATGGGTTTGAAGATTATTACTAGTCAGCTGTATTCCTAGGCGTTGAATACGTGGTGTTTAGTCCATTTCGTTGAGCAAGGAGGAGGTCTTGACTATTACATATTTGGCTTATGGAAAGGTATCTGTGCTAATTTCTATCTCTGCTTTTATGCAGCAACCCAACTCACATTTCCCCTTAAGCAAGCATAAGTTGGTTTTCTAAATTTGAGACCCTGTTCTGTTTTGTAATTCAGTTCATGTGTAGCCAAGTTTACATTCCGTGTATTAGTGATATCTTATGATGTTTCATTTTCTGTGTGACTTATTTCACTTAGAATCATCGTACCTGAATCCACTCATTATGCCACGATGGGCCTGATGACATAGATTTCATTGCTGAGTGATATTCTATTGTACGTACGTACCACAACTTCTTTATCCATTTTTCACATTCTGGGATATTTAACTTGTACCGTAGACGAGATCCCTGTAAACAGAGCCGTCTGAAACTTTGGGGTGGCTGTCTGTTTTTGATTTTAATTTCCGTGATCTATAAGACCATAAGTGGAAGTGCCGTAGTCTCCGTTGCTTTGTTTCTTAGGTGTTTCAGGAAACACCATACACTTCTCCAGAGTGGCTGTTGGCAATTTACATCCCGCCCATCAGCATAACAAGGCTCCCTGTTCTCCATGGCCTGTGCTGTCTTTCTGGATTTTACACTTTTTTCACATGGCCCTTTTGACCTGGGGGCAGTGAGACTTCTTTGTAGTACAGATTTCTTTAACATGCTTGCTTGGTTGGCCAAAAAGGGCGTATGCGTTTTTTCCTGAATATATTCAGGAAAAAACGCATACGCCCTTTTTGGCCAAGTGCATCATTGTCGACCTTCTGCCTCTTTTCCTATGCTTTAAATGCAATTCCAGTCTACCCCCTGAAATCGTTTTCCTGCAATTCTGCCCCACTTTCCAGTCCTCTTCGCAGCCTTCCTTCAATATATTTTTGGACGATAGCTGTCATTTATAACTCTGCAGGTTTGTGAATTACAGTGCCCCTGAGCTCCTTTCTTCAACTCGCTTTCTTGTGAGCTGGCCGTAAACCCGCAGGAATGCTTCAGGCCCTAATCAGGTTCCGGCACGGCATGCTGAGCCTTTGGTTCATTTTTCTTCCTGGTGGGAAATGAGCGTTAAATTTCCAGTGCAGACACCTAGAGCTAGTCTCTCATTGGTTCTCCCTATTCCTGTTCATCTTGCGCAGAAATTGCAAACTGTGCCAAATAGGAGGTTAAAGGCACTGACTCTCCAACTGGGGAGAGTGTTAGTAAAGGGTCTGGAATGGTGAACCCGAGTAAAAGGGGACGAAAACTGAGATGCATTTGAAAATGTTTCCCGGTCACACAGTGCACTGTATTGTGGGATTCCCATGCATGTTTTAGCTGAAGGAAAAATCCCTTAAAACTGGAGAGTTGGGACCCATGGAATGGGTACCATGGAGTATGACTTCAAAGGGTCTGCATTTGCTCATTGAACCTCACCAATGCTATCAGCCCGAAGTGTCCAACCTTATGTCTCACTCAGCTCTGGGTGTAGATGTGGCAAATCCAGGTTGCATGACATGCCCTGAATGAATTATTTAAGAATTGCTCTCTATTTCACTGTCATTGTGTTTTGTTTTTGTAATTCATTTTGATAATGGGATTTATCGGAATTTCTCTGCTTCGTTCATGCAGCTGTACACACCCTTGATTGTCTTACGGAGAAATATAAATCCATGGGTTTGAAGATTCTTACTAGTCAGGTGTATTCCTAGGCGTTGAATATGAGGTGTTTCGTCCATTTCTTTGAGCAAGGGGTAGGTCTTGACTATTACATATTTGGCTTATGGAAAGGGATCTGTGCTAATTTCTATCTCTGCTTTTATGCAGCACCCCAACTCACTTTTCCCCTTAAGCAAGCATAAGTTGGTTTTCTAAATTTGAGACCCTGTTCTGTTTTGTAATTCAGTTCATGTGTAGCCAAGTTTACATTCCGTGTATTAGTGATATCTTATGATGTTTCTTTTCCTGTGTGATTTATTTCTCGTAGAATCATCGTACCTGTATCCACTCATTATGCCGCTAAGTGCCTGATGACGTAGATTTAACTGCTGAGTGTTATTCCCTTGTACGTGTGTACCACAAATTCTTTATCCATTTTTTGCTTTCTCGGATATTTAACTTGTACCGTAGACGAGGTTCTTGTAAACAGAGCCATCCCCAACATTGGTGTGTCTGTGTGTTTTTGATTTTAATTTCCCTAAGCTATAGGTCCATAAATGGAAGTGCCATAGGCTATGTTGCTTTGTTTCCTACGTGTTTCAGGAAACACCATTTGCTTCTCCAGAGTGGCTGTTGGCAATTTACATCCCGCCCATCAGCATAACAAGGCTCCCTGTTCTCCATGACCTGTCCTGCCTTTCTGGATTTTACACATTTTTCAGATGGCCCTTTTGACCGGGGGGCAGTGAGACTTCATTGTAGTGCAGATTTCCTTTACACGCTTGCTTGGTTGGCCAAAAAGGGCGTATGCGTTTTTTCCTGAATATATTCAGGAAAAAACGCATACGCCCTTTTTGGCCAAGTGCATCATTGTCGACATTCTGCCTCTTTTCCTATGCTTTAAGTGCAATTCCAGTCTACCCCTTGAAATCGTTTTCCTGAAATTCTGCCCCGCTTTCAAGTCCTCTTCGAAGACTTACTTCAATACATTTTTGGACGATAGCTGTCATTCATAACTCTGCAGGTTTGTGAATTACAGTGCCCCTGAGCTCCTTTCTTCAACTCGCTTTCTTGTGAGCTGGCGGCAAAACCGCAGGATTGCTTCAGGCCCTAATCTGTTTCCGGCAGGTCACGCTGAGCCTTTGGTTAATTCCTCTTCCTGTTGGGAAATGAGCATTCCATTTGCCCGTGCAGACACCTACAGCTAGTCTCTCATTGGTTCTCCCTATTCCTGTTCATCTTGCACAGAAATTGCAAACTGTGCCAAACAGGAGGTTAAAGGCACTGACTCTCCAAGTGGGGAGAGTGTTAGTAAAGCGTCTGGAATGGTGAACCCGTGTACCAGGGTTCGAAAACAGAGATGCATTTTAAAACGTTTCCCAATCACACGGTGGACCATATTCTGGGTTACCCATGCATGTTTTAGCTGATGGAAGAATCCCTTAAACCTGGAGAGTTGGGAGCCATGGAATGGGTACCATGCAGTGTGACTTCAAAGGGTCTGCATTTGCTCACCGAACCTCAACAATGCTATCAGCCCGAAGTGTCCAGCCTTATGTCTCACCCAGCTCTGGGTGTAGATGTGGTAAATCCAGGTTGCATCACAAGCCCTGAATGAATTATTTAAGAATTGCTCTCTATTTCACTGGCAATGTGTTTTGTTTTTGAAATTTATTTTGATAATGGGATTTATCGGATTTTCACTGCTACGTTTAGGCCGCTGTACACACGCTTGATTTCCTTATGGAGACATATAAATCCATGGGTTTTAAGATTCTTACTTGTCAGGTATCTTCCCAGGCATTGAATATATGGTGTTGAGTCCATTTAGTTGAGCAAGGTGTAGGTCTTCACTATTATATATTTGGTTTATGGAAAGGTATCTGTGCTAATTGCAATCTCTGGTTTTATGCAGCACACCAACTCACCTTTCCCCATAATCAAGCATAAGTTGGTTTTCTAAATTTGAGACCCTGTTCTGTTTTGTAATACAGTTCATGTGTAGCCAAGGTTATATTCCGTGTATTAGTGATATCTTATGATGTTTCTATTCCTGTGTGACTTATTTCTCGTAGAATCTTCGTACCTGAATCCACTCATTATGCCGCTACGTGCCTGATGACGTAGATTTCATTGCTGAGTGATATTCCATTGTACGTGCTGTACCACAACTTCTTTATCCATTTTTTGGTTTCTCGGATATTTAACTTGTACCATAGACGAGGTTCTTGTAAACAGAGCCATTCTAAACATTGCGGTGGCTGTGTGATTTTGATTTTAATTTCCCTAAGCTATAGGACCATAAGTGGAAGTGCCATAGGCTGTGTTGCTTTGTTTCCTACGTGTTTCAGGACACACCATACACTTCTCCAGAGGGGCTTTTGGCAATTTACGTCCCGCCCATCAGCGTAACAAGGCTCCCTGTTCTCCATGACCTGTCCTGCCTTTCTGGATTTTACACTTTTTTCAGATGGCGCTTTTGACTGGGGGGCAGTGAGACTTCATTGTAGTGCAGATTTCCTTTACACGCTTGCTTGGTTGGCCAAAAAGGGCGTATGCGTTTTTTCCTGAATATATTCAGGAAAAAACGCATACGCCCTTTTTGGCCAAGTGCATCATTGTCGACATTCTGCCTCTTTTCCTATGCTTTAAGTGCAATTCCAGTCTACCCCCTGAAATCGTTTTCCTGAAATTCTGCCCCGCTTTCAAGTCCTCTTCGAAGACTTACTTCAATACATTTTTGGACGATAGCTGTCATTCATAACTCTGCAGGTTTCTGAATTTCAGTGCTCCTGAGCTCATTTCTTCAACTCGCTTTCTTGTGAGCTGGCCGCAAAACCGCAGGATTGCTTCAGGCCCTAATCTGTTTCCGGCAGGGCACGCTGAGCCTTTGGTTAATTCCTGTTACTGGTGGGAAATGAGCGTTCCATTTGCCCGTGCAGACACCTACAGCTAGTCTCTCATTGGTTCTCCCTATTCCTGTTCATCTTGCGCAGAAATTGCAAACTGTGCCAAACAGATGGTTAAAGGCACTGACTCTCCAAGTGGGGAGAGTGTTAGTAAAGCGTCTGGAATGGTGAACCCGAGTACCAGGGGACGGAAACTGGGATGCATTTGAAAACGTTTCCCAATCACACGGTGGACCATACTCTGGGTTTCCCATGCATGTTTTAGCTGAAGGTAGAATCCCTTAAACATGGAGAGTTGGGACCCAAGGAATGGGTACCATGCAGTATGACTTCAAAGGGTCTGCGTTTGCTCACCGAACCTCACCCATGCTATCAGCCGGAAGTGTCCTGCCTTATGTCTCATCCAGCTCTGGGTGTAGATGTGGTAAATCCAGGTTGCATCGCAAGCCCTGAAAGAATTTTTTAAGAATTGCTCTCTATTTCACTGTCATTGTGTTTTGTTTTTGAAATTTATTTTGATAATGGGATTTATCGGATTTTCACTGCTGCGTTGAGGCCGCTGTACACACGCTTGATTTCCTTATGGAGACATATAAATCCATGGGTTTTAAGATTCTTACTTGTCACGTATCTTCCCAGGCGTTGAATATGGGGTGTTCAGTCCATTTCGTTGAGCAAGGAGTAGGTCTTGTCTATTATATATTTGGCTTATGGAACGGTATCTGTGCTAATTTCAATCTCTGGTTTTATGCAGCACCCCAACTCACCTTTCCCCATAAGCAAGCGTAAGTTGGTTTTCTCAATTTGAGACCCTGTTCTGTTTTGTAATTCAGTTCATGTGTAGCCAAGTTTACATTCCGTGTATTAGTGATAACTTATGATGTTTCTTTTTCTGTGTGACTTATTTCTCATAGAATCATCGTACCTGAATGCACTCATTATTCCGCTACGGACCTGATGATGTAGATTTCATTGCTGAGTGATATTCCATTGTACGTGCGTACCACTTCTTCTTTATCTATTTTTGCTTTTTCCGATATTTAACTTGTACCGTAGACGAGGTTCTTGTAAACAGAGCCATCCCCAACATTGGGGTGGCTGTGTGTTTTTGATTTTAATTTCCCTAAGCTATAGGCCCATAAGTGGAAGTGCCATAGGCTGTGTTGCTTTGTTTCCTACGTGTTTCAGCAAACACCATTTGCTTTTCCAGAGTGGCTGTTGGCAATTTACATCCCGCCCATCCGCATAATAAGGCTCCCTGTTCTCCATGGCCTGTGCTGCCTTTCTGGATTTTACACTTTTTTCAGATGGCTCTTTTGACTGGGTGGCAGTGAGACTTCATTGTAGTGCAGATTTCTTTAACATGCTTGCTTGGTTGGCCAAAAAGTGTGTATGAATTTTTTCCTGAATATATTCAGGAAAACTCGCATACGCCCTTTTTGGCCAAGTGCATCATTGTCGACATTCTGCCTCTTTTCCTATGCTTTAAACGCAATTCCAGTCTACCCCCTGAAATCGTTTTCCTGCAATTCTGCCCCGCTTTCAAGTCCTCTTCGTAGCCTTCCTTCAATATATTTTTAGACGATAGCTATCATTTATAAGTCTGCTGGTTTGTGAATTACAGTGCCCCTGAGCTCCTTTCTTCAACTCGCTTTCTTGTGAGCTGGCCACAAAACCGCAGGATTGCTTCAGGCCCTGATCTGGTTCTGGCACGGCATGCTGAGCCTTTGGTTAATTCCTCTTCCTGGTGGGAAATGAGCGTAAAATTTGCCCATGCAGACACCTTCACCTGAGTCATCATGGTGCCCCTTTGCCCCGGTTATCTCTATGGATGTTGGAGTTGGAGGGCCTCCTCACTCAAGGTCAGTGTGCCCACGGAGCCAACCCTGCAACTTCTGGGCATGGTTGGGGTTTAGGATCACCACGTGGGGTCCTTTTCCCTTAGGAGGGAGGTGGCCTTTTGGGCTGCTGATTTCCAGGTTTTCAGATACTGCCAGTATCTTGGCCAGATGTGGCGGTGGGCCAAGCCCCTTCGTGACCTTAGTTTATCCTACCTGGATCGCATTCTTGCATTGTTCCATTTCAAGTGGTCCCAGGTTTTGTACTAATACTCCAATGGCGATTCACCATTCACCAGGAATGTAAAGGTCAAAGGGTTTAGCTAAATTAGGGAGTTCCAGGGCAAGGGTCTGAATTGACTGCTCTTTCCATTTTGAAAGGCCACTTCTGCATTCTATTCAAAAGGATCATCATCTTTTCCTTTCAGTGTTTCATATAGAGGTCCAGCTAGTAGACTGTATTTAGGGATCCAGAAGCAGCAAACACTGGCCTCCCCAGGAACCCCTAAGCTGTCTTCTAGTTTTAGAAATGGGTAAGGCTATAAATTGTTTCTTCCCTTTCCTGGGATGGGCTTCTCCGACCTTCTGTGAGAATGAAGCCCAGCCAGGTCACTGTAGTCTGTGATATTTGAGCCTTTTTTGGACAACTTGTATCCTTTATTGGCTTTGTAGTTCAGAGGTCTAATTAGTAGGGCTAGCGATCAGAATGTCGTCTGCATATTGAAGGAGTGTTTTCTTTTCCAGAGGTAGAACTTTTAGGTCTTTAGCTGAGCTTTCCCCAAAGATGGTGTGGGAATTTTTGAACCCTTGGGGCAACACGGCCCGGAAGTATTGTTTTAGTTGTATGTTGAGTCCTGCCACACACAAGCCAAAATTTCTTCTGACTCTGGGACTAATAGAATACAAAAGAAGGCATCATTGAAGACTAATACAGAATACCATGTCCTGGTGGTTGGTAGAATGACCAGCAGGGTGTAGGATTTAGGAACTACTGGAGGTATATCCTCGGTGGCTTCACTGACTGTCCTGACATCCTTTACCAGGACTCCAGCAGCCCATGGGGCTCTCGAGGTCAGGCCAATCCCAGGATATGGAGCTCACCTGGGCAGGTACCCCACCCCCACCCCAGCCCACGGGGCTCTCGTGTTCAGGCCCCTACCAGGATATGGGGTTCCCTGGGCAGGTTCCCCGGGCAGGTTCCCCTGCAGCCCATGGGGCTCTCGTGGTCAGGCCCCTCCCAGGATACAGAGCTACCCTTGCAGGTACCATGGCAGGGCTGGGAACACAGGAACCGTGCATATCGCCCTCATTGCAGAGCACTACCAGCTCACCTGTCACTCAGATCTGACACAGAGCACCTCAGAGCAGGACTTGAACTAACAAACAGCAGCTCCGACAGGTCTGTGACCCTGGGCATCACTCTGTGTGGCCTCCCTCCACCTGGTCTTCCAGAGACTTCCACTGCACCCGGGGCACCAGGCCTCTGTCTCCACCCACCAGCCACCCCTCCTCTCCCTGACTCCTGGGTTCCTCTCATTAGGAGAGGGTTTTCTTGAAGTTGTCTCCCACTCATGGGCCAGATAATATAATTAGGAAACAAGCCAGAGCTGCAGCCCCTTGTCTATCCTGACTCTCAGGAGCCCACACCTGTTCCTTGGACCTGGCCGATTCAGCAAGTTCCATTTTCTGCAACTGTGAGCCCCTGAGGGGTGATTATTGGCTGGCCTGGGAAGCCCGACCGTGCCGGCCAGACCTCCCCAGGTGTGCCTGGGTTCAGATCAATATAAACACCGCTCCAGGCAGCAAGAGCCCCTGCAGCTGTGCCTGACGCCATTTTCTCTGCCCTGTCAGCAGTCTCGGGGCTGGATTGGTGGGAGGGAGTGAGAGGCCACGGCTTTGTGGGTGGCCCAGTGTGAGTGGGGCTCTGCTGGACTTTCTGCAGCAGTTGCCAAGATGCCACCTGCTAAAGAAGAGGATGTGTTACCCATACCTGCCGCTGGAATTTCTCCCTGGGCAGAGGTGAGTGAGGAAGAACGCAGTGGGGGCCAGGACAGCAGGGGTATCTCAGGCAGGGAAATGGAAAGCTTCCAGAAGAGCACCCAGGGCCAGGACCAACCTGGCTGGCCTGCAGGCACCAAGTCGGCTGGCATGCTGTTGCTCATGTGGCTCCATGGCCCTACCTCTAGGCTTTCAAGTCCTTGTACATATTCAGGTGTTTTACCTGGGAAGGGTGGGAACATTTCAGCAGCAACTGGCCTGGGGCTCAGCCCACGTTTACTCACAGATGCCTCGGCACGGTCCCCCAGCTTTGCAATGAGGACGCTTGTTGCGTGGGGCCTGCTGGCTGAATGGGAGATGATTCCCCACCACTGACCAACTTCAGAATTGTTTACAACTGGAGCAAGTGCCCTGATACGGTTTTCCTCTCTGTAACTGGTGGGTTCTGTTTTTTTTTCTTTTTTTCGTTTTTGGTTCAAGGTAGATTTTATTCCTCTTTTTTGTATTTACAGATATAAGCATGGAAATAATTTATTCATATAAATACATGTATGTGAAGGGAAGAATATTTTTTCTGTTTTACTTTTTGTAATTTGAATTTTATTTTATTTTTTATACAGCAGGTTCTTTTTGGTTATCTATTTTATACATATAAATGTATACATGCCAATCCCAATCTCTCAACTCCTCCCACCACCACCCCCCAACAGCTTTCCCCCCTTGGTGTCCATACGTTTGTTGTCTACATCTGTTGCTCTATTTCTGCCTTGCAAAACGGTTCATCTGTACAATTTTTCTAGGTTCCACATATATGCATTAATAGACAAGATTTGTTTTTCTATTTCTAACTTACTTCACTCTGTATGACAGTCTCTAGGTCCATCAACGTCTCTACAAATGACCCAATTTCATTCCTTTTTATGGCTTAGTAATATTCCATTTTATATATGTACCACATCTTTATGCATTCGTCTGTCTGTGGGCATTTAGGTTGCTTCCATTACCTGGATATTGTAAATAGTGATGCAATGAACATTGCGGTGAATGTCTCTTTTTGATTTATGGTTTTGTCTGGGTATATGCCCAGTAGTGGGATTGCTGTATCATATGGTAATTCTATTCTTAGTTTTATAAGAAACTCCATAATGTTCTCCACAGTGACTGTATCAATTTACATTCCCAACAATAGTGGAAGAGGGTTCCTTATCTCCACACCCTTTCCAGCATTTGTTGTTTGTAGATTTTCTGATGATGCCCATTCTAACAGGTGTGAGGTGATACACCATGGATGAGTCTATTTCTTTGAGCAAAGAGTAGGTCTTGTCTATTACATATTTGGCTTATGGAACGGTATGTGTGCTAATTTCAATCTCTGGTTTTATACAGCACCGCAACTCAACTTTCCCCTTAAGCAAGCATAAGTTTTTATCTAAATGTGAGACTCTGTTCGGTTTTGGAATTCAGTTTATGTGTAGCCAAGTTTACACTCTCTCTATTAGTGTTATCTTATGATAATTATCTTTCTCTGTGTGACATATTTCTCTTAGAATCATCATACTTAAATCCACTCAATTTGCTGCCACAGGCCTGATGACATTGATTTCATTGCTGAGTGATATTCCGTTGTACGTAAGTAGCACAACTCCTTTATCCATTTTTTTCTTTCTGGGATATTTAATTTGTACTGGACTCAAGGTTCTTGTAAACACAGCAGCTCTAAATTTTGTGTTGGCTGTGTCTTGTTGATTTTAATTTTCCTAAGCTATAGGGCCGAAAGTGGAAGTGCCCTAGGGTCTGTAGCTTTGTTTTTCAGATGTTTCAGGATACACCATAAACATCTCCAGAGTGTCTGTTGGCAATTTACATCCCGCCCATCAGCATAACAAGGCTCCCTGTTCTCCATGGCCTGTCCTGTGTTTCTGGTTTTTACACTTTTTTCAGATGGCCCTTTTGACGAATGGGAAATGAGACTTCATTGTAGTGCGGATTTCCATTGCTAGAGTGCTTGGTTGGCCAAAAAGGGCATATGTGTTTTTTCCTGAATATATTCAGGAAAAAATGTTTACGCACTTTTGTCCAAGTGCATCACTGTCAAAGATCTGCCGCTTTTCACATGCTTTAAATGCAATTCCAATCTACCCCCTGAAATATGATTCCTGCAATTCTGCCTCGTTTTCAAGTCCTCTTTGCAGAATTACTTCAATATATTTTTGCCAATAGCTGTCATTTATAACTCTGCAGGTTTGTGAATTACAGTGACCGTGATTTCCTTTCTTAACTCGTTTCCTTGAAAACTGGCCACAGAGCCACAGGTTTGCTTCAGGCCGTAATCAGGGTCCGGCACGGCACTCTGAGACTTTGGTTCATTCCACTTCCTGGTGGGAAATTAGAGTTAAATGTACCCCTCCAGACACCTGCCTCACTCCTAGCCCCTTGGTGATGTGTGTCCTCTGGTTGGAGGCCACATGTGCTGGGTTCCTCACCTTTGGCTGATGTGGCCCTACTGGTGTGAGGACACTCCTGCCTGGTTCCCATCCCCTTGGTGATGTGGGCCCTCCGGTGAGAGTCTGATCCTGGTTGTGTTCCTCACACTTCTGTGAGGTGGGCCCTCTTCTCTGAGGTCACTCCTGCCTGGCTGGCACACCCCGCCTTGGCGACGTCGGCCCTCTGGTGGGATTTGGTGCCTGCTGGGTGTCTCCTCCCCTCGGTAATGAGGGCCCTCTGGCGTCAGACCCTAAACCCTGGGCTCCCAATATTTTCTGATATGCGCCCTGTGGATCGAGTACACTCCTGCCAGGTTCCCAACCCCATGGGAATGTGGGCCTTCTGCTCTGAGGTCCCAACCATGGGTTGCTGAGTTTCATGATGAGGGCCCTCTGCTGTGAGTTCTCTCCGGCCTGGATCCCATAGCCTCTCTGCTCCTGGCCACCTGCTGGGAGGTTCCAACTGCGGGATTCCTCACCTTTTTTCTTCTATGGGCCCTCTGTTTTGAGACTCCTCCTGCTTGCCTCACTCCCAGCCCCTTGGTGATGTGTTTCCTCTGGTTTGAGGCCACGTGTGCTGGGTCCCTCTCCTTTCGATGGTGTGGCCCCACTGGTGTGAGGACACTCCTGCCTGCTTCCTATCCCCTTGATGATGTGGGCCCTCTGGTGAGAGTCTGATCCTGGCTGGGTTCCTCACCCTTCTGTGAGGTGGGCCCTCTTCTCTGAGGTCACTCCTGCCTGGCTGGCACATGTCACCTTGGAGATGTGGGCCCTCAGTTGGGAGTTGGTACCTGCCGGGAGTCTCCTCCCGTCGGTAATGAGGGCCCTCTGGCGTCAGACCCTAACTCCTGGGCTCCCAAAATTCTCTGATGTGCGCCCTGTTGTGCGAGTACACTCCTGCCAGGTTCCCAACCCCATGGGAATGTGGGTCTTCTGCTCTGAGGTCCCAATGGTACGTTGCTCAGTTTCATGATGAGGGCCCTCTTGTGTGAGTTCACTCCCGCATGGATCCCATAGCCTCCCTGCTCCTGGCCACCTGCGGGGAGGTTCCAACTGTGGGATTCCTCACCTTTTTCCTTCTATGGGCCCTCTGTTTCGAGACTCCTCCTGCCTGCCTCACTCCCAGCCCCTGGGTGATGTGTGTCCTCTGGTTTGAGGCCACGTGTGCTGGGTCCCTCACCTTTCAATGATGTGGCCACACTGGTGTGAGGCCCCTCCTGCCTTGTTCTGATCCCCTTGGTGATGTGGGCCCTCTGGTGAGAGTCTGATCCTGGCTGGGTTCCTCCCACTTCTGTGAGGTGGGCCCTCTGCTGTGAGGTCAATCCTGCCTGGCTGGCACACGTCACCTTGGCGATGTGGGCCCTCAGTTGGGAGTTGGTGCCTGCTGGGAGTCTCCTCCCCTCGGTGATGGGGGCCCTATGGCGTCAGGCCCTAACTCATGGGCTCCCAAAATTTTCTGATGTGCGCCCTGTCATGCGAGTACACTCTAGCCAGGGTCCCATCCCCATGGGCATGTGGGCTTTCTGCTCTGAGGTCCCAACGGCTGGGTTGCTCACAGTGTCAGAATGTGGGCCCTCTGCTGTGAGTTCACTCCGGCATGGATCCCATTGCCTCGGTGATCTGGGCCACCTGTTTGGAGCTTCCAACTGCGGGGTTCCTCACTTTTTTATTCTATGGGCCCTCTGTTGTGAGTCTCCTCCTGCATGCCTCACTCCCAGCCATTTCGTGATGTGTGTCCCCTTGTTTGAGGCCACATGTGCTGTGTTCCTCACCTTTCGCTGATGTGGCCCCACTGGTGTGAGGACACTCCTGCCTGGTTTCCATCCCCTTGGTGATGTGCGCGCTCTGGTTAGAGTCTGATCCTCTTTGGGTTCCTCACACTTCTGTGAGGTGGGCCCTCTGCTGTGAGGTAACTCCTGCCTGGCTTGCTCCCGTTGCCTTGGTGACGTCGGCCCTCTGGTGGCATTTGGAGCCTGCTGGTAGCCTCCTCTCCTCCGTGATGTGGGCTCTCTGGCGTCAGGCCATAACTGCTGGGTTCCCACATTTTCTGATACGTGCTAAGTTGTGCGAGGACACTCCTGCGAGGTTCCCATCCCCATGGGGATGTGGGCCTTCTGCTCTGAGGTCCCACTGGCTGGGTTGCTCACAGTTTCATGATGTGGGCCCTCTGCTGTGAGATCACTGTGGCCTGGATCCCATAGACTCTGTGCTCTGGGCCACCTGCTGGGAGGTTCCAACTGCTGGATTCCTCACATTTTTTATTCTGTGGGCCCTGTGTTGTTAGGCTACTCCTGCCTGCCTCACTCGGAGCACCTTGGAAATGTGGGTCCTCTGGTTTAGGTCACATGTGCTGGGTTCCTCACCTTTCTATAATGTGGGCACACTGGTGTGAGGACACTCCTGCCTTGTTCCGATCCCTTTGGTGATGTGGGCCCTCTGGTGAGAGTCTTATCCTGGCTGGGTTCCTCACCCTTCTGTGAGGTAGGCCCTCTGCTGTGAGGTCACTCCTGCCTGGCTGACACACGTCATCTTGGCGACATGGGCCCTCAGTTGGGAGTTGGTGCCTGCTGGGAGTCTCCTCCCCTCGGTAATGAGGGCCCTCTGGTGTCAGACCCTAACTGCTGGGCTCCCAAAATTTTCTGATGTGCGCCCTGTGGTGCGAGTACACTCCTGCCAGGTTCCGAACCCCATGGGAATGTGGGCTTTCTGCTCTGAGGTCCCAATGTTTCGTTGCTCAGTTTCATGATGAGGGCCCTCTGGTGTGAGTTCACTCCGGCATAGATCCCATAGCCTCGCTGCTCCTGTCCACCTGCGGGGAGCTTCCAACTGCGGGATTCCTCAACTTTTTCCTTCTATGGGCCCTCTGTTTTGAGACTCCTCCTGCCTGCCTCACTCCCAGGCCCTTGGTGATGTGTGTCCTGTAGTTTGAGGCCACGTGTGCTGGGTCCGTCACATTTCGGTGATGTGGCCCCACTGGTGTGAGGACACTCCTGCCTGGTTTCCATTCCCTTGGTGATGTGGGCCCTGTGGTGAGAGTCTGATCCTCTTTGGGTTCCTCACACTTTTGTGTTGTTGGCCCTCTGCTCTGAGGTCACTCCTGCCTGGCTGGCACACCCCGCATTGGCGACGTCGGCCCTCTGGTAGCAGTTGGAGCTTGCTGGGAGCCTCCTCTCCTCAGTGATGAGGGCCCTCTGGCGTCCAGCCCTAACTGCAGGGCTCTCCACATTTTCTGATGTGTGCCCACTGGTGCGATGACACTCCTGCTTGGTTCCCTTCCCCATGGGGATGTGGGCCTTGTGCTCTGAGGTCACAACGGCTGGGTTGCTTACAGTATCACGATGAGGGCCCTCTGTTGTGAGTTCATCACTGCCTGGATCCCATAGCCTCGGTGATCTGGGCCGCCTGCTGGGACGTTCCAACTGCTGGATTCCTCACCTTTTTTATACAATGGGCCATGTGTTTTGAGGTTAATCCTGCCTGCCTCGCTCCGAGACCCATGGTGATGTGGGTCCTCTGGTTTGAGGCCACATGTGCTGGGTACCTCAACTTTCGATGATGTGGCCCCACGGGCGTGAGGACACTCGTGCCTGGTTCCCAGCCCCTTGCTTATGTGGGCACTCTGGTGAGAGTCTGATCCTGACTGGGTTCCTTACCCTTCTGTGAGGTGGGCCCTCTGATGTGAGGTCACTCCTGCCTGGATGGCTCACGTCGCCTTGGCGACGTAGGCCCTCTGTTGGCCACTGAAGCATGCTGGGAGCCTCCTACCCTCTTTAATGAGGGCCCTGAAAGAAACGCATATGCCCTTTTTGACCAAGTGCATCATTGTCGAGGTTCTGCCTCTTCTCCTATACTTTCAGAGGACTTCCCATCTACCTCCTGAAATCGTATTCCTGGAATTCTGCCCCGCGATCAAGTCCTCTTTGCAGCCTTACTTCAATATATTTTTGGACGATAGCTGTCATCTATAACTCTGCAGGTTTGTGAATTACAGTGCCCCTGAGCTCCTTTCTTCAACTCGCTTTCTTGTGAGCTGGCCGCAAAACCGCAGGATTGCTTCAGGCCCTAAACTGGTTCCGGCATGGCATGCTGAGCCTTTGGCTAATTCCTCCTCCTGGTGCGAAATGAGCATTAAATTTGCTCGTGCAGACACCTACAGCTAATCTCTCATTGGTTCTCCCTATTCCTGTTCATCTTGCGCAGAAATTCCAAACTGTGCCAAACAGGAGGTTAAAGGCACAGACTCTGCAAGTGGAGAGAGTGTTAGTAAAGCGTCTGGAATGTTTAAACCGAGTACGACGGGACGAAAACTGAGATGCATTTAAAAAGGTTTCCCAGTCACACGGTGGACCATATTCTGGGTTTCCCATGCATGTTTTATCTGAAGGAAGAATCCCTTAAACCTGGAGAGTTGGGACCCATGGAATGGGTACCATGCAGTATGACTTCAAAGGGTTGCCTTTCCTAACCGAACGTCACCAATGCTATCAGCCCGAAGTGTCCAGCCTTATGTCTCACTCAGCTCTGGGTGTAGATGTGGTAAATACAGGTTGCATCACAAGCCCTGAATGAATTATTTAAGAATTGCTCTCTATTTCATTGTCATTGAGTTTTGTGTTTGTAATTTATTTTGATAATGGGATTTATCGGATTTTCACTGGTGCATTTTTGCCACTGTACACATGCTTGTTTCTCTTATGGAGACATATAAATCCATGGGTTTTCAGATTCTTACTAGTCAGGTATATTCCTAGGCATTGAGTATGTGGTGTTGAGTCCATTTCGTGGAGCAAGGAGTGGGTCCTGACTATTACATATTTGCTTATGGAAAGTTATCTGTGCTAATTTCAATCTCTGGTTTTATGCAGCGCCACAACTCACCTTTCCCCTTAAGCAAGCATAAGTTGGTTTTCTAAATTTGAGACCCTTTTCTGTTTTGTAATTGAGTTCATGTGCAGCCATGTTTACAGTCTGTGTATTTGAGATATCTTATGGTGTTTCTTTTTCTGTGTGACTTAGTTAACTTAGAATCATCGTACCTGAATAAACTCACTATGCCGCAATGCGCCTCATGACAGATTTCATTGCTGAGTGATATTCCATTGTACGTACGTACCACAACTTCTTTATCCATTTTTCGCTTTCTCGGATATTTAACTTGTACCGCAGACGAGGTTCTTGTAAGCAGAGCCATCCAAAATTGATGGGTGGCTGTGTCTTTTTGATTTTAATTTCCCTAAGCTATAGAACCATAAGTTGAAGTGCCGTAGGCTCCGTTGCTTAGTTTTTTAGGTGTTTGAGGAAACACCATACACTTCTCCAGAGTGGCTGTTGGCAATTTACATCCCGCCCATCAGCATAACAAGGCTCCCTGTTCTCCATGGCCTGTCCTGTGATTCTGGATTTTTCACTATTTTCAGATGTCCGTTTTGTAAGGGGGGCAGTGAGGCTTCATTGTAGTGCAGATTTCTTTACACGCTTGCTTGGTTGGCCAAAATGCGTGTATGCGTTTTTTCCTGAATATATTCAGGAAAAAACGCATACGACCTTTTTGACCAAGTGCATCATTGTCGACTTTCTGTCTCTTTCCCTATTCTTTAAATGCAATTCCAGTCTGCCCCTGAAATTGTTTTCCTGCAATTCTGCCACGCTTTCAAGTCCTCTACGTAGACTTTCTTCAATATATTTTTGGACCATAGCTGTCATTTATAACTCTGCAAGTTTGTGAATGACAGTGCGCCTGAGCTTCTTTCTTCTACTCGCTTTCTTGTGAGCTGGCAGCTAACCCGCAGGATTGCTTCAGGCCCTAATCTGGTTCCAGGACAGCAGGCTGATCCTTTGGTAAATTCCTATTCCTGGTGGGAAATGAGCGTTATATTTGAACGTGCAGACACCTAGAGCTAGTCTCTCATTGGTTCTCCCTATTCTTGTTCATCTTGCGCAGAAATTGCAAACTGTGCCAAGCAGGAGGTTAAAGGCACTGACTCTCCAAGTGGGGAGAGTGTTAGTAAAGCGTCTGGAATGGTTAACCCGAGTAAAAGGGGACGAAAACTGAGATGCATTTGAAAACGTTTCCCGGTCACACGGTGCACCATACTGTGGGTTTCCCATGCACGTTTAGCTGAAGGAAGAATCCCTTAAACCTGAAGAGTTGGGACCCATGGAATGGGTACCATGCAGTATGACTTCAAAGGGTCTGCATTTGCTCATCGAACCTCAACAATGCTATCAGCCCGAAGTGTCCAACCTTATGTCTCACTCAGCTCTTGGTATAGATGTGGTAAATCCAGGTTGCATCACAAGCCCTGAATGAATTATTTAAGAATTGCTCTCTATTTCACTGTCATTGTGTTTGTTATTGTAATTCATTTTGATAATGGGATTTATCGGATTTTCTCTGCTGCATTCATGCCGCTGTACACACATTTGAGTCTCTTACGGAGACATATAAATTCATGGGTTTGAAGATTCTTACTAGTCAGGTGTATTCTTAGGCTTTGAATATGGAGTGTTGAGTCCATTTCTTTGAGCAAGGAGTATGTCTTGATTATTACATATTTGGCTTATGGAAAGGTATCTGTGTTAATTTCTATCTCTGGTTTTATACAGCACCCCAGCTCACCTTTCCCCTTAAGCAAGCATAAGTTGGTTTTCTAAATTTGAGACCCTGTTCTGTTTTTTAATTTAGTTCATGTGTAGCCAAGTTTACATTCTGTGTATTACTGATATCTTATGATGTTTCATTTTCTGTGTGACTTATTTCACTTAGAATCATCGTACCTGAATCTACTCATTATGCCGCGACGGGCCCGAGGACATTGATTTCATTGGTGAGTGATATTCCATTGTACGTACGTACCACAAATTCTTTATCCATTTTTCACATTCTAGGATATTTAACTTGTACCGTAGACGAGGTTCTTGTAAACAGAGCCGTCCAAAATTTTGGGGTGGCTGTGTGTTTTTGATTTTAATTTCCCTAAGCTAGAGGACCATAAGTGGAAATGCTATAGGCTCCGTTGCTTTGTTTTTTAGGTGTTTGAGGAAACACCATACACTTCTAAAGAGTGGCTGTTGGCAATTTACATCCCGCCCATCAGCATAACAAGGCTCCCTCTTCTCCATGGCCTGTGCTGCTTTTCTGGATTTTACACTTTTTTCAGATGGCCCTTTTGACAAGGGGGCAGAGAGACTTCAGTGTAGTGCAGATTTCCTTTACACGCTTGCTTGGTTGGCCAAAAAGCGCGTATGCGTTTTTTCCTGAATATATTCAGGAAAAAACGCATACGCCCTTTTTGGCCAAGTGCATCATTGTCGACATTCTGCCTCTTTTCCTATGCTTTAAATGCAATTCCAGTCTACCCCCTGAAATCGTTTTCCTGAAATTCTGCCCCGCTTTCAAGTCCTCTTCGAAGACTTACTTCAGTACATTTTTGGACTATAGCTGTCATTCATAACTCTGCAGGTTTGTGAATTACAGTGCCCCTGAGCTCCTTTCTTCAACTCGCTTTCTTGTGAACTGGCCGCAAAACCGCAGGATTGCTTCAGGCCCTAATCTGTTTCCGCCAGGGCACGCTGAGCCTTTGGTTAATTCCTCTTCCTGGTGGGAAATGAGCGTTCCATTTGCCCGTGCAGACACCTACAGCTAGTCTCTCATCGGTTCTCCCTATTCCTGTTCATCTTGCGCAGAAATTGCAAACTGTGCCAAACCGGAGGTTAAAGGCACTGACTCTCCAAGTGGGGAGAGTGTTAGCAAACCGTCTGGAATGGTGAACCCGAGTACCAGGGGACGAAAACTGAGATGCATTTGAAAACGTTTCCCAATCACACGGTGGACCATACTCTGGGTTTCCCATGCGTGTTTTAGCTGAAGGAAGAATCCCTTAAACCTAGAGAGTTGGGACCCTTGGAATGGGTACCATGCAGTATGAATTCAAAGGGTCTGCGTTTGCTCACCGAACCTCACCAATGCTATCAGCCCGAAGTGTCCAGCCTTATGTCTCACCCAGCTCTGGGTGTAGATGTGGGAAATACAGGTTGCATCACCAGCTCTGAATGAATTATTTAAGATTTACTCTCTGTTTCACTGTCATTGTGTTTTGTTTTTGAAATTTATTTTGATAATGGGATTTATTGGATTTTCACTGCTGCGTTTAGGCCGCTGTACACATGCTTGATTGCCTTATGGAGACATATAAATCCATGGGTTTTAAGATTCTTACTTGTCAGGTATCGTCCCCGGCGTTGAATATGGGGTGTTGAGTCCATTACGTTGAGCAAGGAGTAGGTCTTTTCTATTATATATTTGGCTTATGGAAAGGTATCTGTGCTAATTTCAATCTCTGGTTTTATGCAGCACCCCAACTCACCTTTCCCCATAAGCAAGCCTAAGTTGGTTTTCTAAATTTGAGACACTGTTCTGTTTTGTAATTCAGTTCATTTGTAGCCAAGTTTACATTCCGTGTATTAGTGATATCTTATGATGTTTCTTTTTCTGTGTGACTTATTTCTCGTAGAATCATCGTACCTGAATCCACTCATTATGCCGCTACGGACCTGATGACGTAGATTTCATTGCTGAGTGATATACCATTGTACGTGCGTACCAAAACATCTTTATGCATTTTTTGCTTTCTGGGATATTTAACTTGTACCGTAGACGAGGTTCTTATAAACAGAACCATCTCAAACATTGGGGTGGCTGTGTGTTTTTGATTTTAATTTCCCTAAGCTATAGGACCATAAGTGGAAGTGCCATAGGCTGTGTTCCTTGTTTCCTACGTGTTTCAGGAAACACCATACACTTCTCCAGTGTGGCTGTAGGCTATTTACATCCCGCCCATCAGCATAACATGGCTCCCTGTTCTCCATGACCTGTCCTGCCTTTCTGCATTTTACACTTGTTTCAGATGGCCGTTTGGACCGGGGGGCAGTGAGACTTCATTGTAGTGCAGATTTCCTTTACACGCTTGCTTGGTTGGCCAAAAATGGCGTATGCGTTTTTTCCTGAATATATTCAGGAAAAAACGCATACGCCCTTTTTGGCCAAGGGCATCACTCTCGACATTCTGCCTCTTTTCCTATGCTTTAAGTGCAATTCCAGCCTACCCCCTGAAATCGTTTTCCTGAAATTCTGCCCTGCTTTCAAGTCCTCTTCGAAGACTTACTTCAATACATTTTTGGACGATAGCTGTGATTCATAACTCTGCAGGTTTGTGAATTACAGTGCCCCGGAGCTCCTTTCTTCAACTCGCTTTCTTGTGAGCTGGCCGCAAAACCGCAGGATTGCTTCAGGCCCTAATCTGGTTCCGGCACGGCATGCTGAGCTTTTGGTTAATCCCTCTTCCTGGTGGGAAATGAGCGTTCCATTTGCACGTGCAGACACCTACAGCTAGTCTCTCATTGGTTCTCCCTATTCCTGTTCATCTTGCGCAGAAATTGCAAACTGTGCCAAACAGGAGGTTAAAGGCACTGACTCTCCAAGTGGGGAGAGTGTTAGTAAAGTGCCGGGAACGGTGAACCCGAGTACCAGGGGACGAAAGCTGAGATGCATTTGAAAACGTTTCCCAATCACACGGTGGACCATACTCTGGGTTTCCCATGCATGTTTTAGCTGAAGGAAGAATCCCTGAAACCTGGAGAGTTGGGACCCATGGAATGGCTGCCATGCAGTATGACTTCAAAGGGTCTGCGTTTTCTCACCGAACCTCACCAATGCTATCAGCCCGAAGTGTCCAGCCTTATGTCTCACCCAGCTCTGGGTGTAGATGTGGTAAATCCAGGTTGCATCACAAGCCCTGAATGAATTATTTAAGAATTGCTCTCTATTTCACTGACATTGTGTTTTGTTTGTGAAATTTATTTTGATAATGGGATTTATCGGATTTTCACTGCTGCGTTTCGGCCGCTGTACACACGCTTGATTTCCTTATGGAGATATATAAATCGATGTATCTTAAGATTCTTACTTGTCAGGTATATTCCCAGGAGTTGAATATGGGGTGTTGAGTCCATTTCGTTGAGCAAGGAGTAGGTCTTGTCTATTATATATTTGGCTTATGGAACGGTATCTGTGCTAATTTCAATCTCTGGTTTTATGCAGCAAACCAATTCACCTTTCCCCATAAGCAAGCATAAGTTGGTTTTCTAAATTTGAGACCCTGTTCTGTTTTCTAATTCAGTTCATGTGTAGCCAAGTTTACGTTCCGTGTATTAGTGATATCTTATGATGTTTCTTTTTCTGAGTGACTTATTTCTCGTAGAATCGTCGTACCTGAATCCACTAATTATGCCGCTACGGGCCTGATGACGTAGATCTCATTGCTGAGTGATATTCCATTGTATGTATGTACCACAACTTCTTTATCCATTTTTTGCCTTCTTGGGTATTTAACTTGTACCGTAGACGAGGTTCTTGTAAACAGAGCCGTCCGAAACTTTGGGGTGGCTGTGTGTTTTTGATTTTAATTTCCCTAAGCTATAGGACCCTAAGTGGTAGTGCCATAGGCTGTGTTGCTTTTTTCCTATGTGTTTCAGGAAACACCATACACTTCTCCAGAGTGGCTGTTGGCAATTTACATCCCGCCCATCAGCATAACAGGGCTCCGTGTTCCCCATGACCTGTCCTGCCTTTCTGGATTTTACACTTGTTTCAGATGGCCCTTTTGACCGGGGGCAGTGAGACTTCACTGTAGTGCAGATTTCATTTACACGCTTGCTTGATTGGTCAAAAATCACGTATGCGTTTTTTCCTGCATATATTCAGGTAAGAACGAATACGCCCTTTTTCGCCAAGTGCATCATTGTCGACATTCTGTCTCTTTTCCTATGCTTTAAGTACAATTCCAGTCTGCCCCCTGAAATCGTTTTCCTGAAATTCTGCCCCACGTTCAAGTCCTCTTCGAAGTCTTACTTCAGTACATTTTTGGACGAGAGCTGTCATTCATAACTCTGCAGGTTTGTGAATTACAGTGCCCCTGAGCTCCTTTCTTCAACTCGCTTTCTTGTGAGCTGGCCACAAAACCGCAGGATTGCTTCAGGCCCTAATCTGTTTCCGGCAGGGCACGCTGAGCCTTTGGTTAATTCCTCTTACTGGTGGGAAATTAACATTCCATTTCCCGTGCAGACACCTACAGCTAGTCTCTCATTGGTTCTCCCTATTCCTTTTCATCTTGCACAGAAATTGCAAACTGAGCCAAACAGGAGGTTAAAGGCACTGACTCTCCAAGTGGGGAGAGTGTTAGTAAAGCGTCTGGAATTGTGAACCCGAGTACCAGGGGAAGAAAACTGAGATGCATTTGAAAACGTTTCCCAATCACACAGTGGACCATACTCTGGGTTTCCCATGCATGTTTTAGATGATGGAAGAATCCCTTAAACTTGGAGAGTTGGGACCCATGGAATGGGTACCATGCAGTATGACTTCAAAGGGTCTGCGTTTGCTCACCGAACCTCACCAATGCTATCAGCCCGAAGTGTCCAGCCTTATGTCTCACCCAGCTCTGCGTGTGTATGTGGTAAATCCAGGTTGCCTCACAAGCGCTGAATGAATTATTTAAGAATTGCTCTCTATTTCACTGTCATTGTGTTTTGTTTTTGAAATTTATTTTGATAATCGTAGTTATTGGATTTTCACTGCTGCGTTTAGGCCGCTGTACACACGCTTGATTTCCTTATGGAGACATATAAATCCATGGGTTTTAAGATTGGTCCTTGTCAGGTATCTTCCCAGGCATTGAATATGGGGTGTTGAGTCCCTTTCATTGAGCAAGGAGTAGGACTTGTCTATTATATATTTGGCTTATGGAACGGTATCTGTGCTAATTTCAATCTCTGGTTTTATGCAGCACCCCAACTCACCTTTCCCCATATGCAAGCATAAGTTGGTTTTCTAAATTTGGGACCCTGTTCTGTTTTGTAATTCAGTTCATGTGTAGCCAAGTTTACATTCCGTGTATTAGTGATATCTTATGATGTTTCTTTTTCTGTGTGACTTATTTCTCGTAGAATCATCGTACCTGAATCCACTCATTATGCCGCTACGAGCCTGAGGACGTAGATTTCTTTGCTGAGTGATATTCCATTGTACGTGCATAGTACAATTTCTTTATCCATTTTTTGCTTTCTCGGATATTTAATTTGTACTGTAGACGAGATTCTTGTAAACAGAGCCGTCCCAAACTTCAGGGTGGCTGTGTGTTTTTTATTTTAATTTCCCTAAGCTATAGGACCATAAGTGGAAATGCCATAGGCTGTGTTGCTTTGGTTCCTACGTGTTTCAGGAAACACCATACACTTCTCCAGAGTGGCTGTTGGCAATTTACATCCCGCCCATCAGCATAACCAGGCTCCCTGTTCTCCATGACCTGTCCTGCCTTTCTGGATTTTACACTTTTTTCAGATGGCCCTTTTGACCGGGGGGCAATGAGACTTCATTTTAGTGCAGATTTCCTATACATGCTTGCTTGGTTGGCCAATAAGTGCGTATGCGTTTTTGCCTGAATATATTCAGGAAAAAACGCATACGCCCTTTTTGGCCAAGTGCATCATTGTCAACATTCTGCCTCTTTTCCTATGCTTTAAGTGCAATTCCAGTCTACCCCCTGAAATCGTTTTCCTGAAATTCTGCCCCGCTTTCAAGTCCTCTTCGAAGGCTTACTTCAATATATTTTTGGATGATAGCGGTCATTCATAACTCTGCGGGTTTGTGAATTTCAGTGCCCCTGAGCTCCTTTCTTCAACTCGCTTTCTTGTGAGCTGGACGCATAACCACAAGATTGCTTCAGGCCCTAATCTGGTTCCGGCAGGGCACGCTGAGCCTTTGGTTAATTCCTCTTCCTGGTGGGAAATGAACGTTCCGTTTGCCCTGCAGACACCTACAGCTAGTCTCTCATTGGTTCTCCCTATTCCTGTTCATCTTGCGCAGAAATTGCAAACTGTGCCAAACAGGATGTTAAAGGCACTGACTCTCCAAGGGGGGAGAGTGTTAGTAAAGCGTCTGGAATGGTGAACCCGAGTACCAGGGAATGAAACCTGAGATGCATTTGAAAACGTTTCCCAATCCCACGATGGACCATACTCTGGGTTTCCCATGCATGTTTTAGCTGAAGGAAGAATCCCTTAAACCTGGAGAGTTGGGACCCATGGAATGGCTACCATGCGGTATGACTTCAAAGGGTCTGCGTTTGCTCACCGAACCACACCAATGCTATCAGCCCGAAGTGTCCAGCCTTATGTTTAACCCAGCTCTGGGTGTAGATGTGGTAAATCCAGGTTGCATCACAAGCCCTGAATGAATTATTTAAGAATTGCTCTCTATTTCACTGTCATTGTGTTTTGTTTTTGAAATTTATTTTGATAATGGGATTTATCGGATTTTCACTGCTGCGTTTAGGCCGCTGTACACACGCTTGATTTCCTTATGGAGACATATAAATCCATGGGTCTTAAGATTCTTACTTGTCAGGTATATTCCCAGAAGTTGAATATGGGGTGTTGAGTCCATTTCGTTGAGCAAGGAGTAGGTCTTGTCTATTATATATTTGGCTTATGGAACGGTATCTGTGCTAATTTCAATCTCTGGTTTGATGCAGCACGCCAACTCACCTTTCCCCATAAGCAAGCATAAGTTGGTTTTCAAATTTGAGACCCTGTTCTGTTTTGTAATTCAGTACATGTGTAGCCAAGTTTACGTTCCGTGTATGAGTGATATCTTAAGATGTTTCTTTTTCTGTGTGACTTATTTCTCGTAGAATCGTCGTACCTGAATGCACTCATTCTGCCGCTACGGGCCTGATGACGTAGATCTCATTGCTGAGTGATATTCCATTGTACGTACGTACCACAACTTCTTTATCCATTTTTTGCTTTCTTGGATATTTAACTTGTACCGTAGACGAGTTTCTTGTAAACAGAGCCGTCCCAAACTTTTGGGTGGCTGTGTGTTATTGATTTTAATTTCCCTAAGCTATAGGACCCTAAGTGGAAGTGCCATAGGCTGTGTTGCTTTGTTTCCTACGTGTTTCAGGAAACACCATACACTTCTCCAGAGTGGCTGTTGGCAATTTACATCCCGCCCATCAGCATAAAAAGGCTCCCTGTTCTCCATGACCTGTCCTGTCTTTCTGGATTTTACACTTGTTTCAGATGGCCCTTTGGACCGGGGGCATTGAGACTCCATTGTAGTGCAGATTTCCTTTACACACTTGCTTGGTTGACCAAAAAGTGCGTATGCGTTTTTTCCTGAATATATTCAGGAAAACACGCATACGCCCTTTTTGGCCAAGTGCATCATTGTCGACATTCTGCCTCTTTTCCTATGCTTTAAGTGCAATTCCAGTCTACCCCCTGAAATCGTTTTCCTGAAATTCTGCCCCGCTTTCAAGTCCTCTTCGAAGACTTACTTCAATATATTTTTGGACGATAGCTGTCATTCATAACTCTGCAGGTTTGTGAATTACAGTGCCCCGGAGCTCCTTTCTTCAGCTCGCTTTCTTATGAGCTGGCTTCAAAACCGCAGGATTGTTTCAGGCCATAATCTGGTTCCGGCAGGGCACGCTGAGCCTTTGGTTAATTCCGCTTCCTGGTGGGAAATGAGCGTTCCATTTGCCCGTGCAGACACCTACAGCTAGTCTCTCATTGGTTCTCCCTCTTCCTGTTCATCTTGCTCAGAAATTGCAAACTGTGCCAAACAGGAGGTTAAAGGCACTGACTCTCCAAGTGGGGAGAGTGTTAGTAAAGCGTCTGGAATGGTGAACCCGAGTACCAGGGGACGAAACCTGAGATGCATTTGAAAACGTTTCCCAATCACACGGTTGACCATACTCTGGGTTTCCCATGCATGTTTTAGCTGAAGGAAGAATCCCTTAAACCTGGAGAGTTGGGACCCATGGAATGGCTACCATGCAGTTTGACTTCAAAGGGTCTGCGTTTGCTCAACGAACCTCACCAATGCTATCAGCCCGAAGTGTCCAGCCTTATGTCACACCCAGCTCTGGGTGTAGATGTGGTAAATCCAGGTTGCATCACAAGACCTGAATGAATTATTTAAGAATTGCTCTCTATTTCACTGTCATTGTGTTTTGTTTGTGAAATTTATTTTGATAATGGGATTTATCGGATTTTCACTGCTGCGTTTCGGCCGCTGTACACACGCTTGATTTCCTTATGGAGACATATAAATCAATGGGTCTTAAGATTCTTACTTGTCAGGTATATTCCCAGTAGTTGAATATGGGGTGTTGAGTCCATTTCGTTGAGCAAGGAGTAGGTCTTGTCTATTATATATTTGGCTTATGGAACGGTATCTGTGCTAATTTCAATCTCTGGTTTTATGCAGCACCCCAACTCACCTTTCCCCATAAGCAAGCATAAGTTGGTTTTCTAAATTTGAGACCCTGTTATGTTTGTAATTCAGTTCATGTGTAGCCAAGTTTACGTTCCGTGTATTAGTGATATCTTATGATGTTTCTTTTTCTGAGTGACTTATTTCTCGTAGAATCGTAGTACCTGAATCCACTCATTATGCCGCTACGGGCCTGATGACGTAGATCTCATTGCTGAGTGATATTCCATTGTACGTACGTACCACAACTTCTTTATCCATTTTTTCCTCTCTCGGATATTTAACTTGCACCGTAGACGAGGTTCTTGTAAACAGAGCCGTCCCAAACTTTGGGGTGGCTGTGTGTTTTTGATTTTAATTTCCCTAATCTATAGGACCCTAAGTGGAAGTGCCATAGGCTGTGTTGCTTTGTTTCCTACGTGTTTCAGGAAACACCATACACTTCTCCAGTGTGGATGTAGGCTATTTACATCCCGCCCATCAGCATAACATGGCTCCCTGTTCTCCATGACCTGTCCTGCCTTTCTGCATTTTACACTTGTTTCAGATGGCCGTTTGGACCGGGGGGCAGTGAGACTTCATTGTAGTGCAGATTTCCTTTACACGCTTGCTTGGTTGGCCAAAAAGGGCGTATGCGTTTTTTCCTGAATATATTCAGGAAAAAACGCATACGCCCTTTTTGGCCAAGGGCATCACTCTCGACATTCTGCCTCTTTTCCTATGCTTTAAGTGCAATTCCAGCCTACCCCCTGAAATCGTTTTCCTGAAATTCTGCCCCGCTTTCAAGTCCTCTTCGAAGACTTACTTCAATACATTTTTGGACGATAGCTGTGATTCATAACTCTGCAGGTTTGTGAATTACAGTGCCCCGGAGCTCCTTTCTTCAACTCGCTTTCTTGTGAGCTGGCCGCAAAACCGCAGGATTGCTTCAGGCCCTAATCTGGTTCCGGCACGGCACGCTGAGCTTTTGGTTAATCCCTCTTCCTGGTGGGAAATGAGCGTTTCATTTGCACGTGCAGACACCTACAGCTAGTCTCTCATTGGTTCTCCCTATTCCTGTTCATCTTGCGCAGAAATTGCAAACTGTGCCAAACAGGAGGTTAAAGGCACTGACTCTCCAAGTGGGGAGAGTGTTAGTAAAGTGCCGGGAACGGTGAACCCGAGTACCAGGGGACGAAACCTGAGATGCATTTGAAAACGTTTCCCAATCACACGGTGGACCATACTCTGGGTTTCCCATGCATGTTTTAGCTGAAGGAAGAATCCCTGAAACCTGGAGAGTTGGGACCCATGGAATGGCTGCCATGCAGTATGACTTCAAAGGGTCTGCGTTTTCTCACCGAACCTCACCAATGCTATCAGCCCGAAGTGTCCAGCCTTATGTCTCACCCAGCTCTGGGTGTAGATGTGGTAAATCCAGGTTGCATCACAAGCCCTGAATGAATTATTTAAGAATTGCTCTCTATTTCACTGACATTGTGTTTTGTTTGTGAAATTTATTTTGATAATGGGATTTATCGGATTTTCACTGCTGCGTTTCGGCCGCTGTACACACGCTTGATTTCCTTATGGAGATATATAAATCGATGTATCTTAAGATTCTTACTTGTCAGGTATATTCCCAGGAGTTGAATATGGGGTGTTGGGTCCATTTCGTTGAGCAAGGAGTAGGTCTTGTCTATTATATATTTGGCTTATGGAACGGTATCTGTGCTAATTTCAATCTCTGGTTTTATGCAGCAAACCAATTCACCTTTCCCCATAAGCAAGCATAAGTTGGTTTCCTAATTTGAGACCCTGTTCTGTTTTCTAATTCAGTTCATGTGTAGCCAAGTTTACGTTCCGTGTATTAGTGATATCTTATGATGTTTCTTTTTCTGAGTGACTTATTTCTCGTAGAATCGTCGTACCTGAATCCACTAATTATGCCGCTACGGGCCTGATGACGTAGATCTCATTGCTGAGTGATATTCCATTGTATGTACGTACCACAACTTCTTTATCCATTTTTTGCCTTCTTGGGTATTTAACTTGTACCGTAGACGAGGTTCTTGTAAACAGAGCCGTCCGAAACTTTGGGGTGGCTATGTGTTTTTGATTTTAATTTCCCTAAGCTATAGGACCCTAAGTGGTAGTGCCATAGGCTGTGTTGCTTTTTTCCTATGTGTTTCAGGAAACACCATACACTTCTCCAGAGTGGCTGTTGGCAATTTACATCCCGCCCATCAGCATAACAGGGCTCCGTGTTCCCCATGACCTGTCCTGCCTTTCTGGATTTTACACTTGTTTCAGATGGCCCTTTTGACCGGGGGCAGTGAGACTTCACTGTAGTGCAGATTTCATTTACACGCTTGCTTGTTTGGCCAAAAAGGGCGTATGCGTTTTTTCCTGAATATATTCAGGAAAAAACGCATACGCCCTTTTTGGCCAAGTGCATCACTGTGGACATTATGCCTCTTTTCCTATGCTTTAAGTGCAATTACAGTCTACCCCATGAAATCGTTTTCCTGAAATTCTGCCCCACTTTCAAGTACTTTTCGAAGACTTACTTGAATAAATCTTTGGACAATAGCTGTCGATCATAACTCTGCAGGTCTGTGGATTACAGTGCCCCTGGGCTCCTTTCTTCAACTCGCTATCTTGTGAGCTGGCCGCAAAACCGCAGGATTGCTTCAGGACCTAATCTGGTTCCGGCAGGGCATGCTGAGCCTTTGGTTAATTCCTCTTCCTGGTGGGAAATGAGCGTTCCATTTGCCCGTGCAGACACCTACAGCTAGTCTCTCATTGGTTCTCCCTATTCCTGTTCATGTTGCGCAGAAATTACAAACTGTGCCAAACAGGAGGTTAAAGGCACTGACTCTCCAAGTGGGGAGAGTGTTAGTAAAGCGTCTAGAACGGTGAACCCGAGTACCAGGGGACGAAACCTGACATGCATTTGAAAACGTTTCCCAATCACACGGTGGACCATACTCTGGGTTTCCCATTCATGTTTTAGCTGAAGGAAGAATCCCTTAAACCTGGAGAGTTGGGACCCATGGAATGGGTACCATGTAGTATGACTTCAAAGGGTCTGCTTTGCACACCGAACCTCACCAATGCTATCAGCCCGAAGTGTCCAGCCTTATGTCTCACCCAGATCTGGGTGTAGATGTGGTAAATCCAGGTTGCATCACAAGCCCTGAATGAATTATCTAAGAATTGCTCTGTATTTCACTGTCAATGTGTTGTGTTTGTGAAATTTATTTTGATAATGGGATTTATCGGATTTTCACTGCTGCGTTTAGGCCGCTGTACACACGCTTGATTTCCTTATGGAGTCATATAAATCCATGGGTCTTAAAATTCTTACTTGTCAGGTATATTCCCAGGCGTTGAATATGGGGTGTTGAGTCCTTTTCGTTGAGCAAGGTGTAGGTCTTGTCTATTATATATTTGGCTTATGGAACAGTATCTGTGCTAATTTCAATCTCTGGTTTTATGCAGCCCCCAAACTCACCTTTCCCCATAAGCAAGCATAAGTTGGTTATCTAAATTTGAGACTCTGTTCTGTTTTGTAATTCAGTTCATGTGTAGCCAAGTTTACGTTCCGTGTATTAGTAATATCTTATGATGTTTCTTTTTCTGTGTGTCTTATTTCTCATAGAATCGTCGTACCTGAATCCACTCATTATGCCGCTATGTTCTGATGACGTAGATTGCATTGCTGAGTGATATTCCATTGTACGTACGTACCACAATTTCTTTATCCATTTTTTGCTTTCTCGGATATTTAACTTGTACCGTAGACGAGGTTCTTGTAAACACAGCCGTCCCAAACTTTGGGGTGCCTGTGTGTTTTTGATTTTAATTTCCCTAAACTATAGGGCCATAAGTGGAAGTGCCATAGGCTGTGTTGCTTTGTTTCCTACGTGTTTCAGGAAACACCATACACTTCTCCAGAGTGGCTGTTGGCAATTTACATCCCGCCCATCAGCATAACAAGGCTCCCTGTTCTCCATGACCTGTCCTGCCTTTCTGGATTTTACACTTTTTTCAGATGGCCCCTTTGACCGAGGGGCAGTGAGACTTCATTGTAGTGCAGATTTCCTTTACACGCTTGCTTGGTAGGCCAAAAAGGGCGTATGCGTTTTTTCCTGAATATATTCAGGAAAAAACGCATACGCACGTTTTGGCCAAGTGCATCATTGTCGACATTCTGCCTCTTTTCCTATGCTTTAAGTGCAATTCCAGTCTACCCCCTGAAATCGTTTTCCTGAAATTCTGCCCCGCTTTCAAGTCCTCTTCGAAGACTTACTGCAATACATTTTTGGACAATAGCTGACATTCATAACTCTGCAGGTTTGTGAATTACAGTGCCCCTGAGCTCCTTTCTTCAACTCGCTTTCTTGTGAGCTGGCCGCAAAACCGCAGGATTGCTTCAGGCCCTAATCTGTTTCCAGCAGGGCACGCTGATCCTTTGGTTAATTCCTCTTCCTGGTGGGAAATGAGCGTTCCATTTGCACGTGCAGACACCTACAGCTGGTCTCTCATTGTTTGTCCCTATTCCTGTTCATCTTGCGCAGAAATTGCAAACTGTGCCAAACAGGAGGTTAAAGGCACTGCCTCTCCAAGTGGAGAGAGTGTTAGTAAAGCGTCTGGAATGGTGAACCCGAGTAAAAGGGTACGAAACCTGAGATGCATTTGAAAACGTTTCCCAATCACACGGTGGACCATACTCTGGGTTTCCCATGCATGTTTTAGCTGAAGGAAGATTCCCTTAAACCCGGAGAGTTGGGACCCATGGAATGGCTACCATGCAGTATGACTTCAAAGGGTCTGCGTTTGCTCACCGAACCTCACCAATGCTATCAGCCCGAAGTGTCCAGCCTTATGTCACACCCAGCTCTGGGTGTAGATGTGGTAAATCCAGGTTGCATCACAAGCCCTGAATGAATTATTTAAGAATTGCTCTCTATTTCACTGTCATTGTGTTTTGTTTTTGAAATTTATTTTGATAATGGGATTTATCGGATTTTCACTGCTGCGTTTAGGCCACTGTACACACGCTTGATTTCCTTATGGAGACATATAAATCCATGGGTCTTAAGATTCTTACTTGTCAGGTATATTGCCAGGCGTTGAATATGGGGTGTTGAGTCCATTTCGTTGAGCAAGGAGTAGGTCTTGTCTATTATATATTTGGCTTATGGAACGGTATCTGTGCTAATTTCAATCTCTGGTTTGATGCAGCACCCCAACTCACCTTTCCCCATAAGCAAGCATAAGTTGGTTTTCTAAATTTGAGACCCTCTTCTGTTTTGTAATTCAGTTCATGTGTAGCCAAGTTTACGTTCCGTGTATTAGTGATATCGTATGATGTTTCTTTTTCTGTGTGTCTTATTTCTCATAGAATCGTCGTACCTGAATCCACTCATTATGCCGCTACGGGCCTGATGACGTAGATTCCATTGCTGAGTCTTATTCCATTGTACGTACTTACCACAACATCTTTATCCATTTTTTGCTTTCTAGGATATTTAACTTGTTCCATAGACGAGGTTCTTGTAAACAGAGCCGTCCCAAACTTTGGAGTGGCTGTGTGTTTTTGATTTTAATTTCCCTAAGCTTTAGGACCATAAGTGGAAGTGCCATAGGCTGTGTTGCATTGTTTCCTACGTGTTTCAGGAAACACCATACACTTCTCCAGATTGGCTGTTGGCAATTTACATCCTGCCCTTCTGCATAACAAAGCTCCCTGTTCTCCATGACCTGTCCAGCCTTTCTGGATTTTACACTTGTTTCAGATGGCCCTTTTGACCGGGGGCAGTGAGACTTCATTGTAGTGCAGATTTCATTTACACGCTTGCTTGGTTGGCCAAAAAGGGCTATGCGTTTTTTCCTGAATATATTCAGGAAAAAACGCATATGCACTTTTTGGCCAACTGTATCATTGTCGACATTCTGCCTCTTTTCCTATGCTTTAAGTGCAATTCCAGTCTACCCCCTGAAATCGTTTTCCTGACATTCTGCCCCGCTTTCAAGTCCTCTTCGAAGACTTACTTCAATACATTTTTGGACGATAGCTGTCATTCATAACTCTGCAGGTTTGTGAATTACAGTGCCCCTGAGCTCCTTTCTTCAACTCGCTTTCTTGTGAGCTGGCCGCAAAACCGCAGGATTGCTTCAGGCACTAATCTGGTTCCGGCAGTGCACGCTGAGCCTTTGGTTAATTCCTCTTCCTGGTGGGAAATGAGCGTTCCATTTGCCCGTGCAGACACCTACAGCTAGTCTCTCATTGGTTCTCCCTATTCCTGTTCATCTTGCGCAGAAATTGCAAACTGTGCAAAACAGGAGGTTAAAGGCACTGACTCTCCAAGTGGGGAGAGTGTTAGTAAAGCGTCTGGAACGGTGCACCCGAGTACCAGGTGTCGAAACCTGATATGCATTTGAAAACGATTCCCAATCACACGGTGGACCATGCTCTGGGTTTCGCATGCATGTTTTAGTTGAAGGTAGAATCCCTTAAACTTGGAGAGTTGGGACCCATGGAATGGGTACCATGCAGTATGACTTCAAAGGGTCTGCCTTTGCTCACCGAACCTCACCAATGCTATCAGCCCGAAGTGTCCAGCCTTATGTCTCACCCAGCTCTGGGTGTAGATGTGGTAAATCCAGGTTGTATCACAAGCCCTGAATAAATTATCTAAGAATTGCTCTCTATTTCACTGTCATTGTGTTTTGTTTTTGAAATTTATTTTGATAATGGGATTTATCGGATTTTCACTGCTGCGTTTAGGCCGCTGTACACATGCTTGATTTCCTTATTGAGACATATAAATCCATGGCTCTTAAGATTCTTACTTGTCAGGTATATTCCCAGGCGTTGAATATGGGGTGTTGAGTCCATTTCGTTGAGAAAGAAGTAGGTCTTGTCTATTATATATTTGGCTTATGGAACGGTATCTGTGCTAATTTCAATCTCTGATTTTATGCATCACCTCAACTCACCTTTCCCGATAAGCAAGCATAAGTTTGTTTTCTAAATTTGAGACCCTGTACTGTTTTGTAATTCAGTTCATGTGTAGCCAAGTTTATGTTCCGTGTATTAGTGATATCTTAGGATGTTTCTTTTTCTGTGTGACTTATTTCTCGTAGAATCGTCGTACCTGAATCCACTCATTATGCCGCTATTGGCCTGATGACGTAGATTTCATTGCTGAGTGATATTCCATTGTACGTACGTACCACAATTTCTTTATCCATTTTTTGTTTTCTCGGATATTTAACTTGTACCGTAGACGAGGTTCTTGTAAACAGAGCCGTCCCAAACTTTGGGGTGGCTGTGTGTTTTTGATTTTAATTTCCCTAAGCTATAGGACCCTAAGTGGAAGTGCCATAGGCTGTGTTGTTTTGTTTCCTAAGTGTTTCAGGAAACACCATACACTTCTCCAGATTGGCTGTTGGCAATTTACATCCCGCCAAGCAGCATAACAAGGCTCCCTGTTCTCCATGACCTTTCCTGCCTTTCTGGATTTTACACTTGTTTCAGATGGCCCTTTTGACCGGGGGGCAGTGAGACTTCATTGTAGTGCAGATTTCTTTACACGCTTGCTTGGTTGGCCAAAAAGGGCGTATGCGTTTTTTCCTGAATATATTCAGGAAAAGAAGCATACGCCCTTTTTGGCCAAGTGCATCATTGTGGATATTCTGATTCATTTCCTATGCTTTAAGTGTAATTCCAGTCTACCCCCTGAAATCGTTTTCCTTAAATTCTGCCCTACTTTCAAGTCCTCTTCGAAGACTTACTTCAATACATTTTTGGACGATAGCTGTCGATCATAACTCTGCAGGTTTGTGAATGACAGTGCCCCTGAGCTCCTTTCTTCAACTCGCTATCTTGTGAGCTGGCCGCAAACCCGCAGGATTGCTTCAGGCCCTAATCTGGTTCCGGCAGGGCATGCTGAGCCTTTGGTTAATTCCTCTTCCTGGTGGGAAGTGAGGATTCCATTTGCCCGTGCAGACACCTACAGCTAGTCTCTCATTGGTTCTCCCTATTCCTGTTCATCTTGCGCAGAAATTGCAAACTGTGCCAAACAGGAGGTTAAAGGCACTGACTCTCCAAGTGGGGAGAGTGTTAGTAAAGCGTCTAGAACGGTGAACCCGAGTACCAGGGGACGAAACCTGACATGCATTTGAAAACGTTTCCCAATCACACGGTGGACCATACTCTGGGTTTCCCATTCATGTTTTAGCTGAAGGAAGAATCCCTTAAACCTGGAGAGTTGGGACCCATGGAATGGGTACCATGCAGTATGACTTCAAAGGGTCTGTTTGCACACCGAACCTCACCAATGCTATCAGCCCGAAGTGTCCAGCCTTATGTCTCACCCAGATCTGGGTGTAGATGTGGTAAATCCAGGTTGCATCACAAGCCCTGAATGAATTATCTAAGAATTGCTCTGTATTTCACTGTCAATGTGTTGTGTTTGTGAAATTTATTTTGATAATGGGATTTATCGGATTTTCACTGCTGCGTTTAGGCCGCTGTACACACGCTTGATTTCCTTATGGAGTCATATAAATCCATGGGTCTTAAAATTCTTACTTGTCAGGTATATTCCCAGGCGTTGAATATGGGGTGTTGAGTCCTTTTCGTTGAGCAAGGTGTAGGTCTTGTCTATTATATATTTGGCTTATGGAACAGTATCTGTGCTAATTTCAATCTCTGGTTTTATGCAGCCCCCAAACTCACCTTTCCCCATAAGCAAGCATAAGTTGGTTATCTAAATTTGAGACTCTGTTCTGTTTTGTAATTCAGTTCATGTGTAGCCAAGTTTACGTTCCGTGTATTAGTAATATCTTATGATGTTTCTTTTTCTGTGTGTCTTATTTCTCATAGAATCGTCGTACCTGAATCCACTCATTATGCCGCTATGTTCTGATGACGTAGATTGCATTGCTGAGTGATATTCCATTGTACGTACGTACCACAATTTCTTTATCCATTTTTTGCTTTCTCGGATATTTAACTTGTACCGTAGACGAGGTTCTTGTAAACACAGCCGTCCCAAACTTTGGGGTGCCTGTGTGTTTTTGATTTTAATTTCCCTAAACTATAGGGCCATAAGTGGAAGTGCCATAGGCTGTGTTGCTTTGTTTCCTACGTGTTTCAGGAAACACCATACACTTCTCCAGAGTGGCTGTTGGCAATTTACATCCCGCCCATCAGCATAACAAGGCTCCCTGTTCTCCATGACCTGTCCTGCCTTTCTGGATTTTACACTTTTTTCAGATGGCCCCTTTGACCGAGGGGCAGTGAGACTTCATTGTAGTGCAGATTTCCTTTACACGCTTGCTTGGTAGGCCAAAAAGGGCGTATGCGTTTTTTCCTGAATATATTCAGGAAAAAACGCATACGCACGTTTTGGCCAAGTGCATCATTGTCGACATTCTGCCTCTTTTCCTATGCTTTAAGTGCAATTCCAGTCTACCCCCTGAAATCGTTTTCCTGAAATTCTGCCCCGCTTTCAAGTCCTCTTCGAAGACTTACTGCAATACATTTTTGGACAATAGCTGACATTCATAACTCTGCAGGTTTGTGAATTACAGTGCCCCTGAGCTCCTTTCTTCAACTCGCTTTCTTGTGAGCTGGCCGCAAAACCGCAGGATTGCTTCAGGCCCTAATCTGGTTCCAGCAGGGCACGCTGATCCTTTGGTTAATTCCTCTTCCTGGTGGGAAATGAGCGTTCCATTTGCCCGTGCAGACACCTACAGCTGGTCTCTCATTGTTTGTCCCTATTCCTGTTCATCTTGCGCAGAAATTGCAAACTGTGCCAAACAGGAGGTTAAAGGCACTGACTCTCCAAGTGGAGAGAGTGTTAGTAAAGCGTCTGGAATGGTGAACCCGAGTAAAAGGGTACGAAACCTGAGATGCATTTGAAAACGTTTCCCAATCACACGGTGGACCATACTCTGGGTTTCCCATGCATGTTTTAGCTGAAGGAAGATTCCCTTAAACCCGGAGAGTTGGGACCCATGGAATGGCTACCATGCAGTATGACTTCAAAGGGTCTGCGTTTGCTCACCGAACCTCACCAATGCTATCAGCCCGAAGTGTCCAGCCTTATGTCACACCCAGCTCTGGGTGTAGATGTGGTAAATCCAGGTTGCATCACAAGCCCTGAATGAATTATTTAAGAATTGCTCTCTATTTCACTGTCATTGTGTTTTGTTTTTGAAATTTATTTTGATAATGGGATTTATCGGATTTTCACTGCTGCGTTTAGGCCACTGTACACACGCTTGATTTCCTTATGGAGACATATAAATCCATGGGTCTTAAGATTCTTACTTGTCAGGTATATTGCCAGGCGTTGAATATGGGGTGTTGAGTCCATTTCGTTGAGCAAGGAGTAGGTCTTGTCTATTATATATTTGGCTTATGGAACGGTATCTGTGCTAATTTCAATCTCTGGTTTGATGCAGCACCCCAACTCACCTTTCCCCATAAGCAAGCATAAGTTGGTTTTCTAAATTTGAGACCCTCTTCTGTTTTGTAATTCAGTTCATGTGTAGCCAAGTTTACGTTCCGTGTATTAGTGATATCGTATGATGTTTCTTTTTCTGTGTGTCTTATTTCTCATAGAATCGTCGTACCTGAATCCACTCATTATGCCGCTACGGGCCTGATGACGTAGATTCCATTGCTGAGTCTTATTCCATTGTACGTACGTACCACAACATCTTTATCCATTTTTTGCTTTCTAGGATATTTAACTTGTTCCATAGACGAGGTTCTTGTAAACAGAGCCGTCCCAAACTTTGGAGTGGCTGTGTGTTTTTGATTTTAATTTCCCTAAGCTTTAGGACCATAAGTGGAAGTGCCATAGGCTGTGTTGCATTGTTTCCTACGTGTTTCAGGAAACACCATACACTTCTCCAGATTGGCTGTTGGCAATTTACATCCTGCCCTTCTGCATAACAAAGCTCCCTGTTCTCCATGACCTGTCCAGCCTTTCTGGATTTTACACTTGTTTCAGATGGCCCTTTTGACCGGGGGCAGTGAGACTTCATTGTAGTGCAGATTTCATTTACACGCTTGCTTGGTTGGCCAAAAAGGGCTATGCGTTTTTTCCTGAATATATTCAGGAAAAAACGCATATGCTCTTTTTGGCCAACTGTATCATTGTCGACATTCTGCCTCTTTTCCTATGCTTTAAGTGCAATTCCAGTCTACCCCCTGAAATCGTTTTCCTGACATTCTGCCCCGCTTTCAAGTCCTCTTCGAAGACTTACTTCAATACATTTTTGGACGATAGCTGTCATTCATAACTCTGCAGATTTGTGAATTACAGTGCCCCTGAGCTCCTTTCTTCAACTCGATTTCTTGTGAGCTGGCCGCAAAACCGCAGGATTGCTTCAGGCACTAATCTGGTTCCAGCAGTGCACGCTGAGCCTTTGGTTAATTCCTCTTCCTGGTGGGAAATGAGCGTTCCATTTGCCCGTGCAGACACCTACAGCTAGTCTCTCATTGGTTCTCCCTATTCCTGTTCATCTTGCGCAGAAATTGCAAACTGTGCAAAACAGGAGGTTAAAGGCACTGACTCTCCAAGTGGGGAGAGTGTTAGTAAAGCGTCTGGAACGGTGCACCCGAGTACCCGGTGTCGAAACCTGATATGCATTTGAAAACGATTCCCAATCACACGGTGGACCATACTCTGGGTTTCGCATGCATGTTTTAGTTGAAGGTAGAATCCCTTAAACCTGGAGAGTTGGGACCCATGGAATGGGTACCATGCAGTATGACTTCAAAGGGTCTGCGTTTGCTCACCGAACCTCACCAATGCTATCAGCCCGAAGTGTCCAGCCTTATGTCACACCCAGCTCTGGGTGTAGATGTGGTAAATCCAGGTTGCATCACAAGCCCTGAATGAATTATTTAAGAATTGCTCTCTATTTCACTGTCATTGTGTTTTGTTTTTGAAATTTATTTTGATAATGGGATTTATCGGATTTTCACTGCTGCGTTTAGGCCACTGTACACACGCTTGATTTCCTTATGGAGACATATAATTCCATGGGTCTTAAGATTCTTACTTGTCAGGTATATTGCCAGGCGATGAATATGGGGTGTTGAGTCCATTTCGTTGAGCAAGGAGTAGGTCTTGTCTATTATATATTTGGCTTATGGAACGGTATCTGTGCTAATTTCAATCTCTGGTTTGATGCAGCACCCCAACTCACCTTTCCCCATAAGCAAGCATAAGTTGGTTTTCTAAATTTGAGACCCTCTTCTGTTTTGTAATTCAGTTCATGTGTAGCCAAGTTTACGTTCCGTGTATTAGTGATATCGTATGATGTTTCTTTTTCTGTGTGTCTTATTTCTCATAGAATCGTCGTACCTGAATCCACTCATTATGCCGCTACGGGCCTGATGACGTAGATTCCATTGCTGAGTCTTATTCCATTGTACGTACTTACCACAACATCTTTATCCATTTTTTGCTTTCTAGGATATTTAACTTGTTCCATAGACGAGGTTCTTGTAAACAGAGCCGTCCCAAACTTTGGAGTGGCTGTGTGTTTTTGATTTTAATTTCCCTAAGCTTTAGGACCATAAGTGGAAGTGCCATAGGCTGTGTTGCATTGTTTCCTACGTGTTTCAGGAAACACCATACACTTCTCCAGATTGGCTGTTGGCAATTTACATCCTGCCCTTCTGCATAACAAAGCTCCCTGTTCTCCATGACCTGTCCAGCCTTTCTGGATTTTACACTTGTTTCAGATGGCCCTTTTGACCGGGGGCAGTGAGACTTCATTGTAGTGCAGATTTCATTTACACGCTTGCTTGGTTGGCCAAAAAGGGCTATGCGTTTTTTCCTGAATATATTCAGGAAAAAACGCATATGCACTTTTTGGCCAACTGTATCATTGTCGACATTCTGCCTCTTTTCCTATGCTTTAAGTGCAATTCCAGTCTACCCCCTGAAATCGTTTTCCTGACATTCTGCCCCGCTTTCAAGTCCTCTTCGAAGACTTACTTCAATACATTTTTGGACGATAGCTGTCATTCATAACTCTGCAGGTTTGTGAATTACAGTGCCCCTGAGCTCCTTTCTTCAACTCGCTTTCTTGTGAGCTGGCCGCAAAACCGCAGGATTGCTTCAGGCACTAATCTGGTTCCGGCAGTGCACGCTGAGCCTTTGGTTAATTCCTCTTCCTGGTGGGAAATGAGCGTTCCATTTGCCCGTGCAGACACCTACAGCTAGTCTCTCATTGGTTCTCCCTATTCCTGTTCATCTTGCGCAGAAATTGCAAACTGTGCAAAACAGGAGGTTAAAGGCACTGACTCTCCAAGTGGGGAGAGTGTTAGTAAAGCGTCTGGAACGGTGCACCCGAGTACCAGGTGTCGAAACCTGATATGCATTTGAAAACGATTCCCAATCACACGGTGGACCATGCTCTGGGTTTCGCATGCATGTTTTAGTTGAAGGTAGAATCCCTTAAACTTGGAGAGTTGGGACCCATGGAATGGGTACCATGCAGTATGACTTCAAAGGGTCTGCCTTTGCTCACCGAACCTCACCAATGCTATCAGCCCGAAGTGTCCAGCCTTATGTCTCACCCAGCTCTGGGTGTAGATGTGGTAAATCCAGGTTGTATCACAAGCCCTGAATAAATTATCTAAGAATTGCTCTCTATTTCACTGTCATTGTGTTTTGTTTTTGAAATTTATTTTGATAATGGGATTTATCGGATTTTCACTGCTGCGTTTAGGCCGCTGTACACATGCTTGATTTCCTTATTGAGACATATAAATCCATGGCTCTTAAGATTCTTACTTGTCAGGTATATTCCCAGGCGTTGAATATGGGGTGTTGAGTCCATTTCGTTGAGAAAGAAGTAGGTCTTGTCTATTATATATTTGGCTTATGGAACGGTATCTGTGCTAATTTCAATCTCTGATTTTATGCATCACCTCAACTCACCTTTCCCGATAAGCAAGCATAAGTTTGTTTTCTAAATTTGAGACCCTGTACTGTTTTGTAATTCAGTTCATGTGTAGCCAAGTTTATGTTCCGTGTATTAGTGATATCTTAGGATGTTTCTTTTTCTGTGTGACTTATTTCTCGTAGAATCGTCGTACCTGAATCCACTCATTATGCCGCTATTGGCCTGATGACGTAGATTTCATTGCTGAGTGATATTCCATTGTACGTACGTACCACAATTTCTTTATCCATTTTTTGTTTTCTCGGATATTTAACTTGTACCGTAGACGAGGTTCTTGTAAACAGAGCCGTCCCAAACTTTGGGGTGGCTGTGTGTTTTTGATTTTAATTTCCCTAAGCTATAGGACCCTAAGTGGAAGTGCCATAGGCTGTGTTGTTTTGTTTCCTAAGTGTTTCAGGAAACACCATACACTTCTCCAGATTGGCTGTTGGCAATTTACATCCCGCCAAGCAGCATAACAAGGCTCCCTGTTCTCCATGACCTTTCCTGCCTTTCTGGATTTTACACTTGTTTCAGATGGCCCTTTTGACCGGGGGGCAGTGAGACTTCATTGTAGTGCAGATTTCTTTACACGCTTGCTTGGTTGGCCAAAAAGGGCGTATGCGTTTTTTCCTGAATATATTCAGGAAAAGAAGCATACGCCCTTTTTGGCCAAGTGCATCATTGTGGATATTCTGATTCATTTCCTATGCTTTAAGTGTAATTCCAGTCTACCCCCTGAAATCGTTTTCCTTAAATTCTGCCCTACTTTCAAGTCCTCTTCGAAGACTTACTTCAATACATTTTTGGACAATAGCTGTCGATCATAACTCTGCAGGTTTGTGAATGACAGTGCCCCTGAGCTCCTTTCTTCAACTCGCTATCTTGTGAGCTGGCCGCAAACCCGCAGGATTGCTTCAGGCCCTAATCTGGTTCCGGCAGGGCATGCTGAGCCTTTGGTTAATTCCTCTTCCTGGTGGGAAGTGAGGATTCCATTTGCCCGTGCAGACACCTACAGCTAGTCTCTCATTGGTTCTCCCTATTCCTGTTCATCTTGCGCAGAAATTGCAAACTGTGCCAAACAGGAGGTTAAAGGCACTGACTCTCCAAGTGGGGAGAGTGTTAGTAAAGCGTCTAGAACGGTGAACCCGAGTACCAGGGGACGAAACCTGACATGCATTTGAAAACGTTTCCCAATCACACGGTGGACCATACTCTGGGTTTCCCATTCATGTTTTAGCTGAAGGAAGAATCCCTTAAACCTGGAGAGTTGGGACCCATGGAATGGGTACCATGCAGTATGACTTCAAAGGGTCTGCTTTGCACACCGAACCTCACCAATGCTATCAGCCCGAAGTGTCCAGCCTTATGTCTCACCCAGATCTGGGTGTAGATGTGGTAAATCCAGGTTGCATCACAAGCCCTGAATGAATTATCTAAGAATTGCTCTGTATTTCACTGTCAATGTGTTGTGTTTGTGAAATTTATTTTGATAATGGGATTTATCGGATTTTCACTGCTGCGTTTAGGCCGCTGTACACACGCTTGATTTCCTTATGGAGTCATATAAATCCATGGGTCTTAAAATTCTTACTTGTCAGGTATATTCCCAGGCGTTGAATATGGGGTGTTGAGTCCTTTTCGTTGAGCAAGGTGTAGGTCTTGTCTATTATATATTTGGCTTATGGAACAGTATCTGTGCTAATTTCAATCTCTGGTTTTATGCAGCCCCCAAACTCACCTTTCCCCATAAGCAAGCATAAGTTGGTTATCTAAATTTGAGACTCTGTTCTGTTTTGTAATTCAGTTCATGTGTAGCCAAGTTTACGTTCCGTGTATTAGTAATATCTTATGATGTTTCTTTTTCTGTGTGTCTTATTTCTCATAGAATCGTCGTACCTGAATCCACTCATTATGCCGCTATGTTCTGATGACGTAGATTGCATTGCTGAGTGATATTCCATTGTACGTACGTACCACAATTTCTTTATCCATTTTTTGCTTTCTCGGATATTTAACTTGTACCGTAGACGAGGTTCTTGTAAACACAGCCGTCCCAAACTTTGGGGTGCCTGTGTGTTTTTGATTTTAATTTCCCTAAACTATAGGGCCATAAGTGGAAGTGCCATAGGCTGTGTTGCTTTGTTTCCTACGTGTTTCAGGAAACACCATACACTTCTCCAGAGTGGCTGTTGGCAATTTACATCCCGCCCATCAGCATAACAAGGCTCCCTGTTCTCCATGACCTGTCCTGCCTTTCTGGATTTTACACTTTTTTCAGATGGCCCCTTTGACCGAGGGGCAGTGAGACTTCATTGTAGTGCAGATTTCCTTTACACGCTTGCTTGGTAGGCCAAAAAGGGCGTATGCGTTTTTTCCTGAATATATTCAGGAAAAAACGCATACGCACGTTTTGGCCAAGTGCATCATTGTCGACATTCTGCCTCTTTTCCTATGCTTTAAGTGCAATTCCAGTCTACCCCCTGAAATCGTTTTCCTGAAATTCTGCCCTGCTTTCAAGTCCTCTTCGAAGACTTACTGCAATACATTTTTGGACAATAGCTGACATTCATAACTCTGCAGGTTTGTGAATTACAGTGCCCCTGAGCTCCTTTCTTCAACTCGCTTTCTTGTGAGCTGGCCGCAAAACCGCAGGATTGCTTCAGGCCCTAATCTGGTTCCAGCAGGGCACGCTGATCCTTTGGTTAATTCCTCTTCCTGGTGGGAAATGAGCGTTCCATTTGCCCGTGCAGACACCTACAGCTGGTCTCTCATTGTTTGTCCCTATTCCTGTTCATCTTGCGCAGAAATTGCAAACTGTGCCAAACAGGAGGTTAAAGGCACTGACTCTCCAAGTGGAGAGAGTGTTAGTAAAGCGTCTGGAATGGTGAACCCGAGTAAAAGGGTACGAAACCTGAGATGCATTTGAAAACGTTTCCCAGTCACACGGTGGACCATACTCTGGGTTTCCCATGCATGTTTTAGCTGAAGGAAGATTCCCTTAAACCCGGAGAGTTGGGACCCATGGAATGGCTACCATGCAGTATGACTTCAAAGGGTCTGCGTTTGCTCACCGAACCTCACCAATGCTATCAGCCCGAAGTGTCCAGCCTTATGTCACACCCAGCTCTGGGTGTAGATGTGGTAAATCCAGGTTGCATCACAAGCCCTGAATGAATTATTTAAGAATTGCTCTCTATTTCACTGTCATTGTGTTTTGTTTTTGAAATTTATTTTGATAATGGGATTTATCGGATTTTCACTGCTGCGTTTAGGCCACTGTACACACGCTTGATTTCCTTATGGAGACATATAAATCCATGGGTCTTAAGATTCTTACTTGTCAGGTATATTGCCAGGCGTTGAATATGGGATGTTGAGTCCATTTCGTTGAGCAAGGAGTAGGTCTTGTCCATTATATATTTGGCTTATGGAACGGTATCTGTGCTAATTTCAATCTCTGGTTTGATGCAGCACCCCAACTCACCTTTCCCCATAAGCAAGCATAAGTTGGTTTTCTAAATTTGAGACCCTCTTCTGTTTTGTAATTCAGTTCATGTGTAGCCAAGTTTACGTTCCGTGTATTAGTGATATCGTATGATGTTTCTTTTTCTGTGTGTCTTATTTCTCATAGAATCGTCGTACCTGAATCCACTCATTATGCCGCTACGGGCCTGATGACGTAGATTCCATTGCTGAGTCTTATTCCATTGTACGTACGTACCACAACATCTTTATCCATTTTTTGCTTTCTAGGATATTTAACTTGTTCCATAGACGAGGTTCTTGTAAACAGAGCCGTCCCAAACTTTGGAGTGGCTGTGTGTTTTTGATTTTAATTTCCCTAAGCTTTAGGACCATAAGTGGAAGTGCCATAGGCTGTGTTGCATTGTTTCCTACGTGTTTCAGGAAACACCATACACTTCTCCAGATTGGCTGTTGGCAATTTACATCCTGCCCTTCTGCATAACAAAGCTCCCTGTTCTCCATGACCTGTCCAGCCTTTCTGGATTTTACACTTGTTTCAGATGGCCCTTTTGACCGGGGGCAGTGAGACTTCATTGTAGTGCAGATTTCATTTACACGCTTGCTTGGTTGGCCAAAAAGGGCTATGCGTTTTTTCCTGAATATATTCAGGAAAAAACGCATATGCTCTTTTTGGCCAACTGTATCATTGTCGACATTCTGCCTCTTTTCCTATGCTTTAAGTGCAATTCCAGTCTACCCCCTGAAATCGTTTTCCTGACATTCTGCCCCGCTTTCAAGTCCTCTTCGAAGACTTACTTCAATACATTTTTGGACGATAGCTGTCATTCATAACTCTGCAGGTTTGTGAATTACAGTGCCCCTGAGCTCCTTTCTTCAACTCGCTTTCTTGTGAGCTGGCCGCAAAACCGCAGGATTGCTTCAGGCACTAATCTGGTTCCGGCAGTGCACGCTGAGCCTTTGGTTAATTCCTCTTCCTGGTGGGAAATGAGCGTTCCATTTGCCCGTGCAAACACCTACAGCTAGTCTCTCATTGGTTCTCCCTATTCCTGTTCATCTTGCGCAGAAACTGCAAACTGTGCAAAACAGGAGGTTAAAGGCACTGACTCTCCAAGTGGGGAGAGTGTTAGTAAAGCGTCTGGAACGGTGCACCCGAGTACCCGGTGTCGAAACCTGATATGCATTTGAAAACGATTCCCAATCACACGGTGGACCATGCTCTGGGTTTCGCATGCATGTTTTAGTTGAAGGTAGAATCCCTTAAACCTGGAGAGTTGGGACCCATGGAATGGGTACCATGCAGTATTACTTCAAAGGGTCTGCGTTTGCTCACCGAACCTCACCAATGCTATCAGCCCGAAGTGTCCAGCCTTATGTCACACCCAGCTCTGGGTGTAGATGTGGTAAATCCAGGTTGCATCACAAGCCCTGAATGAATTATTTAAGAATTGCTCTCTATTTCACTGTCATTGTGTTTTGTTTTTGAAATTTATTTTGATAATGGGATTTATCGGATTTTCACTGCTGCGTTTAGGCCACTGTACACACGCTTGATTTCCTTATGGAGACATATAAATCCATGGGTCTTAAGATTCTTACTTGTCAGGTATATTGCCAGGCGTTGAATATGGGGTGTTGAGTCCATTTCGTTGAGCAAGGAGTAGGTCTTATCTATTATATATTTGGCTTATGGAACGGTATCTGTGCTAATTTCAATCTCTGGTTTGATGCAGCACCCCAACTCACCTTTCCCCATAAGCAAGCATAAGTTGGTTTTCTAAATTTGAGACCCTCTTCTGTTTTGTAATTCAGTTCATGTGTAGCCAAGTTTACGTTCCGTGTATTAGTGATATCGTATGATGTTTCTTTTTCTGTGTGTCTTATTTCTCATAGAATCGTCGTACCTGAATCCACTCATTATGCCGCTACGGGCCTGATGACGTAGATTCCATTGCTGAGTCTTATTCCATTGTACGTACGTACCACAACATCTTTATCCATTTTTTGCTTTCTAGGATATTTAACTTGTTCCATAGACGAGGTTCTTGTAAACAGAGCCGTCCCAAACTTTGGAGTGGCTGTGTGTTTTTGATTTTAATTTCCCTAAGCTTTAGGACCATAAGTGGAAGTGCCATAGGCTGTGTTGCATTGTTTCCTACGTGTTTCAGGAAACACCATACACTTCTCCAGATTGGCTGTTGGCAATTTACATCCTGCCCTTCTGCATAACAAAGCTCCCTGTTCTCCATGACCTGTCCAGCCTTTCTGGATTTTACACTTGTTTCAGATGGCCCTTTTGACCGGGGGCAGTGAGACTTCATTGTAGTGCAGATTTCATTTACACGCTTGCTTGGTTGGCCAAAAAGGGCTATGCGTTTTTTCCTGAATATATTCAGGAAAAAACGCATATGCTCTTTTTGGCCAACTGTATCATTGTCGACATTCTGCCTCTTTTCCTATGCTTTAAGTGCAATTCCAGTCTACCCCCTGAAATCGTTTTCCTGACATTCTGCCCCGCTTTCAAGTCCTCTTCGAAGACTTACTTCAATACATTTTTGGACGATAGCTGTCATTCATAACTCTGCAGGTTTGTGAATTACAGTGCCCCTGAGCTCCTTTCTTCAACTCGCTTTCTTGTGAGCTGGCCGCAAAACCGCAGGATTGCTTCAGGCACTAATCTGGTTCCGGCAGTGCACGCTGAGCCTTTGGTTAATTCCTCTTCCTGGTGGGAAATGAGCGTTCCATTTGCCCGTGCAGACACCTACAGCTAGTCTCTCATTGGTTCTCCCTATTCCTGTTCATCTTGCGCAGAAATTGCAAACTGTGCAAAACAGGAGGTTAAAGGCACTGACTCTCCAAGTGGGGAGAGTTTTAGTAAAGCGTCTGGAACGGTGCACCCGAGTACCCGGTGTCGAAACCTGATATGCATTTGAAAACGATTCCCAATCACATGGTGGACCATGCTCTGGGTTTCGCATGCATGTTTTAGTTGAAGGTAGAATCCCTTAAACCTGGAGAGTTGGGACCCATGGAATGGGTACCATGCAGTATTACTTCAAAGGGTCTGCGTTTGCTCACCGAACCTCACCAATGCTATCAGCCCGAAGTGTCCAGCCTTATGTCTCACCCAGCTCTGGGTGTAGATGTGGTAAATCCAGGTTGTATCACAAGCCCTGAATAAATTATCTAAGAATTGCTCTCTATTTCACTGTCATTGTGTTTTGTTTTTGAAATTTATTTTGATAATGGGATTTATCGGATTTTCACTGCTGCGTTTAGGCCGCTGTACACATGCTTGATTTCCTTATTGAGACATATAAATCCATGGCTCTTAAGATTCTTACTTGTCAGGTATATTCCCAGGCGTTGAATATGGGGTGTTGAGTCCATTTCGTTGAGAAAGAAGTAGGTCTTGTCTATTATATATTTGGCTTATGGAACGGTATCTGTGCTAATTTCAATCTCTGATTTTATGCATCACCTCAACTCACCTTTCCCGATAAGCAAGCATAAGTTTGTTTTCTAAATTTGAGACCCTGTTCTGTTTTGTAATTCAGTTCATGTGTAGCCAAGTTTATGTTCCGTGTATTAGTGATATCTTAGGATGTTTCTTTTTCTGTGTGACTTATTTCTCGTAGAATCGTCGTACCTGAATCCACTCATTATGCCGCTATTGGCCTGATGACGTAGATTTCATTGCTGAGTGATATTCCATTGTACGTACGTACCACAATTTCTTTATCCATTTTTTGTTTTCTCGGATATTTAACTTGTACCGTAGACGAGGTTCTTGTAAACAGAGCCGTCCCAAACTTTGGGGTGGCTGTGTGTTTTTGATTTTAATTTCCCTAAGCTATAGGACCCTAAGTGGAAGTGCCATAGGCTGTGTTGTTTTGTTTCCTAAGTGTTTCAGGAAACACCATACACTTCTCCAGTTTGGCTGTTGGCAATTTCCATCCCGCCAAGCAGCATAACAAGGCTCCCTGTTCTCCATGACCTTTCCTGCCTTTCTGGATTTTACACTTGTTTCAGATGGCCCTTTTGCCGGGGGGCAGTGAGACTTCATTGTAGTGCAGATTTCCTTTACACGCTTGCTTGGTTGGCCAAAAAGGGCGTATGCGTTTTTTCCTGAATATATTCAGGAAAAGAAGCATACGCCCTTTTTGGCCAAGTGCATCATTGTGGATATTCTGCTTCTTTTCCTATGCTTTAAGTGTAATTCCAGTCTACCCCCTGAAATCGTTTTCCTTAAATTCTGCCCTACTTTCAAGTCCTCTTCGAAGACTTACTTCAATACATTTTTGGACGATAGCTGTCGATCATAACTCTGCAGGTTTGTGAATGACAGTGCCCCTGAGCTCCTTTCTTCAACTCGCTTTCTTGTGAGCTGGCCGCAAACCCGCAGGATTGCTTCAGGCCCTAATCTGGTTCCGGCAGGGCATGCTGAGCCTTTGGTTAATTCCTCTTCCTGGTGGGAAGTGAGGATTCCATTTGCCCGTGCAGACACCTACAGCTAGTCTCTCATTGGTTCTCCCTATTCCTGTTCATCTTGCGCAGAAATTGCAAACTGTGCCAAACAGGAGGTTAAAGGCACTGACTCTCCAAGTGGGGAGAGTGTTAGTAAAGCGTCTAGAACGGTGAACCCGAGTACCAGGGGACGAAACCTGACATGCATTTGAAAACGTTTCCCAATCACACGGTGGACCATACTCTGGGTTTCCCATTCATGTTTTAGCTGAAGGAAGAATCCCTTAAACCTGGAGAGTTGGGACCCATGGAATGGGTACCATGCAGTATGACTTCAAAGGGTCTGCTTTGCACACCGAACCTCACCAATGCTATCAGCCCGAAGTGTCCAGCCTTATGTCTCACCCAGATCTGGGTGTAGATGTGGTAAATCCAGGTTGCATCACAAGCCCTGAATGAATTATCTAAGAATTGCTCTGTATTTCACTGTCAATGTGTTGTGTTTGTGAAATTTATTTTGATAATGGGATTTATCGGATTTTCACTGCTGCGTTTAGGCCGCTGTACACACGCTTGATTTCCTTATGGAGTCATATAAATCCATGGGTTTTAAAATTCTTACTTGTCAGGTATATTCCCAGGCGTTGAATATGGGGTGTTGAGTCCTTTTCGTTGAGCAAGGAGTAGGTCTTGTCTATTATATATTTGGCTTATGGAACGGTATCTGTGCTAATTTCAATCTCTGGTTTTATGCAGCCCCCAAACTCACCTTTCCCCATAAGCAAGCATAAGTTGGTTATCTAAATTTGAGACTCTGTTCTGTTTTGTAATTCAGTTCATGTGTAGCCAAGTTTACGTTCCGTGTATTAGTAATATCTTATGATGTTTCTTTTTCTGTGTGTCTTATTTCTCATAGAATCGTCGTACCTGAATCCACTCATTATGCCGCTATGTTCTGATGACGTAGATTGCATTGCTGAGTGATATTCCATTGTACGTACGTACCACAATTTCTTTATCCATTTTTTGCTTTCTCGGATATTTAACTTGTACCGTAGACGAGGTTCTTGTAAACACAGCCGTCCCAAACTTTGGGGTGCCTGTGTGTTTTTGATTTTAATTTCCCTAAACTATAGGGCCATAAGTGGAAGTGCCATTGGCTGTGTTGCTTTGTTTCCTACGTGTTTCAGGAAACACCATACACTTCTCCAGAGTGGCTGTTGGCAATTTACATCCCGCCCATCAGCATAACAAGGCTCCCTGTTCTCCATGACCTGTCCTGCCTTTCTGGATTTTACACTTTTTTCAGATGGCCCCTTTGACCGAGGGGCAGTGAGACTTCATTGTAGTGCAGATTTCCTTTACACGCTTGCTTGGTAGGCCAAAAAGGGCGTATGCATTTTTTCCTGAATATATTCAGGAAAAAACGCATACGCACGTTTTGGCCAAGTGCATCATTGTCGACATTCTGCCTCTTTTCCTATGCTTTAAGTGCAATTCCAGTCTACCCCCTGAAATCGTTTTCCTGAAATTCTGCCCCACTTTCAAGTCCTCTTCGAAGACTTACTGCAATACATTTTTGGACAATAGCTGACATTCATAACTCTGCAGGTTTGTGAATTACAGTGCCCCTGAGCTCCTTTCTTCAACTCGCTTTCTTGTGAGCTGGCCGCAAAACCGCAGGATTGCTTCAGGCCCTAATCTGGTTCCAGCAGGGCACGCTGATCCTTTGGTTAATTCCTCTTCCTGGTGGGAAATGAGCGTTCCATTTGCCCGTGCAGACACCTACAGCTGGTCTCTCATTGTTTGTCCCTATTCCTGTTCATCTTGCGCAGAAATTGCAAACTGTGCCAAACAGGAGGTTAAAGGCACTGACTCTCCAAGTGGAGAGAGTGTTAGTAAAGCGTCTGGAATGGTGAACCCGAGTAAAAGGGTACGAAACCTGAGATGCATTTGAAAACGTTTCCCAATCACATGGTGGACCATACTCTGGGTTTCCCATGCATGTTTTAGCTGAAGGAAGATTCCCTTAAACCCGGAGAGTTGGGACCCATGGAATGGCTACCATGCAGTATGACTTCAAAGGGTCTGCGTTTGCTCACCGAACCTCACCAATGCTATCAGCCCGAAGTGTCCAGCCTTATGTCACACCCAGCTCTGGGTGTAGATGTGGTAAATCCAGGTTGCATCACAAGCCCTGAATGAATTATTTAAGAATTGCTCTCTATTTCACTGTCATTGTGTTTTGTTTTTGAAATTTATTTTGATAATGGGATTTATCGGATTTTCACTGCTGCGTTTAGGCCACTGTACACACGCTTGATTTCCTTATGGAGACATATAAATCCATGGGTCTTAAGATTCTTACTTGTCAGGTATATTGCCAGGCGTTGAATATGGGGTGTTGAGTCCATTTCGTTGAGCAAGGAGTAGGTCTTGTCTATTATATATTTGGCTTATGGAACGGTATCTGTGCTAATTTCAATCTCTGGTTTGATGCAGCACCCCAACTCACCTTTCCCCATAAGCAAGCATAAGTTGGTTTTCTAAATTTGAGACCCTCTTCTGTTTTGTAATTCAGTTCATGTGTAGCCAAGTTTATGTTCCGTGTATTAGTGATATCGTATGATGTTTCTTTTTCTGTGTGTCTTATTTCTCATAGAATCGTCGTACCTGAATCCACTCATTATGCCGCTACGGGCCTGATGACGTACATTCCATTGCTGAGTCTTATTCCATTGTACGTACGTACCACAACATCTTTATCCATTTTTTGCTTTCTAGGATATTTAACTTGTTCCATAGACGAGGTTCTTGTAAACAGAGCCGTCCCAAACATTGGGGTGGCTGTGTGTTTTTGATTTTAATTTCCCTAAGCTTTAGGACCATAAGTGGAAGTGCCATAGGCTGTGTTGCATTGTTTCCTACGTGTTTCAGGAAACACCATACACTTCTCCAGATTGGCTGTTGGCAATTTACATCCTGCCCTTCTGCATAACAAAGCTCCCTGTTCTCCATGACCTGTCCAGCCTTTCTGGATTTTACACTTGTTTCAGATGGCCCTTTTGACCGGGGGCAGTGAGACTTCATTGTAGTGCAGATTTCATTTACACGCTTGCTTGGTTGGCCAAAAAGGGCTATGCGTTTTTTCCTGAATATATTCAGGAAAAAACGCATATGCACTTTTTGGCCAACTGCATCATTGTCGACATTCTGCCTCTTTTCCTATGCTTTAAGTGCAATTCCAGTCTACCCCCTGAAATCGTTTTCCTGACATTCTGCCCCGCTTTCAAGTCCTCTTCGAAGACTTACTTCAATACATTTTTGGACGATAGCTGTCATTCATAACTCTGCATGTTTGTGAATTACAGTGCCCCTGAGCTCCTTTCTTCAACTCGCTTTCTTGTGAGCTGGCCGCAAAACCGCAGGATTGCTTCAGGCACTAATCTGGTTCCGGCAGTGCACGCTGAGCCTTTGGTTAATTCCTCTTCCTGGTGGGAAATGAGCGTTCCATTTGCCCGTGCAGACACCTACAGCTAGTCTCTCATTGGTTCTCCCTATTCCTGTTCATCTTGCGCAGAAATTGCAAACTGTGCCAAACAGGAGGTTAAAGGCACTGACTCTCCAAGTGGGGAGAGTTTTAGTAAAGCGTCTGGAACGGTGCACCTGAGTACCAGGGCTCGAAACCTGATATGCATTTGAAAACGATTCCCAATAACACGGTGGACCATGCTCTGGGTTTCGCATGCATGTTTTAGTTGAAGGTAGAATCCCTTAAACCTGGAGAGTTGGGACCCATGGAATGGGTACCATGCAGTATGACTTCAAAGGGTCTGCGTTTGCTCACCGAACCTCACCAATGCTATCAGCCCGAAGTGTCCAGCCTTATGTCTCACAGAGCTCTGGGTGTAGATGTGGTAAATCCAGGTTGAATCACAAGCCCTGAATGAATTATTTAAGAATTGCTCTCTATTTCACTGTCATTGTGTTGTGTTTGTGAAATTTATTTAGATAATGGGATTTATCAGATTTTCACTGCTGCGTTTAGGCCGCTGTACACACGCTTGATTTCCTTATGGAGATATATAAATCCATGGGTCTTAAGATTCTTAATTGTCACGTATATTCCCAGGCGTTGAATATGGTGAGTTGAGTCCATTTCGTTGAGCAAGGAGTAGGTCTTGTCTATTATATATTAGGCTTATGGAACGGTATCTGTGCTAATTTCAATCTCTGGTTTGATGCAGCACCCCAACTCACCTTTCCCCATTAGCAAGCATAAGTTGGCTTTCTAAATTTGAGACCCTGTTCTGTTTTGTAATTCAGTTCATGTGTAGCCAAGTTTACGTTCCGTGTATTAGTGATACCTTATGATGTTTCTATTTCTGTGTGACTTATTTCTCGTAGAGTCGTCGTACCTGAATCCACTCATTATGCCGCTACGGGCCTGATGACGTAGATCTCATTGCTGAGTGATATTCCATTGTACGTACGTACCACAACTTCTTTATCCATTTTTTGCTTTCTCGGATATTTAACTTGTACCGTAGACGAGGTTCTTGTAAACAGAGCCGTCCCAAACTTTGGGATGGCTGTGTGTTTTTGATTTTAATTTCCCTAAGCTATAGGACCATAAGTGGAAGTGCCATAGGCTGTGTTGCTTTGTTTCCTACATGTTTCAGGAAACATCATACACTTCGTCAGAGTGGCTCTTGGCAATTTACATCCCGACCATCAGCATAACAAGGCTCCCTGTTCTGCATGACCTCTCCTGCCTTTCTGGATTTTACACTTGTTTCAGATGGCCCTTTGGACCGGGGGGCAGTGAGACTTCATTGTAGTGCTGATTTCCTTTACACGCTTGCTTGGTTGGCCAAAAAGGGCGTATGCGTTTTTTCCTGAATATATTCAGGAAAAAACGCATACGCCATTTTTGGCCAAGTGCTTCATTGTCGACATTCTGCCTCTTTTCCTATGCTTTAAGTGCAATTCCAGTCTACCCCCTGAAATCGTTTTCCTGAAATTCTGCCCCGCTTTCAAGTCCACTTCGAAGACTTACTTCAATACATTTTTGGACGATAGCTGTCATTCAAAACTCTGCAGGTTTGTGAATTACAGTGCCCCTGAGCTCCTTTCTTCAACTCGCTTTCTTGTGAGCTGGCCGCATAACCGCAGGATTTTTTAGGCCCTAATCTGGTTCCGGCAGGGCACGCTGAGCCTTTGGTTAATTCCTCTTCCTGGTGGGAAATGAGCGCTCCATTTGACCGTGCAGACACCTACAGCTAGTCTCTCATTGGTTCTCCCTATTCCTGTTCATCTTGCGCAGAAATAGCAAACTGTGCCAAACAGGAGGTTAAAGGCACTGACTCTCCAAGTGCGGAGAGTGTTAGTAAAACGTCTGGAATGGTGAACCCGAGTACCAGGGGTCGAATCCTGATATGCATTTGAAAAAGTTTCCCAATCACACGGTGGACCATACTCTGGGTTTCCCATGCATGTTTTAGCTGAAGGAAGAATCCCTTAAACCTGGAGAGTTGGGACCCATGGAATGGGTACCATGCAGTATGACTTCAAATTGTATGCCTTTGGTCACCGAACCTCACCAATGCTATCAGCCCGAAATGTCCAGCCTTATGTCTCACCCAGCTCTGGGTGTAGATGTGGTAAATCCAGGTTGCATCACAAGCCCTGAATGAATTATTTAAGAATTGCTCTCTATTTCACTGTCATTGTGTTTTGTTTTTGAAATTTATTTTGATAATGGGATTTATCGGATTTTCACTTCTGAGTTTAGGCCGCTATACACACGCTTGATTTCCTTATGGAGACATATATATCCATGGGTCTTAAGATTCTTACTTGTCAGGTATATTCCCAGGCGTTGAATATGCGGTGTTGAGTCCATTTCGTTGAGCAAGGAGTAGGTCTTGTCTATTATATATTTGGCTTATGGAACGGTATCTGTGCTAATTTCAATCTCTGGTTTGATGCAGCACCTCAACTCACCTTTCCCCATAAGCAAGCATAAGTTGGTTTTCTAAATTTGAGACCCTGTTCTGTTTTCTAATTCAGTTCATGTTTAGCCAAGATTATGTTCCTTGTATTAGTGATATCTTATGTAGTTTCTTTTTCTGTGTGACTTATTTCTCGTAGAATCGTCGTACCTGAATCCACTCATTATGCCGCATTGGGCCTGATGACGTAGATTTCATTGCTGAATGATATTCCATTGTACGTACGTACCTCAACTTCTTTATCCATTTTTTGCTTTCTCGGATATGTAACTTTTTCCGTAGACGAGGTTCCTGTAAACAGAGACTTCCCAAACTTTGGGGTGGCTGTGTGTTTTGGATTTTAATTTCCCTAAGCTATAGGACCATAAGTGGAAGTGCCATAGGCCGTGTTGCTTTGTTTCCTACGTGTTTCAGGAAACACCATACACTTCTCCAGACTGGCTGTTGGCAATTTACATCCCGCCAATCTGCATAACAATGCTCCCTGTTCTCCATGACCTGTCCTGCCTTTCTGGATTTTACACTTTTTTCAGATGGCCCTTTTGACCCGGGGACAGTGAGACTTCATTGTAGTGCAGATTTCCTTTACAGGCTTGCTTGGTTGGCCAAAAAGGGCGTATGCGTTTTTTCCTGAATATATTCAGGAAAAAACGCATACACCCTTTTTGGCCAAGTGCATCATTGTGGACATTCTGCCTCTTTTCCTATGCTTTAAGTGTAACTCCAGTCTACCCCCTGAAATCGTTTTCCTGAAATTCTGCCCCGCTTTCAAGTCCTCTTTGAAGACTTACTTCAGTACATTTTTGGACGATAGCTGTCATTCATAACTCTGCAGTTTTGTGAATTACAGTGCCCCTGAGCTCCTTTCTTCAACTCGCTTTCTTGTGAGCTGGCCGCAGAACCGCAGGATTGCTTCAGGCCCTCATCTGGTTCTGGCAGGGCATGTTGAGCCTTTGGTTAACTCCTCTTCCTGGTGGGAAATGAGCGTTCCATTTGCCCGTGCAGACACCTGCAGCTAGTCTCTCATTGGTTCTCCCTATTCCTGTTCATCTTGCGCAGAAATTGCAAACTGTGCCAAACAGAAGGTTAAAGGCACTGACTCTCCAAGTGGGGAGAGTGTTAGTAAAGCGTCTGGAAAGGTAAACCCGAGTACCAGGGGACGAAACTTGAGATGCATTTGAAAACGTTTCCCAATCACATGGTGGACCATACTCTGGGTTTCCCATGCATGTTTTAGCTGAAGGAAGAATCCCTTAAACCTGGAGAGTTGGGACCCATGGTATGGGTACCATGCAGTATTACTTCAAAGGGTCTGCGTTTGCTCACCGAACCTCACCGATGCTATCAGCCCGAAGTGTCCAGCCTTATGTCTCACCCAGCACTGGGTGTAGATGGGGTGAATCCAGGTTGCATCTCAAGCCCTGAATGAATTCTTTAAGCATTCCTCTCTATTTCACTGTCATTGTGTTTTGTTTTTGAAATATATTTTGATAATGGGATTTATAGGATTTTCACTGCTGCATTTAGGCCGCTGTACACACGCTTGATTTCCTTATGGAGACATATAAATCCATGGGTCTTAAGATTCTTACTGGTCAGGTATATTCCCAGGCGTTGAATATGGGGTGTTGAGTCCATTTCGTTGAGCAAGGAGTAGGTCTTGTCTATTATATATTTGGCTTATGGAACGGTATCTGTGCTAATTTTAATCTCTGGTTTTATGCAGCACCCCAACTCACTTTTTGCCATAAGCAAGCATAAGTTGGTTTTCTAAATTTGAGACCCTGTTCTGTTTTGTAATTCAGTTCATGTGTAGCCAAGTTTACATTCCGTGTATTAGTGATATCTTATGATGTTTCTTTTTCTGTGTGACTTATTTCTCGTAGAATCGTCTTACCTGAATCCACTCATTTTGCCGCTACGGGCCTGATGACGTAGATCTCACTGCTGAGTCATATTCCATTGTACGTACGTACCACAACTTCTTTATCCATTTTTTGCTTTCTCAGATATTTAACTTGTACCGTAGACGAGGTTCTTGTAAACAGAGCCGTCCCAAACTTTTGGGTGGCTGTGTGTTTTTGATTTTAATTTCCCTAAGCTATAGGACCATAAGAGGAAGTGCCATAGGCTGTGTTGCTTTGTTTCCTATGTGTTTCAGGATACACCATACACTTCTCCAGAGTGGCTGTTGGCAATTTAAATCCCGCCCATCAGCATAACAAGGCTCCCTGTTCTCCATGACCTGTTCTGCCTTTCTGGATTTTACACTTTTTTCAGATGGCCCTTTTGACCGGGGGGCAGTGAGACTTCAATGTAGTGCAGATTTCCTTTACACGCTTGCTTGGTGGGCCAAAAAGTGCGTATGCATTTTTTCCTGAATATATTCAGGAAAAAAAGCATATGCCCTTTTTGGCCAAGTGCATCATTGTGGACATTATGCCTCTTTTCCTATGTTTTAAGTGCAATTCCAGTCTAACCCATGAAATCGTTTTCCTGAAATTCTGCCCCACTTTCAAGTCCTCTTCGAAGACTTACTTCAATACATTTTTGGACGATAGCTGTCATTCATAACTCTGCAGGTTTGTGAATTACAGTGCACCTGGGCTTCTTTCTTCAACTCGCTATCTTGTGAGCTGGCCGCAAAACCGCAGGATTGCTTCAGGATCTAATCTGGTTCCGGCAGGTCATGCTGAGCCGTTGGTTAATTCCTCTTCCTGGTTGGAAATGAGCGTGCCATTTGCCCGTGCAGACACCTACAGCTAGTCTCTCATTGTTTGTCCCTATTCCTGTTCATCTTGCGCAGAAATTGCAAACTGTGCCAAACAGGAGGTTAAAGGCACTGACTCTCCAAGGGTGGAGAGTGTTAGTAAAGTTTCTGGAACGGTGCACCCGAGTACCAGGGGTCGAAAACTGAGATGCATTTGAAAACGTTTCCCAATCACACGGTGGACCATACTCTGGGTTTCCCATGCATGTTTTAGTTGAAGGAAGAATCCCTTAAACCTGGAGAGTTGGGACCCATGGAATGGGTACCATGCAGTATGACTTGAAAGGGTCTGCCTTTGCTCACCGAACCTCACCAAAGCTATCAGCCCGAAGTGTCCAGCCTTATGTCTCACTCAGCTCTGGGTGTAGATGTGGTAAATCCAGGTTGCCTCACAAGCCCTGAATGAATTATCTAAGAATTGCTCTCTATTCCACTGTCATTGTGTTGTGATTGTGAAATTTATTTTGATAATGGGATTTATCGGATTTTCACTGCTGCATTTTGGCCGCTGTACACACGCTTGATTTCCTTATGGAGACATATAAATCCATGGGTCTTAAGATTATTACTTGTCAGGTATATTCCCAGGCGTTGAATATGGGGTGTTGAGTCCATTTCGTTGAGCAAGGAGTAGGTCTTGTCTATTATATATTTGGCTTATGGAACGGTATCTGTGCTAATTTCAATCTCTGGTTTGATGCAGCACCTCAAGTCACCTTTTCCAATAAGCAAGCATAAGTTGGTTTTCTAAATTTGAGACCCAGTTCTGTTTGGTAATTCAGTTCATGTGTAGCCAAGTTTACGTTCCGTGTATTAGTGATATCTTATGATGTTTCTCTTTCTGTGTGACTTATTTCTCATAGAATCGTCGTACCTGAATCCACTCATTATGCTGCTATGGGCCTGATGACGTAGATCTCATTGCTGAGTGATATTCCATTGTACGTACGTACCACAACTTCTTTATCCATTTTTTGCTTTCTCGGATATTTAACTTGTACCGTAGACGAGGTTCTTGTAAACAGAGCCGTCCCAAACTTTGGGGTGGCTGTGTTGTTGATTTTAAATTCCCTAAGCTATAGGATCATAAGTGGAAATGACATAGGCTGTGTTGCTTTGTTTCCTACGTGTTTCAGGAAACACCATACACTTCTCCAGAGTGGCTGTTGGCAATTTACATCCCGCCCATCAGCATAACAAGGCTCCCTGTTCTCCATGGCCTGTGCTGCCTTTCTGGATTTTACACTTTTTTCACATGGCCCTTTTGACCGGGGGGCAGTGAGACTTCATTGTAGTGCACATTTCTTTAACATGCTTGCTTGGTTGGCCAAAAAGGGCGTATGCGTTTTTTCCTGAATATATTCAGGAAAAAACGCATATGCCCTTTTTGGCCAAGAGCATCATTGTCGACGTTCTGCCTCTTTTCCTATGCTTTAAATGCAATTCCCGTCTACCTCCTGAAATCGTTATCCTGCAATTCTGCCCCACTTACAAGTCCTCTTCGCAGCCTTCCTTCAATATATTTTTGGACGATAGCTGTCATTTATAACTCTGCAGGTTTGTGAGTTACAGTGCCCCTGAGCTCCTTTCTTCAACTCGCTATCTTGTGAGCTGGCCGCAAACCCGCAGGATTGCTTCAGGCCCTAATCTGGTTCCGGCACGGCATGCTGAGCCTGTGGTTAATTCCTCTTCCTGGTGGGAAATGAGCGTTACATTTCCCCGTGCACACACCTAAAGCTAGTCTCTCATTGGTTCTCCCTATTCCTGTTCATCTTGCGCAGAAATTGCAAACTGTGCCAAACAGGAGGTTAAAGGCACTGACTCTCCAAGTGGGGAGAGTGTTAGTAAAGGGTCTGGAATGGTGAACCCGAGTAAAAGGGGACGAAAACTGAGATGCATTTGAAAACGTTTGCCGGTCCCTCGGTGCACCATACTGTGGGTTTCCCACGCATGTTTTAGCTGAAGGAAGAATTCGTTAAACCTGGAGAGATGGGACCCATGGAATGGGTACCATGCAGTATGACTTCAAAGGGTCTGCATTTGCTCATCGAACCTCACCAATGCTATCAGCCCGAAGTGCCCAACCTTATGTCTCACTCAGCTCTGGGTGTAGATGTGGTAAATCCAGGTTGCATCACAAGCCCTGAATGAATTATTTAAGAATTGCTCTCTATTTCACTGTCCTTGTGTTTTGTTTCTGTAATTCATTTTGATAATGGGATTTATCGGATTTTCTCTGCTGCATTCATGCCTCTGTACACACGCTTCATTGTCTTATGGAGACATATAAATCCATGGGTTTGAAGATTCTTACTAGTCAGGTGTATTCCTAGTCGTTGAATATGGGGTGTTTAGTCCATTTCGTTGAGCAAGGGGTAGGTCTTGACAATTATATATTTGGCTGATGGAAAGGTATCTGTGCTAATTTCTATCTCTGGTTTTATGCAGCACCCCAACTCACCTTTCCCCTTAAGCAAGCATAAGTTGGTTTTCTAAATTTGAGACCCTGTTCTGTTTTGTAACTCAGTTCATGTGTAGCCAAGTTTACATTCCTTGTATTAGTGATATCTTATGATGTTTCATTTTCTGTGTGACTCATTTCACTTAGAATCATCGTACCTGAATCCACTCATTATGCCGCGACGGGCCTGATGACATAGATTTCATTGCTGAGTGATATTCCATTGTACGTACGTACCACAACTTCTTTATCCATTTTTCACGTTCTGGGATATTAAACTTGTACCGTAGACGAGGTTCTTGTAAACAGAGCCGTCCGAAACTTTGCGGTGGCTGTGTGTTTTTGATTTTAATTTCCCTAAGCTATAGGACCATAAGTGGAAATGCCGTAGGCTCCGTTGCTTTGTTTTTTAGCTGTTCCAGGAAACACCATACACTTCTCCAGAGTGGCTGGCTGTTGGCAATTTACATCCCGCCCATCAGCAGAACAAGGCTCCCTGTTCTCCATGGCCTGTGCTGCCTTTCTGGATTTTACACTTTTTTCACATGGCCCTTTTGACCGGGGGGCAGTGAGACTTCATTGTAGTGCAGATTTCTTTAACATTCTTGCTTGGTTGGCCAAAAAGGGCGTATGCGTTTTTTCCTGAATATATTCAGGAAAAAACGCATACGCCCTTCTTGGCCAAGAGCATCATTGTCGACGTTCTGCCTCTTTTCCTATGCTTTAAATGCAATTCCCGTCTACCTCCTGAAATCGTTATCCTGCAATTCTGCCCCACTTACAAGTCCTCTTCGCAGCCTTCCTTCAATATATTTTTGGACGATAGCTGTCATTTATAACTCTGCAGGTTTGTGAGTTACAGTGCCCCTGAGCTCCTTTCTTCAACTCGCTATCTTGTGAGCTGGCCGCAAACCCGCAGGATTGCTTCAGGCCCTAATCTGGTTCCGGCACGGCATGCTGAGCCTGTGGTTAATTCCTCTTCCTGGTGGGAAATGAGCGTTCCATTTGCCCGTGCAGACACCTAAAGCTAGTCTCTCATTGGTTCTCCCTATTCCTGTTCATCTTGCGCAGAAATTGCAAACTGTGCCAAACAGGAGGTTAAAGGCACTGACTCTCCAAGTGGGGAGAGTGTTAGTAAAGGGTCTGGAATGGTGAACCCGAGTAAAAGAGGACGAAAACTGAGATGCATTTGAAAACGTTTGCCGGTCCCTCGGTGCACCATACTGTGGGTTTCCCACGCATGTTTTAGCTGAAGGAAGAATTCGTTAAACCTGGAGAGATGGGACCCATGGAATGGGTACCATGCAGTATGACTTCAAAGGGTCTGCATTTGCTCATCGAACCTCACCAATGCTATCAGCCCGAAGTGCCCAACCTTATGTCTCACTCAGCTCTGGGTGTAGATGTGGTAAATCCAGGTTGCATCACAAGCCCTGAATGAATTATTTAAGAATTGCTCTCTATTTCACTGTCCTTGTGTTTTGTTTTTGTAATTCATTTTGATAATGGGATTTATCGGATTTTCTCTGCTGCATTCATGCCTCTGTACACACGCTTCATTCTCTTACGGAGACATATAAATCCATGGGTTTGAAGATTCTTACTAGTCAGGTGTATTCCTAGTCGTTGAATATGGGGTGTTTAGTCCATTTCGTTGAGCAAGGGGTAGGTCTTGACAATTACATATTTGGCTGATGGAAAGGTATCTGTGCTAATTTCTATCTCTGGTTTTATGCAGCACCCCAACTCACCTTTCCCCTTAAGCAAGCATAAGTTGGTTTTCTAAATTTGAGACCCTGTTCTGTTTTGTAATTCAGTTCATGTGTAGCCAAGTTTACATTCCTTGTATTAGTGATATCTTATGATGTTTCATTTTCTGTGTGACTCATTTCACTTAGAATCATCGTACCTGAATCCACTCATTATGCCGCGAGGGCCTGATGACATAGATTTCATTGCTGAGTGATATTCCATTGTACGTAGGTACCACAACTTCTTTATCCATTTTTCACGTGCTGGGATATTTAACTTGTACCGTAGACGAGGTTCTTGTAAACAGAGCCGTCCGAAACTTTGGGGTGGCTGTGTGTTTTTGATTTTAATTTCCCTAAGCTATAGGACCATAAGTGGAAGTGCCGTAGGCTCCGTTGCTTTGTTTTTTAGCTGTTCCAGGAAACACCATACACTTCTGCAGAGTGGCTGTTGGCAATTTACATCCCGCCCATCAGCATAACAAGGCTCCCTGTTCTCCATGGCCTTTGCTGCCTTTCTGGATTTTACACTTTTTTCACATGGCCCTTTTGACCGGGGGGCAGTGAGACTTCATTGTAGTGCAGATTTCTTTAACATGCTTGCTTGGTTGGCCAAAAAGGGCGTATGCGTTTTTTCCTGAATATATTCAGGAAAAAACGCATACGCCCTTTTTGGCCAAGAGCATCATTGTCGACGTTCTGCCTCTTTTCCTATGCTTTAAATGCAATTCCCGTCTACCTCCTGAAATCGTTATCCTGCAATTCTGCCCCACTTACAAGTCCTCTTCGCAGCCTTCCTTCAATATATTTTTGGACGATAGCTGTCATTTATAACTCTGCAGGTTTCTGAGTTACAGTGCCCCTGAGCTCCTTTCTTCAACTCGCTATCTTGTGAGCTGGCCGCAAACCCGCAGGATTGCGTCAGGCCCTAATCTGGTTCCGGCACGGCATGCTGAGCCTTTGGTTAATTCCTCTTCCTGGTGGGAAATGAGTGTTACATTTGCCCGTGCAGTCACCTAAAGCTAGTCTCTCATTGGTTCTCCCTATTCCTGTTCATCTTGCGCAGAAATTGCAAACTGTGCCAAACAGGAGGTTAAAGGCACTGACTCTCCAAGTGGGGAGAGTGTTAGTAAAGGGTCTGGAATGGTGAACCCGAGTAAAAGGGGACGAAAACTGAGATGCATTTGAAAACGTTTGCCGGTCCCTCGGTGCACCATACTGTGGGTTTCCCACGCATGTTTTAGCTGAAGGAAGAATTCGTTAAACCTGGAGAGATGGGACCCATGGAATGGGTACCATGCAGTATGACTTCAAAGGGTCTGCATTTGCTCATCGAACCTCACCAATGCTATCAGCCCGAAGTGCCCAACCTTATGTCTCACTCAGCTCTGGGTGTAGATGTGGTAAATCCAGGTTGCATCACAAGCCCTGAATGAATTATTTAAGAATTGCTCTCTATTTCACTGTCCTTGTGTTTTGTTTCTGTAATTCATTTTGATAATGGGATTTATCGGATTTTCTCTGCTGCATTCATGCCTCTGTACACACGCTTCATTCTCTTACGGAGACATATAAATCCATGGGTTTGAAGATTCTTACTAGTCAGGTGTATTCCTAGTCGTTGAATATGGGGTGTTTAGTCCATTTCGTTGAGCAAGGGGTAGGTCTTGACAATTACATATTTGGCTGATGGAAAGGTATCTGTGCTAATTTCTATCTCTGGTTTTATGCAGCACCCCAACTCACCTTTCCCCTTAAGCAAGCATAAGTTGGTTTTTTAATTTGAGACCCTGTTCTGTTTTGTAACTCAGTTCATGTGTAGCCAAGTTTACATTCCTTGTATTAGTGATATCTTATGATGTTTCATTTTCTGTGTGACTCATTTCACTTAGAATCATCGTACCTGAATCCACTCATTATGCCGCGACGGGCCTGATGACATAGATTTCATTGCTGAGTGATATTCCATTGTACGTACGTACCACAACTTCTTTATCCATTTTTCACGTTCTGGGATATTTAACTTGTACCGTAGACGAGGTTCTTGTAAACAGAGCCGTCCGAAACTTTGGGGTGGCTGTGTGTTTTTCATTTTAATTTCCCTAAGCTATAGGACCATAAGTGGAAGTGCCGTAGGCTCCGTTGCTTTGTTTTTTAGCTGTTCCAGGAAACACCATACACTTCTCCAGAGTGGCTGTTGGCAATTTACATCCCGCCCATCAGCAGAACAAGGCTCCCTGTTCTCCATGGCCTGTGCTGCCTTTCTGGATTTTACACTTCTTTCACATGGCCCTTTTGACAGGGGGGCAGTGAGACTTCATTGTTGTGCAGATTTCTTTAACATGCTTGCTTGGTTGGCCAAAAACGGCGTATGCGTTTTTTCCTGAATATATTCAGGAAAAAACGAATATGCCCTTTTTGGCCAAGAGCATCATTGTCGACGTCCTGCCTCTCTTCCTATGCTTTAAATGCAATTCCCGTCTACCTCCTGAAATCGTTATCCTGCAATTCTGCCCCACTTACAAGTCCTCTTCGCAGCCTTCCTTCAATATATTTTTGGACGATAGCTGTCATTTATAACTCTGCAGGTTTGTGAGTTACAGTGCCCCTGAGCTCCTTTCTTCAACTCGCTATCTTGTGAGCTGGCCGCAAACCCGCAGGATTGCTTCAGGCCCTAATCTGGTTCCGGCACGGCATGCTGAGCCTGTGGTTAATTCCTCTTCCTGGTGGGAAATGAGCGTTCCATTTGCCCGTGCAGACACCTAAAGCTAGTCTCTCATTGGTTCTCCGTATTCCTGTTCATCTTGCGCAGAAATTGCAAACTGTGCCAAACAGGAGGTTAAAGGCACTGACTCTCCAAGTGGGGAGAGTGTTAGTAAAGGGTCTGGAATGGTGAACCCGAGTAAAAGGGGACGAAAACTGAGATGCATTTGAAAACGTTTGCCGGTCCCTCGGTGCACCATACTGTGGGTTTCCCACGCATGTTTTAGCTGAAGGAAGAATTCGTTAAACCTGGAGAGATGGGACCCATGGAATGGGTACCATGCAGTATGACTTCAAAGGGTCTGCATTTGCTCATTGAATCTCACCAATGCTATCAGCCCGAAGTGCCCAACCTTATGTCTCACTCAGCTCTGGGTGTAGATGTGGTAAATCCAGGTTGCATCACAAGCCCTGAATGAATTATTTAAGAATTGCTCTCTATTTCACTGTCCTTGTGTTTTGTTTTTTTAATTCATTTTGATAATGGGATTTATCGGATTTTCTCTGCTGCATTCATGCCTCTGTACACACGCTTCATTCTCTTACGGAGACATATAAATCCATGGGTTTGAAGATTCTTACTAGTCAGGTGTATTCCTAGTCGTTGAATATGGGGTGTTTAGTCCATTTCGTTGAGCAAGGGGTAGGTCTTGACAATTACATATTTGGCTTATGGAAAGGTATCTGTGCTAATTTCTATCTCTGGTTTTATGCAGCACCCCAACTCACCTTTCCCCTTAAGCAAGCATAAGTTGCTTTTCTAAATTTGAGACCCTGTTCTGTTTTGTAATTCAGTTCATGTGTAGCCAAGTTTACATTCCTTGTATTAGTGATATCTTATGATGTTTCATTTTCTGTGTGACTCATTTCACTTAGAATCATCGTACCTGAATCCACTCATTATGCCGCGACGGGCCTGATGACATAGATTTCATTGCTGAGTGATATTCCATTGTACGTACGTACCACAACTTCTTTATCCATTTTTCACGTTCTGGGATATTAAACTTGTACCGTAGACGAGGTTCTTGTAAACAGAGCCGTCCGAAACTTTGCGGTGGCTGTGTGTTTTTGATTTTAATTTCCCTAAGCTATAGGACCATAAGTGGAAATGCCGTAGGCTCCGTTGCTTTGTTTTTTAGCTGTTCCAGGAAACACCATACACTTCTCCAGAGTGGCTGGCTGTTGGCAATTTACATCCCGCCCATCAGCAGAACAAGGCTCCCTGTTCTCCATGGCCTGTGCTGCCTTTCTGGATTTTACACTTTTTTCACATGGCCCTTTTGACCGGGGGGCAGTGAGACTTCATTGTAGTGCAGATTTCTTTAACATTCTTGCTTGGTTGGCCAAAAAGGGCGTATGCGTTTTTTCCTGAATATATTCAGGAAAAAACGCATACGCCCTTCTTGGCCAAGAGCATCATTGTCGACGTTCTGCCTCTTTTCCTATGCTTTAAATGCAATTCCCGTCTACCTCCTGAAATCGTTATCCTGCAATTCTGCCCCACTTACAAGTCCTCTTCGCAGCCTTCCTTCAATATATTTTTGGACGATAGCTGTCATTTATAACTCTGCAGGCTTGTGAGTTACAGTGCCCCTGAGCTCCTTTCTTCAACTCGCTATCTTGTGAGCTGGCCGCAAACCCGCAGGATTGCTTCAGGCCCTAATCTGGTTCCGGCACGGCATGCTGAGCCTGTGGTTAATTCCTCTTCCTGGTGGGAAATGAGCGTTCCATTTGCCCGTGCAGACACCTAAAGCTAGTCTCTCATTGGTTCTCCCTATTCCTGTTCATCTTGCGCAGAAATTGCAAACTGTGCCAAACAGGAGGTTAAAGGCACTGACTCTCCAAGTGGGGAGAGTGTTAGTAAAGGGTCTGGAATGGTGAACCCGAGTAAAAGAGGACGAAAACTGAGATGCATTTGAAAACGTTTGCCGGTCCCTCGGTGCACCATACTGTGGGTTTCCCACGCATGTTTTAGCTGAAGGAAGAATTCGTTAAACCTGGAGAGATGGGACCCATGGAATGGGTACCATGCAGTATGACTTCAAAGGGTCTGCATTTGCTCATCGAACCTCACCAATGCTATCAGCCCGAAGTGCCCAACCTTATGTCTCACTCAGCTCTGGGTGTAGATGTGGTAAATCCAGGTTGCATCACAAGCCCTGAATGAATTATTTAAGAATTGCTCTCTATTTCACTGTCCTTGTGTTTTGTTTTTGTAATTCATTTTGATAATGGGATTTATCGGATTTTCTCTGCTGCATTCATGCCTCTGTACACACGCTTCATTCTCTTACGGAGACATATAAATCCATGGGTTTGAAGATTCTTACTAGTCAGGTGTATTCCTAGTCGTTGAATATGGGGTGTTTAGTCCATTTCGTTGAGCAAGGGGTAGGTCTTGACAATTACATATTTGGCTTATGGAAAGGTATCTGTGCTAATTTCTATCTCTGGTTTTATGCAGCACCCCAACTCACCTTTCCCCTTAAGCAAGCATAAGTTGCTTTTCTAAATTTGAGACCCTGTTCTGTTTTGTAATTCAGTTCATGTGTAGCCAAGTTTACATTCCTTGTATTAGTGATATCTTATGATGTTTCATTTTCTGTGTGACTCATTTCACTTAGAATCATCGTACCTGAATCCACTCATTATGCCGCGAGGGCCTGATGACATAGATTTCATTGCTGAGTGATATTCCATTGTACGTACGTACCAAAACTTCTTTATCCATTTTTCACGTTCTGGGATATTTAACTTGTACCGTAGACGAGGTTCTTGTAAACAGAGCCGTCCGAAACTTTGGGGTGGCTGTGTGTTTTTGATTTTAATTTCCCTAAGCTATAGGACCATAAGTGGAAGTGCCGTAGGCTCCGTTGCTTTGTTTTTTAGCTGTTCCAGGAAACACCATACACTTCTCCAGAGTGGCTGTTGGCAATTTACATCCCGCCCATCAGCATAACAAGGCTCCCTGTTCTCCATGGCCTGTGCTGCCTTTCTGGATTTTACACTTTTTTCACATGGCCCTTTTGACCGGGGAGCAGTGAGACTTCATTGTAGTGCAGATTTCTTTAACATGCTTGCTTGGTTGGCCAAAAAGTGCGTATGCGTTTTTTCCTGAATATATTCAGGAAAAAACGCATACGCCCTTTTTGGCCAAGAGCATCATTGTCGACGTTCTGCCTCTCTTCCTATGCTTTAAATGCAATTCCCGTCTACCTCCTGAAATCTTTATCCTGCAATTCTGCCCCACTTACAAGTCCTCTTCGCAGCCTTCCTTCAATATATTTTTGGACGATAGCTGTCATTTATAACTCTGCAGGTTTCTGAGTTACAGTGCCCCTGAGCTCCTTTCTTCAACTCGCTATCTTGTGAGCTGGCCGCAAACCCGCAGGATTGCGTCAGGCCCTAATCTGGTTCCGGCACGGCATGCTGAGCCTTTGGTTAATTCCTCTTCCTGGTGGGAAATGAGTGTTACATTTGCCCGTGCAGTCACCTAAAGCTAGTCTCTCATTGGTTCTCCCTATTCCTGTTCATCTTGCGCAGAAATTGCAAACTGTGCCAAACAGGAGGTTAAAGGCACTGACTCTCCAAGTGGGGAGAGTGTTAGTAAAGGGTCTGGAATGGTGAACCCGAGTAAAAGGGGACGAAAACTGAGATGCATTTGAAAACGTTTGCCGGTCCCTCGGTGCACCATACTGTGGGTTTCCCACGCATGTTTTAGCTGAAGGAAGAATTCGTTAAACCTGGAGAGATGGGACCCATGGAATGGGTACCATGCAGTATGACTTCAAAGGGTCTGCATTTGCTCATCGAACCTCACCAATGCTATCAGCCCGAAGTGCCCAACCTTATGTCTCACTCAGCTCTGGGTGTAGATGTGGTAAATCCAGGTTGCATCACAAGCCCTGAATGAATTATTTAAGAATTGCTCTCTATTTCACTGTCCTTGTGTTTTGTTTCTGTAATTCATTTTGATAATGGGATTTATCGGATTTTCTCTGCTGCATTCATGCCTCTGTACACACGCTTCATTCTCTTACGGAGACATATAAATCCATGGGTTTGAAGATTCTTACTAGTCAGGTGTATTCCTAGTCGTTGAATATGGGGTGTTTAGTCCATTTCGTTGAGCAAGGGGTAGGTCTTGACAATTACATATTTGGCTGATGGAAAGGTATCTGTGCTAATTTCTATCTCTGGTTTTATGCAGCACCCCAACTCACCTTTCCCCTTAAGCAAGCATAAGTTGGTTTTTTAATTTGAGACCCTGTTCTGTTTTGTAACTCAGTTCATGTGTAGCCAAGTTTACATTCCTTGTATTAGTGATATCTTATGATGTTTCATTTTCTGTGTGACTCATTTCACTTAGAATCATCGTACCTGAATCCACTCATTATGCCGCGACGGGCCTGATGACATAGATTTCATTGCTGAGTGATATTCCATTGTACGTACGTACCACAACTTCTTTATCCATTTTTCACGTTCTGGGATATTTAACTTGTACCGTAGACGAGGTTCTTGTAAACAGAGCCGTCCGAAACTTTGGGGTGGCTGTGTGTTTTTGATTTTAATTTCCCTAAGCTATAGGACCATAAGTGGAAGTGCCGTAGGCTCCGTTGCTTTGTTTTTTAGCTGTTCCAGGAAACACCATACACTTCTCCAGAGTGGCTGGCTGTTGGCAATTTACATCCCGCCCATCAGCATAACAAGGCTCCCTGTTCTCCATGGCCTGTGCTGCCTTTCTGGATTTTACACTTCTTTCACATGGCCCTTTTGACAGGGGGGCAGTGAGACTTCATTGTTGTGCAGATTTCTTTAACATGCTTGCTTGGTTGGCCAAAAACGGCGTATGCGTTTTTTCCTGAATATATTCAGGAAAAAACGAATATGCCCTTTTTGGCCAAGAGCATCATTGTCGACGTCCTGCCTCTCTTCCTATGCTTTAAATGCAATTCCCGTCTACCTCCTGAAATCGTTATCCTGCAATTCTGCCCCACTTACAAGTCCTCTTCGCAGCCTTCCTTCAATATATTTTTGGACGATAGCTGTCATTTATAACTCTGCAGGTTTGTGAGTTACAGTGCCCCTGAGCTCCTTTCTTCAACTCGCTATCTTGTGAGCTGGCCGCAAACCCGCAGGATTGGTTCAGGCCCTAATCTGGTTCCGGCACGGCATGCTGAGCCTGTGGTTAATTCCTCTTCCTGGTGGGAAATGAGCGTTCCATTTGCCCGTGCAGACACCTAAAGCTAGTCTCTCATTGGTTCTCCGTATTCCTGTTCATCTTGCGCAGAAATTGCAAACTGTGCCAAACAGGAGGTTAAAGGCACTGACTCTCCAAGTGGGGAGAGTGTTAGTAAAGGGTCTGGAATGGTGAACCCGAGTAAAAGGGGACGAAAACTGAGATGCATTTGAAAACGTTTGCCGGTCCCTCGGTGCACCATACTGTGGGTTTCCCACGCATGTTTTAGCTGAAGGAAGAATTCGTTAAACCTGGAGAGATGGGACCCATGGAATGGGTACCATGCAGTATGACTTCAAAGGGTCTGCATTTGCTCATTGAATCTCACCAATGCTATCAGCCCGAAGTGCCCAACCTTATGTCTCACTCAGCTCTGGGTGTAGATGTGGTAAATCCAGGTTGCATCACAAGCCCTGAATGAATTATTTAAGAATTGCTCTCTATTTCACTGTCCTTGTGTTTTGTTTTTTTAATTCATTTTGATAATGGGATTTATCGGATTTTCTCTGCTGCATTCATGCCTCTGTACACACGCTTCATTCTCTTACGGAGACATATAAATCCATGGGTTTGAAGATTCTTACTAGTCAGGTGTATTCCTAGTCGTTGAATATGGGGTGTTTAGTCCATTTCGTTGAGCAAGGGGTAGGTCTTGACAATTACATATTTGGCTTATGGAAAGGTATCTGTGCTAATTTCTATCTCTGGTTTTATGCAGCACCCCAACTCACCTTTCCCCTTAAGCAAGCATAAGTTGGTTTTCTAAATTTGAGACCCTGTTCTGTTTTGTAATTCAGTTCATGTGTAGCCAAGTTTACATTCCTTGTATTAGTGATATCTTATGATGTTTCATTTTCTGTGTGACTCATTTCACTTAGAATCATCGTACCTGAATCCACTCATTATGCCGCGACGGGCCTGATGACATAGATTTCATTGCTGAGTGATATTCCATTGTACGTACGTACCACAACTTCTTTATCCATTTTTCACGTTCTGGGATATTAAACTTGTACCGTAGACGAGGTTCTTGTAAACAGAGCCGTCCGAAACTTTGCGGTGGCTGTGTGTTTTTGATTTTAATTTCCCTAAGCTATAGGACCATAAGTGGAAATGCCGTAGGCTCCGTTGCTTTGTTTTTTAGCTGTTCCAGGAAACACCATACACTTCTCCAGAGTGGCTGGCTGTTGGCAATTTACATCCCGCCCATCAGCAGAACAAGGCTCCCTGTTCTCCATGGCCTGTGCTGCCTTTCTGGATTTTACACTTTTTTCACATGGCCCTTTTGACCGGGGGGCAGTGACACTTCATTGTAGTGCAGATTTCTTTAACATTCTTGCTTGGTTGGCCAAAAAGGGCGTATGCGTTTTTTCCTGAATATATTCAGGAAAAAACGCATACGCCCTTCTTGGCCAAGAGCATCATTGTCGACGTTCTGCCTCTTTTCCTATGCTTTAAATGCAATTCCCGTCTACCTCCTGAAATCGTTATCCTGCAATTCTGCCCCACTTACAAGTCCTCTTCGCAGCCTTCCTTCAATATATTTTTGGACGATAGCTGTCATTTATAACTCTGCAGGTTTGTGAGTTACAGTGCCCCTGAGCTCCTTTCTTCAACTCGCTATCTTGTGAGCTGGCCGCAAACCCGCAGGATTGCTTCAGGCCCTAATCTGGTTCCGGCACGGCATGCTGAGCCTGTGGTTAATTCCTCTTCCTGGTGGGAAATGAGCGTTACATTTGCCCGTGCAGACACCTAAAGCTAGTCTCTCATTGGTTCTCCCTATTCCTGTTCATCTTGCGCAGAAATTGCAAAATGTGCCAAACAGGAGGTTAAAGGCACTGACTCTCCAAGTGGGGAGAGTGTTAGTAAAGGGTCTGGAATGGTGAACCCGAGTAAAAGAGGACGAAAACTGAGATGCATTTGAAAACGTTTGCCGGTCCCTCGGTGCACCATACTGTGGGTTTCCCACGCATGTTTTAGCTGAAGGAAGAATTCGTTAAACCTGGAGAGATGGGACCCATGGAATGGGTACCATGCAGTATGACTTCAAAGGGTCTGCATTTGCTCATCGAACCTCACCAATGCTATCAGCCCGAAGTGCCCAACCTTATGTCTCATTCAGCTCTGGGTGTAGATGTGGTAAATCCAGGTTGCATCACAAGCCCTGAATGAATTATTTAAGAATTGCTCTCTATTTCACTGTCCTTGTGTTTTGTTTTTGTAATTCATTTTGATAATGGGATTTATCGGATTTTCTCTGCTGCATTCATGCCTCTGTACACACGCTTCATTCTCTTACGGAGACATATAAATCCATGGGTTTGAAGATTCTTACTAGTCAGGTGTATTCCTAGTCGTTGAATATGGGGTGTTTAGTCCATTTCGTTGAGCAAGGGGTAGGTCTTGACAATTACATATTTGGCTTATGGAAAGGTATCTGTGCTAATTTCTATCTCTGGTTTTATGCAGCACCCCAACTCACCTTTCCCCTTAAGCAAGCATAAGTTGCTTTTCTAAATTTGAGACCCTGTTCTGTTTTGTAATTCAGTTCATGTGTAGCCAAGTTTACATTCCTTGTATTAGTGATATCTTATGATGTTTCATTTTCTGTGTGACTCATTTCACTTAGAATCATTTCGTACCTGAATCCACTCATTATGCCGCGACGGGCCTGATGACATAGATTTCATTGCTGAGTGATATTCCATTGTACGTACGTACCAAAACTTCTTTATCCATTTTTCACGTTCTGGGATATTTAACTTGTACCGTAGACGAGGTTCTTGTAAACAGAGCCGTCCGAAACTTTGGGGTGGCTGTGTGTTTTTGATTTTAATTTCCCTAAGCTATAGGACCATAAGTGGAAGTGCCGTAGGCTCCGTTGCTTTGTTTTTTAGCTGTTCCAGGAAACACCATACACTTCTCCAGAGTGGCTGTTGGCAATTTACATCCCGCCCATCAGCATAACAAGGCTCCCTGTTCTCCAGCACCTTTCTGGATTTTACACTTTTTTCACATGGCCCTTTTGACCGGGGAGCAGTGAGACTTCATTGTAGTGCAGATTTCTTTAACATGCTTGCTTGGTTGGCCAAAAAGGGCGTATGCGTTTTTTCCTGAATATATTCAGGAAAAAACGCATACGCCCTTTTTGGCCAAGAGCATCATTGTCGACGTTCTGCCTCTCTTCCTATGCTTTAAATGCAATTCCCGTCTACCTCCTGAAATCTTTATCCTGCAATTCTGCCCCACTTACAAGTCCTCTTCGCAGCCTTCCTTCAATATATTTTTGGACGATAGCTGTCATTTATAACTCTGCAGGTTTGTGAGTTACAGTGCCCCTGAGCTCCTTTCTTCAACTCGCTATCTTTTGAGCTGGCCGCAAACCCGCAAGATTGCTTCAGGCCCTAATCTGGTTCGGCACGGCATGCTGAGCCTTTGGTTAATTCCTCTTCCTGGTGGGAAATGAGCGTTACATTTGCCCGTGCAGACACCTAAAGCTAGTCTCTCATTGGTTCTCCCTATTCCTGTTCATCTTGCGCAGAAATTGCAAACTGTGCCAAACAGGAGGTTAAAGGCACTGACTCTCCAAGTGGGGAGAGTGTTAGTAAAGGGTCTGGAATGGTGAACCCGAGTAAAAGGGGACGAAAACTGAGATGCATTTGAAAACGTTTGCCGGTCCCTCGGTGCACCATACTGTGGGTTTCCCACGCATGTTTTAGCTGAAGGAAGAATTCGTTAAACCTGGAGAGATGGGACCCATGGAATGGGTACCATGCAGTATGACTTCAAAGGGTCTGCATTTGCTCATCGAACCTCACCAATGCTATCAGCCCGAAGTGCCCAACCTTATGTCTCACTCAGCTCTGGGTGTAGATGTGGTAAATCCAGGTTGCATCACAAGCCCTGAATGAATTATTTAAGAATTGCTCTCTATTTCACTGTCCTTGTGTTTTGTTTCTGTAATTCATTTTGATAATGAGATTTATCGGATTTTCTCTGCTGCATTCATGCCTCTGTACACACGCTTCATTCTCTTACGGAGACATATAAATCCATGGGTTTGAAGATTCTTACTAGTCAGGTGTATTCCTAGTCGTTGAATATGGGGTGTTTAGTCCATTTCGTTGAGCAAGGGGTAGGTCTTGACAATTACATATTTGGCTGATGGAAAGGTATCTGTGCTAATTTCTATCTCTGGTTTTATGCAGCACCCCAACTCACCTTTCCCCTTAAGCAAGCATAAGTTGGTTTTTTAATTTGAGACCCTGTTCTGTTTTGTAACTCAGTTCATGTGTAGCCAAGTTTACATTCCTTGTATTAGTGATATCTTATGATGTTTCATTTTCTGTGTGACTCATTTCACTTAGAATCATCGTACCTGTATCCACTCATTATGCCGAGACGGGCCTGATGACATAGATTTCATTGATGAGTGATATTCCATTGTACGTACGTACCACAACTTCTTTATCCATTTTTCACGTTCTGGAACTTGTACCGTAGACGAGGTTCTTGTAAACAGAGCCGTCCGAAACTTTGGGGTGGCTGTGTGTTTTTCATTTTAATTTCCCTAAGCTATAGGACCATAAGTGGAAGTGCCGTAGGCTCCGTTGCTTTGTTTTTTAGCTGTTCCAGGAAACACCATACACTTCTCCAGAGTGGCTGATGGCAATTTACATCTCACCCATCAGCATAACAAGGCTCCCTGTTCTCCATGGCCTGTGCTGCCTTTCTGGATTTTACACTTTTTTCACATGGCCCTTTTGACCGGGGGGCAGTGAGACTTCATTGTAGTGCAGATTTCTTTAACATGCTTGCTTGGTTGGCCAAAAAGGGCGTATGCGTTTTTTCCTGAATATATTCAGGAAAAAACGCATACGCCCTTTTTGGCCAAGAGCATCATTGTCGACGTTCTGCCTCTTTTCCTATGCTTTAAATGCAATTCCCGTCTACCTCCTGAAATCGTTATCCTGCAATTCTGCCCCACTTACAAGTCCTCTTCGCAGCCTTCCTTCAATATATTTTTGGACGATAGCTGTCATTTATAACTCTGCAGGTTTGTGAGTTACAGTGCCCCTGAGCTCCTTTCTTCAACTCGCTATCTTGTGAGCCGGCCGCAAACCCGCAGGATTGCTTCAGGCCCTAATCTGGTTCCGGCACGGCATGCTGAGCCTGTGGTTAATTCCTCTTCCTGGTGGGAAATGAGCGTTCCATTTGCCCGTGCAGACACCTAAAGCTAGTCTCTCATTGGTTCTCCCTATTCCTGTTCATCTTGCACAGAAATTGCAAACTGTGCCAAACAGGAGGTTAAAGGCACTGACTCTCCAAGTGGGGAGAGTGTTAGTAAAGGGTCTGGAATGGTGAACCCGAGTAAAAGGGGACGAAATCTGAGATGCATTTGAAAACGTTTGCCGGTCCCTCGGTGCACCATACTGTGGGTTTCCCATGCATGTTTTAGCTGAAGGAAGAATTCGTTAAACCTGGAGAGATGGGACCCATGGAATGGGTACCATGCAGTATGACTTCAAAGGGTCTGCATTTGCTCATCGAACCTCACCAATGTTATCAGCCCGAAGTGCCCAACCTTATGTCTCACTCAGCTCTCGGTGTAGATGTGGTAAATCCAGGTTGCATCACAAGCCCTGAATGAATTATTTAAGAATTGCTCTCTATTTCACTGTCCTTGTGTTTTGTTTTTGTAATTCATTTTGATAATGGGATTTATCGGATTTTCTCTGCTGCATTCATGCCTCTGTACACACGCTTCATTCTCTTACGGAGACATATAAATCCATGGGTTTGAAGATTCTTACTAGTCAGGTGTATTCCTAGTCGTTGAATATGGGGTGTTTAGTCCATTTCGTTGAGCAAGGGGTAGGTCTTGACAATTACATATTTGGCTTATGGAAAGGTATCTGTGCTAATTTCTATCTCTGGTTTTATGCAGCACCCCAACTCACCTTTCCCCTTAAGCAAGCATAAGTTGGTTTTCTAAATTTGAGACCCTGTTCTGTTTTGTAATTCAGTTCATGTGTAGCCAAGTTTACATTCCTTGTATTAGTGATATCTTATGATGTTTCATTTTCTGTGTGACTCATTTAACTTAGAATCATCGTACCTGAATCCACTCATTATGCCGCGACGGGCCTGATGACATAGATTTCATTGCTGAGTGATATTCCATTGTACGTACGTACCACAACTTCTTTATCCATTTTTCACGTTCTGGGATATTAAACTTGTACCGTAGACGAGGTTCTTGTAAACAGAGCCGTCCGAAACTTTGCGGTGGCTGTGTGTTTTTGATTTTAATTTCCCTAAGCTATAGGACCATAAGTGGAAATGCCGTAGGCTCCGTTGCTTTGTTTTTTAGCTGTTCCAGGAAACACCATACACTTCTCCAGAGTGGCTGGCTGTTGGCAATTTACATCCCGCCCATCAGCATAACAAGGCTCCCTGTTCTCCATGGCCTGTGCTGCCTTTCTGGATTTTACACTTTTTTCACATGGCCCTTTTGACCGGGGGGCAGTGAGACTTCATTGTAGTGCAGATTTCTTTAACATGCTTGCTTGGTTGGCCAAAAAGGGCGTATGCGTTTTTTCCTGAATATATTCAGGAAAAAACGCATATGCCCTTTTTGGCCAAGAGCATCATTGTCGACGTTCTGCCTCTCTTCCTATGCTTTAAATGCAATTCCCGTCTACCTCCTGAAATCGTTATCCTGCAATTCTGCCCCACTTACAAGTCCTCTTCACAGCCTTCCTTCAATATATTTTTGGACGATAGCTGTCATTTATAACTCTGCAGGTTTGTGAGTTACAGTGCCCCTGAGCTCCTTTCTTCAACTCGCTATCTTGTGAGCTGGCCGCAAACCCGCAGGATTGCGTCAGGCCCTAATCTGGTTCCGGCACAGCATGCTGAGCCTGTGGTTAATTCCTCTTCCTGGTGGGAAATGAGCGTTACATTTGCCCGTGCAGACACCTAAAGCTAGTCTCTCATTGGTTCTCCCTATTCCTGTTCATCTTGCGCAGAAATTGCAAACTGTGCCAAACAGGAGGTTAAAGGCACTGACTCTCCAAGTGGGGAGAGTGTTAGTAAAGGGTCTGGAATGGTGAACCCGAGTAAAAAGGGGACGAAAACTGAGATGCATTTGAAAACGTTTGCCAGTCCCTCGGTGCACCATACTGTGGGTTTCCCACGCATGTTTTAGCTGAAGGAAGAATTCGTTAAACCTGGAGAGATGGGACCCATGGAATGGGTACCATGCAGTATGACTTCAAAGGGTCTGCATTTGCTCATCGAACCTCACCAATGCTATCAGCCCGAAGTGCCCAACCTTATGTCTCACTCAGCTCTGGGTGTAGATGTGGTAAATCCAGGTTGCATCACAAGCCCTGAATGAATTATTTAAGAATTGCTCTCTATTTCACTGTCCTTGTGTTTTGTTTTTGTAATTCATTTTGATAATGGGATTTATCGGATTTTCTCTGCTGCATTCATGCCTCTGTACACACGCTTCATTCTCTTACGGAGACATATAAATGCATGGGTTTGAAGATTCTTACTAGTCAGGTGTATTCCTAGTCGTTGAATATGGGGTGTTTAGTCCATTTCGTTGAGCAAGGGGTAGGTCTTGACAATTACATATTTGGCTTATGGAAAGGTATCTGTGCTAATTTCTATCTCTGGTTTTATGCAGCACCCCAACTCACCTTTCCCCTTAAGCAAGCATAAGTTGCTTTTCTAAATTTGAGACGCTGTTCTGTTTTGTAATTCAGTTCATGTGTAGCCAAGTTTACATTCCTTGTATTAGTGATATCTTATGATGTTTCATTTTCTGTGTGACTCATTTCACTTAGAATCATCGTACCTGAATCCACTCATTATGCCGCGACGGGCCTGATGACATAGATTTCATTGCTGAGTGATATTCCATTGTACGTACGTACCACAACTTCTTTATCCATTTTTCACGTTCTGGGATATTTAACTGGTACCGTAGACGAGGTTCTTGTAAACAGAGCCGTCCGAAACTGTGGGGTGGCTGTGTGTTTTTGATTTTAATTTCCCTAAGCTATAGGACCATAAGTGGAAGTGCCGTAGGCTCCGTTGCTTTGTTTTTTAGCTGTTCCAGGAAACACCATACACTTCTCCAGAGTGGCTGTTGGCAATTTACATCTCACCCATCAGCATAACAAGGCTCCCTGTTCTCCATGGCCTGTGCTGCCTTTCTGGATTTTACACTTTTTTCACATGGCCCTTTTGACCGGGGGGCAGTGAGACTTCATTGTAGTGCAGATTTCTTTAACATGCTTGCTTGGTTGGCCAAAAAGGGCGTATGCGTTTTTTCCTGAATATATTCAGGAAAAAACGCATACGCCCTTCTTGGCCAAGAGCATCATTGTCGACGTTCTGCCTCTTTTCCTATGCTTTAAATGCAATTCCCGTCTACCTCCTGAAATCGTTATCCTGCAATTCTGCCCCACTTACAAGTCCTCTTCGCAGCCTTCCTTCAATATATTTTTGGACGATAGCTGTCATTTATAACTCTGCAGGTTTGTGAGTTACAGTGCCCCTCAGCTCCTTTCTTCAACTCGCTATCTTGTGAGCTGGCCGCAAACCCGCAGGATTGCTTCAGGCCCTAATCTGGTTCCGGCACGGCATGCTGAGCCTGTGGTTAATTCCTCTTCCTGGTGGGAAATGAGCGTTACATTTGCCCGTGCAGACACCTAAAGCTAGTCTCTCATTGGTTCTCCCTATTCCTGTTCATCTTGCGCAGAAATTGCAAACTGTGCCAAACAGGAGGTTAAAGGCACTGACTCTCCAAGTGGGGAGAGTGTTAGTAAAGGGTCTGGAATGGTGAACCCGAGTAAAAGGGGACGAAAACTGAGATGCATTTGAAAACGTTTGCCGGTCCCTCGGTGCACCATACTGTGGGTTTCCCACGCATGTTTTAGCTGAAGGAAGAATTCGTTAAACCTGGAGAGATGGGACCCATGGAATGGGTACCATGCAGTATGACTTCAAAGGGTCTGCATTTGCTCATCGAACCTCACCAATGCTATCAGCCCGAAGTGCCCAACCTTATGTCTCACTCAGCTCTGGGTGTAGATGTGGTAAATCCAGGTTGCATCACAAGCCCTGAATGAATTATTTAAGAATTGCTCTCTATTTCACTGTCCTTGTGTTTTGTTTTTGTAATTCATTTTGATAATGGGATTTATCGGATTTTCTCTGCTGCATTCATGCCTCTGTACACACGCTTCATTCTCTTACGGAGACATATAAATGCATGGGTTTGAAGATTCTTACTAGTCAGGTGTATTCCTAGTCGTTGAATATGGGGTGTTTAGTCCATTTCGTTGAGCAAGGGGTAGGTCTTGACAATTACATATTTGGCTTATGGAAAGGTATCTGTGCTAATTTCTATCTCTGGTTTTATGCAGCACCCCAACTCACCTTTCCCCTTAAGCAAGCATAAGTTGGTTTTCTAAATTTGAGACGCTGTTCTGTTTTGTAATTCAGTTCATGTGTAGCCAAGTTTACATTCCTTGTATTAGTGATATCTTATGATGTTTCATTTTCTGTGTGACTCATTTCACTTAGAATCATCGTACCTGAATCCACTCATTATGCCGCGACGGGCCTGATGACATAGATTTCATTGCTGAGTGATATTCCATTGTACGTAGGTACCACAACTTCTTTATCCATTTTTCACGTTCTGGGATATTTAACTTGTACCGTAGACGAGGTTCTTGTAAACAGAGCCATCCGAAACTTTGGGGTGGCTGTGTGTTTTTGATTTTAATTTCCCTAAGCTATAGGACCATAAGTGGAAGTGCCGTAGGCTCCGTTGCTTTGTTTTTTAGCTGTTCCAGGAAACACCATACACTTCTCCAGAGTGGCTGTTGGCAATTTACATCCCGCCCATCAGCATAACAAGGCTCCCTGTTCTCCATGGCCTGTGCTGCCTTTCTGGATTTTAAACTTTTTTCACATGGCCCTTTTGACCGGGGGGCAGTGAGACTTCATTGTAGTGCAGATTTCTTTAACATGCTTGCTTGGTTGGCCAAAAAGGGCGTATGCGTTTTTTCCTGAATATATTCAGGAAAAAACGCATACGCCCTTTTTGGCCAAGAGCATCATTGTCGACGTTCTGCCTCTTTTCCTATGCTTTAAATGCAATTCCCGTCTACCTCCTGAAATCTTTATCCTGCAATTCTGCCCCACTTACAAGTCCTCTTCGCAGCCTTCCTTCAATATAATTTTGGACGATAGCTGTCATTTATAACTCTGCAGGTTTGTGAGTTACAGTGCCCCTGAGCTCCTTTCTTCAACTCGCTATCTTGTGAGCTGGCCGCAAACCCGCAGGATTGCTTCAGGCCCTAACCTGGTTCCGGCACGGCATGCTGAGCCTGTGGTTAATTCCTCTTCCTGGTGGGAAATGAGCGTTACATTTGCCCGTGCAGACACCTAAAGCTAGTCTCTCATTGGTTCTCCCTATTCCTGTTCATCTTGCGCAGAAATTGCAAACTGTGCCAAACAGGAGGTTAAAGGCACTGACTCTCCAAGTGGGGAGAGTGTTAGTAAAGGGTCTGGAATGGTGAACCCGAGTAAAAGGGGACGAAAACTGAGATGCATTTGAAAACGTTTGCCGGTCCCTCGGTGCACCGTACTGTGGGTTTCCCACGCATGTTTTAGCTGAAGGAAGTATTCGTTAAACCTGGAGAGATGGGACCCATGGAATGGGTACCATGCAGTATGACTTCAAAGGGTCTGCATTTGCTCATCGAACCTCACCAATGCTATCAGCCCGAAGTGCCCAACCTTATGTCTCACTCAGCTCTGGGTGTAGATGTTTAAATCCAGGTTGCATCACAAGCCCTGAATGAATTATTTAAGAATTGCTCTCTATTTCACTGTCCTTGTGTTTTGTTTTTGTAATTCATTTTGATAATGGGATTTATCGGATTTTCTCTGCTGCATTCATGGCTCTGTACACACGCTTCATTCTCTTATGGAGACATATAAATCCATGGGTTTGAAGATTCTTACTAGTCAGGTGTATTCCTAGTCGTTGAATATGGGGTGTTTAGTCCATTTCGTTGAGCAAGGGGTAGGTCTTGCCAATTACATATTTGGCTTATGGAAAGGTATCTGTGCTAATTTCTATCTCTGGTTTTAAGCAGCACCCCAACTCACCTTTCCCCTTAAGCAAGCATAAGTTGGTTTTCTAAATTTGAGACCCTGTTCTGTTTTGTAATTCTGTTCATGTGTAGCCAAGTTTACATTCCTTGTATTAGTGATATCTTATGATGTTTCATTTTCTGTGTGACTCATTTCACTTAGAATCATTTCGTACCTGAATCCACTCATTATGCCGCGACGGGCCTGATGACATAGATTTCATTGCTGAGTGATATTCCATTGTACGTATGTACCACAACTTCTTTATCCATTTTTCACGTTCTGGGATATTTAACTTGTACCGTAGACGAGGTTCTTGTAAACAGTGCCGTCCGAAACTTTGGGGTGGCTGTGTGTTTTTGATTTTAATTTCCCTAAGCTATAGGACCATAAGTGGAAGTGCCATAGGCTCCGTTGCTTTGTTTTTTAGCTGTTCCAGGAAACACCATACACTTCTCCAGAGTGGCTGTTGGCAATTTACATCCCGCCCATCAGCATAACAAGGCTCCCTGTTCTCCATGGCCTGTGCTGCCTTTCTGGATTTTACACTTTTTTCACATGGCCCTTTTGACCGGGGGGCAGTGAGACTTCATTGTAGTGCAGATTTCTTTAACATGCTTGCTTGGTTGGCCAAAAAGGGCATATGCGTTTTTTCCTGAATATATTCAGGAAAAAACGCATACGCCCTTTTTGGCCAAGAGCATCATTGTCGACGTTCTGCCTCTTTTCCTATGCTTTAAATGCAATTCCCGTCTACCTCCTGAAATCGTTATCCTGCAATTCTGCCCCACTTACAAGTCCTCTTCGCAGCCTTCCTTCAATATATTTTTGGACGATAGCTGTCATTTATAACTCTGCAGGTTTGTGAGTTACAGTGCCCCTGAGCTCCTTTCTTCAACTCGCTATCTTGTGAGCTGGCCGCAAACCCGCAGGATTGCTTCAGGCCCTAATCTGGTTCCGGCACGGCATGCTGAGCCTGTGGTTAATTCCTCTTCCTGGTGGGAAATGAGCGTTACATTTGCCCGTGCAGACACCTAAAGCTAGTCTCTCATTGGTTCTCCCTATTCCTGTTCATCTTGCGCAGAAATTGCAAAATGTGCCAAACAGGAGGTTAAAGGCACTGACTCTCCAAGTGGGGAGAGTGTTAGTAAAGGGTCTGGAATGGTGAACCCGAGTAAAAGGGGACGAAAACTGAGATGCATTTGAAAACGTTTGCCGGTCCCTCGGTGCACCATACTGTGGGTTTCCCACGCATGTTTTCGCTGAAGGAAGAATTCGTTAAACCTGGAGAGATGGGACCCATGGAATGGGTACCATGCAGTATGACTTCAAAGGGTCTGCATTTGCTCATCGAACCTCACCAATGCTATCAGCCCGAAGTGCCCAACCTTATGTCTCATTCAGCTCTGGGTGTAGATGTGGTAAATCCAGGTTGCATCACAAGCCCTGAATGAATTATTTAAGAATTGCTCTCTATTTCACTGTCCTTGTGTTTTGTTTTTGTAATTCATTTTGATAATGTGATTTATCGGATTTTCTCTGCTGCATTCATGCCTCTGTACACACGCTTCATTCTCTTACGGAGACATATAAATCCATGGGTTTGAAGATTCTTACTAGTCAGGTGTATTCCTAGTCGTTGAATATGGGGTGTTTAGTCCATTTCGTTGAGCAAGGTGTAGGTCTTGACAATTACATATTTGGCTTATGGAAAGGTATCTGTGCTAATTTCTATCTCTGGTTTTATGCAGCACCCCAACTCACCTTTCCCCTTAAGCAAGCATAAGTTGGTTTTCTAAATTTGAGACCCTGTTCTGTTTTGTAATTCAGTTCATGTGTAGCCAAGTTTACATTCCTTGTATTAGTGATATCTTATGATGTTTCATTTTCTGTGTGACTCATTTCACTTAGAATCATTTCGTACCTGAATCCACTCATTATGCCGCGACGGGCCTGATGACATAGATTTCATTGCTGAGTGATATTCCATTGTACGTACGTACCACAACTTCTTTATCCATTTTTCACGTTCTGGGATATTTAACTTGTACCGTAGACGAGGTTCTTGTAAACAGTGCCGTCCGAAACTTTGGGGTGGCTGTGTGTTTTTGATTTTAATTTCCCTAAGCTATAGGACCATAAGTGGAAGTGCCATAGGCTCCGTTGCTTTGTTTTTTAGCTGTTCCAGGAAACACCATACACTTCTCCAGAGTGGCTGTTGGCAATTTACATCCCGCCCATCAGCAGAACAAGGCTCCCTGTTCTCCATGGCCTGTGCTGCCTTTCTGGATTTTACACTTTTTTCACATGGCCCTTTTGACCGGGGGGCAGTGAGACTTCATTGTAGTGCAGATTTCTTTAACATGCTTGCTTGGTTGGCCAAAAAGGGCGTATGCGTTTTTTCCTGAATATATTCAGGAAAAAACGCATACGCCCTTTTTGGCCAAGAGCATCATTGTCGACGTTCTGCCTCTTTTCCTATGCTTTAAATGCAATTCCCGTCTACCTCCTGAAATCGTTATCCTGCAATTCTGCCCCACTTACAAGTCCTCTTCGCAGCCTTCCTTCAATATAATTTTGGACGATAGCTGTCATTTATAACTCTGCAGGTTTGTGAGTTACAGTGCCCCTGAGCTCCTTTCTTCAACTCGCTATCTTGTGAGCTGGCCGCAAACCCGCAGGATTGCTTCAGGCCCTAATCTGGTTCCGGCACGGCATGCTGAGCCTGTGGTTAATTCCTCTTCCTGGTGGGAAATGAGCGTTCCATTTGCCCGTGCAGACACCTAAAGCTAGTCTCTCATTGGTTCTCCCTATTCCTGTTCATCTTGCACAGAAATTGCAAACTGTGCCAAACAGGAGGTTAAAGGCACTGACTCTCCAAGTGGGGAGAGTGTTAGTAAAGGGTCTGGAATGGTGAACCCGAGTAAAAGGGGACGAAAACTGAGATGCATTTGAAAACGTTTGCCGGTCCCTCGGTGCACCATACTGTGGGTTTCCCACGCATGTTTTAGCTGAAGGAAGAATTCGTTAAACCTGGAGAGATGGGAACCATGGAATGGGTACAATGCAGTATGACTTCAAAGGGTCTGCATTTGCTCATCGAACCTCACCAATGTTATCAGCCCGAAGTGCCCAAACTTATGTCTCACTCAGCTCTCGGTGTAGATGTTTAAATCCAGCTTGCATCACAAGCCCTGAATGAATTATTTAAGAATTGCTCTCTATTTCACTGTCCTTGTGTTTTGTTTTTGTAATTCATTTTGATAATGGGATTTATCGGATTTTCTCTGCTGCATTCATGCCTCTGTACACACGCTTCATTCTCTTACGGAGACATATAAATCCATGGGTTTGAAGATTCTTACTAGTCAGGTGTATTCCTAGTCGTTGAATATGGGGTGTTTAGTCCATTTCGTTGAGCAAGGGGTAGGTCTTGACAATTACATATTTGGCTTATGGAAAGGTATCTGTGCTAATTTCTATCTCTGGTTTTAAGCAGCACCCCAACTCACCTTTCCCCTTAAGCAAGCATAAGTTGGTTTTCTAAATTTGAGACCCTGTTCTGTTTTGTAATTCAGTTCATGTGTAGCCAAGTTTACATTCCTTGTATTAGTGATATCTTATGATGTTTCATTTTCTGTGTGACTCATTAAACTTAGAATCATCCTACCTGAATCCACTCATTATGCCGCGACGGGCCTGATGACATAGATTTCATTGCTGAGTGATATTCCATTGTACGTACGTACCACAACTTCTTTATCCATTTTTCACGTTCTGGGATATTTAACTTGTACCGTAGACGAGGTTCTTGTAAACAGAGCCGTCCGAAACTGTGGGGTGGCTGTGTGTTTTTGATTTTAATTTCCCTAAGCTATAGGACCATAAGTGGAAGTGCCGTAGGCTCCGTTGTTTTGTTTTTTAGCTGTTCCAGGAAACACCATACACTTCTCCAGAGTGGCTGTTGGCAATTTACATCCCGCCCATCAGCATAACAAGGCTCCCTGTTCTCCATGGCCTGTGCTGCCTTTCTGGATTTTACACTTTTTTCACATGGCCCTTTTGACCGGGGGGCAGTGAGACTTCATTGTAGTGCAGATTTCTTTAACATGCTTGCTTGGTTGGCCAAAAAGGGCGTATGCGTTTTTTCCTGAATATATTCAGGAAAAAACGCATACGCCCTTTTTGGCCAAGAGCATCATTGTCGACGTTCTGCCTCTTTTCCTATGCTTTAAATGCAATTCCCGTCTACCTCCTGAAATCGTTATCCTGCAATTCTGCCCCACTTACAAGTCCTCTTCACAGCCTTCCTTCAATATATTTTTGGACGATAGCTGTCATTTATAACTCTGCAGGTTTGTGAGTTACAGTGCCCCTGAGCTCCTTTCTTCAACTCGCTATCTTGTGAGCTGGCCGCAAACCCGCAGGATTGCTTCAGGCCCTAATCTGGTTCCGGCACGGCATGCTGAGCCTTTGGTTAATTCCTCTTCCTGGTGGGAAATGAGCGTTCCATTTGCCCGTGCAGACACCTAAAGCTAGTCTCTCATTGGTTCTCCCTATTCCTGTTCATCTTGCGCAGAAATTGCAAACTGTGCCAAACAGGAGGTTAAAGGCACTGACTCTCCAAGTGGGGAGAGTGTTAGTAAAGGGTCTGGAAGGGTGAACCCGAGTAAAAGGGGACGAAAACTGAGATGCATTTGAAAACGTTTGCCAGTCCCTCGGTGCACCATACTGTGGGTTTCCCACGCATGTTTTAGCTGAAGGAAGAATTCGTTAAACCTGGAGAGATGGGACCCATGGAATGGGTACCATGCAGTATGACTTCAAAGGGTCTGCATTTGCTCATCGAACCTCACCAATGCTATCAGCCCGAAGTGCCCAACCTTATGTCTCACTCAGCTCTGGGTGTAGATGTGGTAAATCCAGGTTGCATCACAAGCCCTGAATGAATTATTTAAGAATTGCTCTCTATTTCACTGTCCTTGTGTTTTGTTTTTGTAATTCATTTTGATAATGGGTTTTATCGGATTTTCTCTGCTGCATTCATGCCTCTGTACACACGCTTCATTCTCTTACGGAGACATATAAATCCATGGGTTTGAAGATTCTTACTAGTCAGGTGTATTCCTAGTCGTTGAATATGGGGTGTTTAGTCCATTTCGTTGAGCAAGGGGTAGGTCTTGACAATTACATATTTGGCTTATGGAAAGGTATCTGTGCTAATTTCTATCTCTGGTTTTATGCAGCACCCCAACTCACCTTTCCCCTTAAGCAAGCATAAGTTGCTTTTCTAAATTTGAGACCCTGTTCTGTTTTGTAATTCAGTTCATGTGTAGCCAAGTTTACATTCCTTGTATTAGTGATATCTTATGATGTTTCATTTTCTGTGTGACTCATTTCACTTAGAATCATCGTACCTGAATCCACTCATTATGCCGCGAGGGCCTGATGACATAGATTTCATTGCTGAGTGATATTCCATTGTACGTACGTACCACAACTTCTTTATCCATTTTTCACGTTCTGGGATATTTAACTGGTACCGTAGACGAGGTTCTTGTAAACAGAGCCGTCCGAAACTGTGGGGTGGCTGTGTGTTTTTGATTTTAATTTCCCTAAGCTATAGGACCATAAGTGGAAGTGCCATAGGCTCCGTTGCTTTGTTTTTTAGCTGTTCCAGGAAACACCATACACTTCTCCAGAGTGGCTGTTGGCAATTTACATCCCGCCCATCAGCATAACAAGACTCCCTGTTCTCCATGGCCTGTGCTGCCTTTCTGGATTTTACACTTTTTTCACATGGCCCTTTTGACCGGGGGGCAGTGAGACTTCATTGTAGTGCAGATTTCTTTAACATGCTTGCTTGGTTGGCCAAAAAGGGCGTATGCGTTTTTTCCTGAATATATTCAGGAAAAAACGCATACGCCCTTTTTGGCCAAGAGCATCATTGTCAACGTTCTGCCTCTCTTCCTATGCTTTAAATGCAATTCCCGTCTACCTCCTGAAATCGTTATCCTGCAATTCTGCCCCACTTACAAGTCCTCTTCGCAGCCTTCCTTCAATATATTTTTGGACGATAGCTGTCATTTATAACTCTGCAGGTTTGTGAGTTACAGTGCCCCTGAGCTCCTTTCTTCAACTCGCTATATTGTGAGCTGGCCGCAAACCCGCAAGATTGCGTCAGGCCCTAATCTGGTTCCGGCACGGCATGCTGAGCCTGTGGTTAATTCCTCTTCCTGGTGGGAAATGAGCGTTACATTTGCCCGTGCAGACACCTAAAGCTAGTCTCTCATTGGTTCTCCCTATTCCTGTTCATCTTGCGCAGAAATTGCAAACTGTGCCAAACAGGAGGTTAAAGGCACTGACTCTCCAAGTGGGGAGAGTGTTAGTAAAGGGTCTGGAATGGTGAACCCGAGTAAAAGGGGACGAAAACTGAGATGCATTTGAAAACGTTTGCCGGTCCCTCGGTGCACCATACTGTGGGTTTCCCACGCATGTTTTAGCTGAAGGAAGAATTCGTTAAACCTGGAGAGATGGGACCCATGGAATGGGTACCATGCAGTATGACTTCAAAGGGTCTGCATTTGCTCATCGAACCTCACCAATGCTATCAGCCCGAAGTGCCCAACCTTATGTCTCACTCAGCTCTGGGTGTAGATGTGGTAAATCCAGGTTGCATCACAAGCCCTGAATGAATTATTTAAGAATTGCTCTCTATTTCACTGTCCTTGTGTTTTGTTTTTGTAATTCATTTTGATAATGGGATTTATCGGATTTTCTCTGCTGCATTCATTCCTCTGTACACACGCTTCATTCTCTTACGGAGACATATAAATCCATGGGTTTGAAGATTCTTACTAGTCAGGTGTATTCCTAGTCGTTGAATATGGGGTGTTTAGTCCATTTCGTTGAGCAAGGGGTAGGTCTTGACAATTACATATTTGGCTTATGGAAAGGTATCTGTGCTAATTTCTATCTCTGGTTTTATGCAGCACCCCAACTCACCTTTCCCCTTAAGCAAGCATAAGTTGCTTTTCTAAATTTGAGACGCTGTTCTGTTTTGTAATTCAGTTCATGTGTAGCCAAGTTTACATTCCTTGTATTAGTGATATCTTATGATGTTTCATTTTCTGTGTGACTCATTTCACTTAGAATCATCGTACCTGAATCCACTCATTATGCCGCGACGGGCCTGATGACATAGATTTCATTGCTGAGTGATATTCCATTGTACGTACGTACCACAACTTCTTTATCCATTTTTCACGTTCTGGGATATTTAACTTGTACCGTAGACGAGGTTCTTGTAAACAGAGCCGTCCGAAACTTTGGGGTGGCTGTGTGTTTTTGATTTTAATTTCCCTAAGCTATAGGACCATAAGTGGAAGTGCCGTAGGCTCCGTTGCTTTGTTTTTTAGCTGTTCCAGGAAACACCATACACTTCTCCAGAGTGGCTGTTGGCAATTTACATCTCACCCATCAGCATAACAAGGCTCCCTGTTCTCCATGGCCTGTGCTGCCTTTCTGGATTTTACACTTTTTTCACATGGCCCTTTTGACCGGGGGGCAGTGAGACTTCATTGTAGTGCAGATTTCTTTAACATGCTTGCTTGGTTGGCCAAAAAGGGCGTATGCGTTTTTTCCTGAATATATTCAGGAAAAAACGCATACGCCCTTCTTGGCCAAGAGCATCATTGTCGACGTTCTGCCTCTTTTCCTATGCTTTAAATGCAATTCCCGTCTACCTCCTGAAATCGTTATCCTGCAATTCTGCCCCACTTACAAGTCCTCTTCGCAGCCTTCCTTCAATATATTTTTGGACGATAGCTGTCATTTATAACTCTGCAGGTTTGTGAGTTACAGTGCCCCTGAGCTCCTTTCTTCAACTCGCTATCTTGTGAGCCGGCCGCAAACCCGCAGGATTGCTTCAGGCCCTAATCTGGTTCCGGCACGGCATGCTGAGCCTGTGGTTAATTCCTCTTCCTGGTGGGAAATGAGCGTTCCATTTGCCCGTGCAGACACCTAAAGCTAGTCTCTCATTGGTTCTCCCTATTCCTGTTCATCTTGCGCAGAAATTGCAAACTGTGCCAAACAGGAGGTTAAAGGCACTGACTCTCCAAGTGGGGAGAGTGTTAGTAAAGGGTCTGGAATGGTGAACCCGAGTAAAAGAGGACGAAATCTGAGATGCATTTGAAAACGTTTGCCGGTCCCTCGGTGCACCATACTGTGGGTTTCCCATGCATGTTTTAGCTGAAGGAAGAATTCGTTAAACCTGGAGAGATGGGACCCATGGAATGGGTACCATGCAGTATGACTTCAAAGGGTCTGCATTTGCTCATCGAACCTCACCAATGCTATCAGCCCGAAGTGCCCAACCTTATGTCTCACTCAGCTCTGGGTGTAGATGTGGTAAATCCAGGTTGCATCACAAGCCCTGAATGAATTATTTAAGAATTGCTCTCTATTTCACTGTCCTTGTGTTTTGTTTTTGTAATTCATTTTGATAATGGGATTTATCGGATTTTCTCTGCTGCATTCATGCCTCTGTACACATGCTTCATTCTCTTACGGAGACATATAAATCCATGGGTTTGAAGATTCTTACTAGTCAGGTGTATTCCTAGTCGTTGAATATGGGGTGTTTAGTCCATTTCGTTGAGCAAGGGGTAGGTCTTGACAATTACATATTTGGCTTATGGAAAGGTATCTGTGCTAATTTCTATCTCTGGTTTTATGCAGCACCCCAACTCACCTTTCCCCTTAAGCAAGCATAAGTTGGTTTACTAAATTTGAGACCCTGTTCTGTTTTGTAATTCAGTTCATGTGTAGCCAAGTTTACATTCCTTGTATTAGTGATATCTTATGATGTTTCATTTTCTGTGTGACTCATTTCACTTAGAATCATCGTACCTGAATCCACTCATTATGCCGCGACGGGCCTGATGACATAGATTTCATTGCTGAGTGATATTCCATTGTACGTACGTACCACAACTTCTTTATCCATTTTTCACGTTCTGGGATATTTAACTTGTACCGTAGACGAGGTTCTTGTAAACAGAGCCGTCCGAAACTTTGGGGTGGCTGTGTGTTTTTGATTTTAATTTCCCTAAGCTATAGGACCATAAGTGGAAGTGCCGTAGGCTCCGTTGCTTTGTTTTTTAGCTGTTCCAGGAAACACCATACACTTCTCCAGAGTGGCTGTTGGCAATTTACATCCCGCCCATCAGCATAACAAGGCTCCCTGTTCTCCATGGCCTGTGCTGCCTTTCTGGATTTTACACTTTTTTCACATGGCCCTTTTGACCGGGGGGCACTGAGACTTCATTGTAGTGCAGATTTCTTTAACATGCTTGCTTGGTTGGCCAAGAAGGGCGTATGCGTTTTTTCCTGAATATATTCAGGAAAAAACGCATACGCCCTTTTTGGCCAAGAGCATCATTGTCGACGTTCTGCCTCTTTTCGTATGCTTTAAATGCAATTCCCGTCTACCTCCTGAAATCTTTATCCTGCAATTCTGCCCCACTTACAAGTCCTCTTCGCAGCCTTCCTTCAATATATTTTTGGACGATAGCTGTCATTTATAACTCTGCAGGTTTGTGAGTTACAGTGCCCCTGAGCTCCTTTCTTCAACTCGCTATCTTGTGAGCTGGCCGCAAACCCGCAAGATTGCTTCAGGCCCTAATCTGGTTCCGGCACGGCATGCTGAGCCTTTGGTTAATTCCTCTTCCTGGTGGGAAATGAGCGTTACATTTGCCCGTGCAGACACCTAAAGCTAGTCTCTCATTGGTTCTCCCTATTCCTGTTCATCTTGCGCAGAAATTGCAAACTGTGCCAAACAGGAGGTTAAAGGCACTGACTCTCCAAGTGGGGAGAGTGTTAGTAAAGGGTCTGGAATGGTGAACCCGAGTAAAAGGGGACGAAAACTGAGATGCATTTGAAAACGTTTGCCGGTCCCTCGGTGCACCATACTGTGGGTTTCCCACGCATGTTTTAGCTGAAGGAAGAATTCGTTAAACCTGGAGAGATGGGACCCATGGAATGGGTACCATGCAGTATGACTTCAAAGGGTCTGCATTTGCTCATCGAACCTCACCAATGCTATCAGCCCGAAGTGCCCAACCTTATGTCTCACTCAGCTCTGGGTGTAGATGTTTAAATCCAGGTTGCATCACAAGCCCTGAATGAATTATTTAAGAATTGCTCTCTATTTCACTGTCCTTGTGTTTTGTTTTTGTAATTCATTTTGATAATGGGATTTATCGGATTTTCTCTGCTGCATTCATGCCTCTGTACACACGCTTCATTCTCTTACGGAGACATATAAATCCATGGGTTTGAAGATTCTTACTAGTCAGGTGTATTCCTAGTCGTTGAATATGGGGTGTTTAGTCCATTTCGTTGAGCAAGGGGTAGGTCTTGACAATTACATATTTGGCTTATGGAAAGGTATCTGTGCTAATTTCTATCTCTGGTTTTATGCAGCACCCCAACTCACCTTTCCCCTTAAGCAAGCATAAGTTGGTTTTCTAAATTTGAGACCCTGTTCTGTTTTGTAATTCAGTTCATGTGTAGCCAAGTTTACATTCCTTGTATTAGTGATATCTTATGATGTTTCATTTTCTGTGTGACTCATTTCACTTAGAATCATTTCGTACCTGAATCCACTCATTATGCCGCGACGGGCCTGATGACATAGATTTCATTGCTGAGTGATATTCCATTGTACGTACGTACCACAACTTCTTTATCCATTTTTCACGTTCTGGGATATTAAACTTGTACCGTAGACGAGGTTCTTGTAAACAGAGCCGTCCGAAACTTTGGGGTGGCTGTGTGTTTTTGATTTTAATTTCCCTAAGCTATAGGACCATAAGTGGAAGTGCCGTAGGCTCCGTTGCTTTGTTTTTTAGCTGTTCCAGGAAACACCATACACTTCTCAAGAGTGGCTGTTGGCAATTTACATCCCGCCCATCAGCATAACAAGGCTCCCTGTTCTCCATGGCCTGTGCTGCCTTTCTGGATTTTACACTTTTTTCACATGGCCCTTTTGACCGGGGGGCACTGAGACTTCATTGTAGTGCAGATTTCTTTAACATGCTTGCTTGGTTGGCCAAAAAGGGCGTATGCGTTTTTTCCTGAATATATTCAGGAAAAAACGCATACGCACTTTTTGGCCAAGAGCATCATTGTCGACGTTCTGCCTCTTTTCCTATGCTTTAAATGCAATTCCCGTCTACCTCCTGAAATCGTTATCCTGCAATTCTGCCCCACTTACAAGTCCTCTTCGCAGCCTTCCTTCAATATATTTTTGGACGATAGCTGTCATTTATAACTCTGCAGGTTTGTGAGTTACAGTGCCCCTGAGCTCCTTTCTTCAACTCGCTATCTTGTGAGCTGGCCGCAAACCCGCAAGATTGCTTCAGGCCCTAATCTGGTTCCGGCACGGCATGCTGAGCCTTTGGTTAATTCCTCTTCCTGGTGGGAAATGAGCGTTACATTTGCCCGTGCAGACACCTAAAGCTAGTCTCTCATTGGTTCTCCCTATTCCTGTTCATCTTGCGCAGAAATTGCAAACTGTGCCAAACAGGAGGTTAAAGGCACTGACTCTCCAAGTGGGGAGAGTGTTAGTAAAGGGTCTGGAATGGTGAACCCGAGTAAAAGGGGACGAAAACTGAGATGCATTTGAAAACGTTTGCCGGTCCCTCGGTGCACCATACTGTGGGTTTCCCACGCATGTTTTAGCTGAAGGAAGAATTCGTTAAACCTGGAGAGATGGGACCCATGGAATGGGTACCATGCAGTATGACTTCAAAGGGTCTGCATTTGCTCATCGAACCTCACCAATGCTATCAGCCCGAAGTGCCCAACCTTATGTCTCACTCAGCTCTGGGTGTAGATGTGGTAAATCCAGGTTGCATCACAAGCCCTGAATGAATTATTTAAGAATTGCTCTCTATTTCACTGTCCTTGTGTTTTGTTTTTGTAATTCATTTTGATAATGGGATTTATCGGATTTTCTCTGCTGCATTCATGCCTCTGTACACACGCTTCATTCTCTTACGGAGACATATAAATGCATGGGTTTGAAGATTCTTACTAGTCAGGTGTATTCCTAGTCGTTGAATATGGGGTGTTTAGTCCATTTCGTTGAGCAAGGGGTAGGTCTTGACAATTACATATTTGGCTGATGGAAAGGTATCTGTGCTAATTTCTATCTCTGGTTTTATGCAGCACCCCAACTCACCTTTCCCCTTAAGCAAGCATAAGTTGGTTTTCTAAATTTGAGACCCTGTTCTGTTTTGTAATTCAGTTCATGTGTAGCCAAGTTTACATTCCTTGTATTAGTGATATCTTATGATGTTTCATTTTCTGTGTGACTCATTTCACTTAGAATCATCGTACCTGAATCCACTCATTATGCCGCGAGGGCCTGATGACATAGATTTCATTGCTGAGTGATATTCCATTGTACGTAGGTACCACAACTTCTTTATCCATTTTTCACGTGCTGGGATATTTAACTTGTACCGTAGACGAGGTTCTTGTAAACAGAGCCGTCCGAAACTTTGGGGTGGCTGTGTGTTTTTGATTTTAATTTCCCTAAGCTATAGGACCATAAGTGGAAGTGCCGTAGGCTCCGTTGCTTTGTTTTTTAGCTGTTCCAGGAAACACCATACACTTCTCCAGAGTGGCTGTTGGCAATTTACATCCCGCCCATCAGCATAACAAGGCTCCCTGTTCTCCATGGCCTGTGCTGCCTTTCTGGATTTTACACTTCTTTCACATGGCCCTTTTGACCGGGGGGCAGTGAGACTTCATTGTTGTGCAGATTTCTTTAACATGCTTGCTTGGTTGGCCAAAAACGGCGTATGCGTTTTTTCCTGAATATATTCAGGAAAAAACGCATATGCCCTTTTTGGCCAAGAGCATCATTGTCGACGTTCTGCCTCTTTTCCTATGCTTTAAATGCAATTCCCGTCTACCTCCTGAAATCGTTATCCTGCAATTCTGCCCCACTTACAAGTCCTCTTCGCAGCCTTCCTTCAATATATTTTTGGACGATAGCTGTCATTTATAACTCTGCAGGTTTGTGAGTTACAGTGCCCCTGAGCTCCTTACTTCAACTCGCTATCTTGTGAGCTGGCCGCAAACCCGCAGGATTGCTTCAGGCCCTAATCTGGTTCCGGCACGGCATGCTGAGCCTGTGGTTAATTCCTCTTCCTGGTGGGAAATGAGCGTTACATTTGCCCGTGCAGACACCTAAAGCTAGTCTCTCATTGGTTCTCCCTATTCCTGTTCATCTTGCGCAGAAATTGCAAACTGTGCCAAACAGGATGTTAAAGGCACTGACTCTCCAAGTGGGGAGAGTGTTAGTAAAGGGTCTGGAATGGTGAACCCGAGTAAAAGAGGACGAAAACTGAGATGCATTTGAAAATGTTTGCCGGTCCCTCGGTGCACCATACTGTGGGTTTCCCACGCATGTTTTAGCTGAAGGAAGAATTCGTTAAACCGGGAAAGATGGGACCCATGGAATGGGTACCATGCAGTATGACTTCAAAGGGTCTGCATTTGCTCATCGAACCTCACCAATGCTATCAGCCCGAAGTGCCCAACCTTATGTCTCACTCAGCTCTGGGTGTAGATGTGGTAAATCCAGGTTGCATCACAAGCCCTGAATGAATTATTTAAGAATTGCTCTCTATTTCACTGTCCTTGTGTTTTGTTTCTGTAATTCATTTTGATAATGGGATTTATCGGATTTTCTCTGCTGCATTCATGCCTCTGTACACACGCTTCATTCTCTTACGGAGACATATAAATCCATGGGTTTGAAGATTCTTACTAGTCAGGTGTATTCCTAGTCGTTGAATATGGGGTGTTTAGTCCATTTCGTTGAGCAAGGGGTAGGTCTTGACAATTACATATTTGGCTGATGGAAAGGTATCTGTGCTAATTTCTATCTCTGGTTTTATGCAGCACCCCAACTCACCTTTCCCCTTAAGCAAGCATAAGTTGGTTTTTTAATTTGAGACCCTGTTCTGTTTTGTAACTCAGTTCATGTGTAACCAAGTTTACATTCCTTGTATTAGTGATATCTTATGATGTTTCATTTTCTGTGTGACTCATTTCACTTAGAATCATCGTACCTGAATCCACTCATTATGCCGCGACGGGCCTGATGACATAGATTTCATTGCTGAGTGATATTCCATTGTACGTACGTACCACAACTTCTTTATCCATTTTTCACGTTCTGGGATATTTAACTTGTACCGTAGACGAGGTTCTTGTAAACAGAGCCGTCCGAAACTTTGGGGTGGCTGTGTGTTTTTGATTTTAATTTCCCTAAGCTATAGGACCATAAGTGGAAGTGCCGTAGGCTCCGTTGCTTTGTTTTTTAGCTGTTCCAGGAAACACCATACACTTCTCCAGAGTGGCTGTTGGCAATTTACATCCCGCCCATCAGCATAACAAGGCTCCCTGTTCTCCATGGCCTGTGCTGCCTTTCTGGATTTTACACTTCTTTCTCATGGCCCTTTTGACCGGGGGGCAGTGAGACTTCATTGTTGTGCAGATTTCTTTAACATGCTTGCTTGGTTGGCCAAAAACGGCGTATGCGTTTTTTCCTGAATATATTCAGGAAAAAACGCATATGCCCTTTTTGGCCAAGAGCATCATTGTCGACGTTCTGCCTCTTTTCCTATGCTTTAAATGCAATTCCCGTCTACCTCCTGAAATCGTTATCCTGCAATTCTGCCCCACTTACAAGTCCTCTTCGCAGCCTTCCTTCAATATATTTTTGGACGATAGCTGTCATTTATAACTCTGCAGGTTTGTGAGTTACAGTGTCCCTGAGCTCCTTACTTCAACTCGCTATCTTGTGAGCTGGCCGCAAACCCGCAGGATTGCTTCAGGCCCTAATCTGGTTCCGGCACGGCATGCTGAGCCTGTGGTTAATTCCTCTTCCTGGTGGGAAATGAGCGTTCCATTTGCCCGTGCAGACACCTAAAGCTAGTCTCTCATTGGTTCTCCCTATTCCTGTTCATCTTGCGCAGAAATTGCAAACTGTGCCAAACAGGAGGTTAAAGGCACTGACTCTCCAAGTGGGGAGAGTGTTAGTAAAGGGTCTGGAATGGTGAACCCGAGTAAAAGGGGACGAAACCTGAGATGCATTTGAAAACGTTTGCCGGTCCCTCGGTGCACCATACTGTGGGTTTCCCACGCATGTTTTAGCTGAAGGAAGAATTCGTTAAACCTGGAGAGAATGGACCCATGGAATGGGTACCATGCAGTATGACTTCAAAGGGTCTGCATTTGCTCATCGAACCTCACCAATGCTATCAGCCCGAAGTGCCCAACCTTATGTCTCACTCAGCTCTGGGTGTAGATGTGGTAAATCCAGGTTGCATCACAAGCCCTGAATGAATTATTTAAGAATTGCTCTCTATTTCACTGTCCTTGTGTTTTGTTTTTGTAATTCATTTTGATAATGGGATTTATCGGATTTTCTCTGCTGCATTCATGCCTCTGTACACACGCTTCATTCTCTTACGGAGACATATAAATCCATGGGTTTGAAGATTCTTACTAGTCAGGTGTATTCCTAGTCGTTGAATATGGGGTGTTTAGTCCATTTCGTTGAGCAAGGGGTAGGTCTTGACAATTACATATTTGGCTTATGGAAAGGTATCTGTGCTAATTTCTATCTCTGGTTTTATGCAGCACCCCAACTCACCTTTCCCCTTAAGCAAGCATAAGTTGGTTTTCTAAATTTGAGACCCTGTTCTGTTTTGTAATTCAGTTCATGTGTAGCCAAGTTTACATTCCTTGTATTAGTGATATCTTATGATGTTTCATTTTCTGTGTGACTCATTTCACTTAGAATCATTTCGTACCTGAATCCACTCATTATGCCGCGACGGGCCTGATGACATAGATTTCATTGCTGAGTGATATTCCATTGTACGTACGTACCACAACTTCTTTATCCATTTTTCACGTTCTGGGATATTTAACTTGTACCGTAGACGAGGTTCTTGTAAACAGTGCCGTCCGAAACTTTGGGGTGGCTGTGTGTTTTTGATTTTAATTTCCCTAAGCTATAGGACCATAAGTGGAAGTGCCATAGGCTCTGTTGCTTTGTTTTTTAGCTGTTCCAGGAAACACCATACACTTCTCCAGAGTGGCTGTTGGCAATTTACATCCCGCCCATCAGCAGAACAAGGCTCCCTGTTCTCCATGGCCTGTGCTGCCTTTCTGGATTTTACACTTTTTTCACATGGCCCTTTTGACCGGGGGGCACTGAGACTTCATTGTAGTGCAGATTTCTTTAACATGCTTGCTTGGTTGGCCAAAAAGGGCGTATGCGTTTTTTCCTGAATATATTCAGGAAAAAACGCATACGCCCTTTTTGGCCAAGAGCATCATTGTCGACGTTCTGCCTCTTTTCCTATGCTTTAAATGCAATTCCCGTCTACCTCCTGAAATCGTTATCCTGCAATTCTGCCCCACTTACAAGTCCTCTTCGCAGCCTTCCTTCAATATATTTTTGGACGATAGCTGTCATTTATAACTCTGCAGGTTTGTGAGTTACAGTGCCCCTGAGCTCCTTTCTTCAACTCGCTATCTTGTGAGCTGGCCGCAAACCCGCAGGATTGCTTCAGGCCCTAATCTGGTTCCGGCACGGCATGCTGAGCCTTTGGTTAATTCCTCTTCCTGGTGGGAAATGAGCGTTACATTTGCCCGTGCAGACACCTAAAGCTAGTCTCTCATTGGTTCTCCCTATTGCTGTTCATCTTGCGCAGAAATTGCAAACTGTGCCAAACAGGAGGTTAAAGGCACTGACTCTCCAAGTGGGGAGAGTGTTAGTAAAGGGTCTGGAATGGTGAACCCGAGTAAAAGGGGACGAAAACTGAGATGCATTTGAAAACGTTTGCCGGTCCCTCGGTGCACCATACTGTGGGTTTCCCACGCATGTTTTAGCTGAAGGAAGAATTCGTTAAACCTGGAGAGATGGGAACCATGGAATGGGTACCATGCAGTATGACTTCAAAGGGTCTGCATTTGCTCATCGAACCTCACCAATGCTATCAGCCCGAAGTGCCCAACCTTATGTCTCACTCAACTCTGGGTGTAGATGTTTAAATCCAGCTTGCATCACAAGCCCTGAATGAATTATTTAAGAATTGCTCTCTATTTCACTGTCCTTGTGTTTTGTTTTTGTAATTCATTTTGATAATGGGATTTATCGGATTTTCTCTGCTGCATTCATGCCTCTGTACACACGCTTCATTCTCTTACGGAGACATATAAATCCATGGGTTTGAAGATTCTTACTAGTCAGGTGTATTGCTAGTCGTTGAATATGGGGTGTTTAGTCCATTTCGTTGAGCAAGGGGTAGGTCTTGACAATTACATATTTGGCTTATGGAAAGGTATCTGTGCTAATTTCTATCTCTGGTTTTAAGCAGCACCCCAACTCACCTTTCCCCTTAAGCAAGCATAAGTTGGTTTTCTAAATTTGAGACCCTGTTCTGTTTTGTAATTCAGTTCATGTGTAGCCAAGTTTACATTCCTTGTATTAGTGATATCTTATGATATTTCATTTTCTGTGTGACTCATTAAACTTAGAATCATCCTACCTGAATCCACTCATTATGCCGCGACGGGCCTGATGACATAGATTTCATTGCTGAGTGATATTCCATTGTACGTACGTACCACAACTTCTTTATCCATTTTTCACGTTCTGGGATATTTAACTTGTACCGTAGACGAGGTTCTTGTAAACAGAGCCGTCCGAAACTTTTGGGTGGCTGTGTGTTTTTGATTTTAATTTCCCTAAGCTATAGGACCATAAGTGGAAGTTCCGTAGGCTCCGTTGCTTTGTTTTTTACCTGTTCCAGGAAACACCATACACTTCTCCAGAGTGGCTGTTGGCAATTTACATCCCGCCCATCAGCATAACAAGGCTCCCTGTTCTCCATGGCCTGTGCTGCCTTTCTGGATTTTACACTTTTTTCACATGGCCCTTTTAACCGGGGGGCAGTGAGACTTCATTGTAGTGCAGATTTCTTTAACATTCTTGCTTGGTTGGCCAAAAACGGCGTATGCGTTTTTTCCTGAATATATTCAGGGAAAAACGCATACGCCCTTTTTGGCCAAGAGCATCATTGTCCTCGTTCTGCCTCTTTTCCTATGCTTTAAATGCAATTCCCGTCTACCTCCTGAAATCGTTATCCTGCAATTCTGCCCCACTTACAAGTCCTCTTCGCAGCCTTCCTTCAATATATTTTTGGACGATAGCTGTCATTTATAACTCTGCAGGTTTGTGAGTTACAGTGCCCCTGAGCTCCTTTCTTCAACTCGCTATCTTGTGAGCTGGCCGCAAACCCGCAGGATTGCTTCAGGCCCTAATCTGGTTCCGGCACGGCATGCGGAGCCTGTGGTTAATTCCTCTTCCTGGTGGGAAATGAGCGTTCCATTTGCCCGTGCAGACACCTAAAGCTAGTCTCTCATTGGTTCTCCCTATTCCTGTTCATCTTGCGCAGAAATTGCAAACTGTGCCAAACAGGAGGTTAAAGGCACTGACTCTCCAAGTGGGGAGAGTGTTAGTAAAGCGTCTGGAATGGTGAACCCGAGTAAAAGGGGACGAAAACTGAGATGCATTTGAAAACGTTTGCCGGTCCCTCGGTGCACCATACTGTGGGTTTCCCACGCATGTTTTAGCTGAAGGAAGAATTCGTTAAACCTGGAGAGATGGGACCCATGGAATGGGTACCATGCAGTATGACTTCAAAGGGTCTGCATTTGCTCATCGAACCTCACCAATGCTATCAGCCCGAAGTGCCCAACCTTATGTCTCACTCAGCTCTGGGTGTAGATGTGGTAAATCCAGGTTGCATCACAAGCCCTGAATGAATTATTTAAGAATTGCTCTCTATTTCACTGTCCTTGTGTTTTGTTTTTGTAATTCATTTTGATAATGGGATTTATCGGATTTTCTCTGCTGCATTCATGCCTCTGTACACACGCTTCATTCTCTTACGGAGACATATAAATCCATGGGTTTGAAGATTCTTACTAGTCAGGTGTATTCCTAGTCGTTGAATATGGGGTGTTTAGTCCATTTCGTTGAGCAAGGGGTAGGTCTTGACAATTACATATTTGGCTTATGGAAAGGTATCTGTGCTAATTTCTATCTCTGGTTTTATGCAGCACCCCAACTCACCTTTCCCCTTAAGCAAGCATAAGTTGGTTTACTAAATTTGAGACCCTGTTCTGTTTTGTAATTCAGTTCATGTGTAGCCAAGTTTACATTCCTTGTATTAGTGATATCTTATGATGTTTCATTTTCTGTGTGACTCATTTCACTTAGAATCATCGTACCTGAATCCACTCATTATGCCGCGACGGGCCTGATGACATAGATTTCATTGCTGAGTGATATTCCATTGTACGTACGTAGCACAACTTCTTTATCCATTTTTCACGTTCTGGGATATTTAACTTGTACCGTAGACGAGGTTCTTGTAAACAGAGCCGTCTGAAACTTTTGGGTGGCTGTGTGTTTTTGATTTTAATTTCCCTAAGCTATAGGACCATAAGTGGAAGTGCCGTAGGCTCCGTTGCTTTGTTTTTTAGCTGTTCCAGGAAACACCATACACTTCTCCAGAGTGGCTGTTGGCAATTTACATCCCGCCCATCAGCATAACAAGGCTCCCTGTTCTCCATGGCCTGTGCTGCCTTTCTGGATTTTACACTTTTTTCACATGGCCCTTTTGACCGGGGGGCAGTGAGACTTCATTGTAGTGCAGATTTCTTTAACATGCTTGCTTGGTTGGCCAAAAAGGGCGTATGCGTTTTTTCCTGAATATATTCAGGAAAAAACGCATACGCCCTTTTTGGCCAAGAGCATCATTGTCGACGTTCTGCCTCTTTTCCTATGCTTTAAATGCAATTCCCGTCTACCTCCTGAAATCGTTATCCTGCAATTCTGCCCCACTTACAAGTCCTCTTCGCAGCCTTCCTTCAATATATTTTTGGACGATAGCTGTCATTTATAACTCTGCAGGTTTGTGAGTTACAGTGCCCCTGAGCTCCTTTCTTCAACTCGCTATCTTGTGAGCTGGCCGCAAACCCGCAGGATTGCTTCAGGCCCTAATCTGGTTCCGGCACGGCATGCTGAGCCTTTGGTTAATTCCTCTTCCTGGTGGGAAATGAGCGTTACATTTGCCCGTGCACACACCTAAAGCTAGTCTCTCATTGGTTCTCCCTATTCCTGTTCATCTTGCGCAGAAATTGCAAACTGTGCCAAACAGGAGGTTAAAGGCACTGACTCTCCAAGTGGGGAGAGTGTTAGTAAAGGGTCTGGAAGGGTGAACCCGAGTAAAAGGGGACGAAAACTGAGATGCATTTGAAAACGTTTGCCAGTCCCTCGGTGCACCATACTGTGGGTTTCCCACGCATGTTTTAGCTGAAGGAAGAATTCGTTAAACCTGGAGAGATGGGACCCATGGAATGGGTACCATGCAGTATGACTTCAAAGGGTCTGCATTTGCTCATCGAACCTCACCAATGCTATCAGCCCGAAGTGCCCAACCTTATGTCTCACTCAGCTCTGGGTGTAGATGTGGTAAATCCAGGTTGCATCACAAGCCCTGAATGAATTATTTAAGAATTGCTCTCTATTTCACTGTCCTTGTGTTTTGTTTTTGTAATTCATTTTGATAATGGGTTTTATCGGATTTTCTCTGCTGCATTCATGCCTCTGTACACACGCTTCATTCTCTTACGGAGACATATAAATCCATGGGTTTGAAGATTCTTACTAGTCAGGTGTATTCCTAGTCGTTGAATATGGGGTGTTTAGTCCATTTCATTGAGCAAGGTGTAGGTCTTGACAATTACATATTTGGCTTATGGAAAGGTATCTGTGCTAATTTCTATCTCTGGTTTTATGCAGCACCCCAACTCACCTTTCCCCTTAAGCAAGCATAAGTTGCTTTTCTAAATTTGAGACCCTGTTCTGTTTTGTAATTCAGTTCATGTGTAGCCAAGTTTACATTCCTTGTATTAGTGATATCTTATGATGTTTCATTTTCTGTGTGACTCATTTCACTTAGAATCATCGTACCTGAATCCACTCATTATGCCGCGAGGGCCTGATGACATAGATTTCATTGCTGAGTGATATTCCATTGTACGTACGTACCACAACTTCTTTATCCATTTTTCACGTTCTGGGATATTTAACTTGTACCGTAGACGAGGTTCTTGTAAACAGAGCCGTCCGAAACTGTGGGGTGGCTGTGTGTTTTTGATTTTAATTTCCCTAAGCTATAGGACCATAAGTGGAAGTGCCATAGGCTCCGTTGCTTTGTTTTTTAGCTGTTCCAGGAAACACCATACACTTCTCCAGAGTGGCTGTTGGCAATTTACATCCCGCCCATCAGCAGAACAAGACTCCCTGTTCTCCATGGCCTGTGCTGCCTTTCTGGATTTTACACTTTTTTCACATGGCCCTTTTGACCGGGGGGCAGTGAGACTTCATTGTAGTGCAGATTTCTTTAACATGCTTGCTTGGTTGGCCAAAAAGGGCGTATGCGTTTTTTCCTGAATATATTCAGGAAAAAACGCATACGCCCTTTTTGGCCAAGAGCATCATTGTCGACGTTCTGCCTCTTTTCCTATGCTTTAAATGCAATTCCCGTCTACCTCCTGAAATCGTTATCCTGCAATTCTGCCCCACTTACAAGTCCTCTTCGCAGCCTTCCTTCAATATATTTTTGGACGATAGCTGTCATTTATTACTCTGCAGGTTTGTGAGTTACAGTGCCCCTGAGCTCCTTTCTTCAACTCGCTATCTTGTGAGCTGGCCGCAAACCTGCAGGATTGCTTCAGGCCCTAATCTGGTTCCGGCACGGCATGCGGAGCCTGTGGTTAATTCCTCTTCCTGGTGGGAAATGAGCGTTACATTTGCCCGTGCAGACACCTAAAGCTAGTCTCTCTTTTGTTCTCCCTATTCCTGTTCAACTTGTGCAGAAATTGCAAACTGTGCCAAACAGGAGGTTAAAGGCACTGACTCTCCAAGTGGGGAGAGTGTTAGTAAAGGGTCTGGAATGGTGAACCCGAGTAAAAGGGGACGAAAAATGAGATGCATTTGAAAACGTTTGCTGGTCCCTCGGTGCACCATACTGTGGGTTTCCCACGCATGTTTTAGCTGAAGGAAGAATTCGTTAAACCTGGAGAGATGGGACCCATGGAATGGGTACCATGCAGTATGACTTCAAAGGGTCTGCATTTGCTCATCGAACCTCACCAATGCTATCAGCCCGAAGTGCCCAACCTTATGTCTCACTCAGCTCTGGGTGTAGATGTGGTAAATCCAGGTTGCATCACAAGCCCTGAATGAATTATTTAAGAATTGCTCTCTATTTCACTGTCCTTGTGTTTTGTTTTTGTAATTCATTTTGATAATGGGATTTATCGGATTTTCTCTGCTGCATTCATGCCTCTGTACACACGCTTCATTCTCTTACGGAGACATATAAATCCATGGGTTTGAAGATTCTTACTAGTCAGGTGTATTCCTAGTCGTTGAATATGGGGTGTTTAGTCCATTTCGTTGAGCAAGGTGTAGGTCTTGACAATTACATATTTGGCTTATGGAAAGGTATCTGTGCTAATTTCTATCTCTGGTTTTATGCAGCACCCCAACTCACCTTTCCCCTTAAGCAAGCATAAGTTGCTTTTCTAAATTTGAGACCCTGTTCTGTTTTGTAATTCAGTTCATGTGTAGCCAAGTTTACATTCCTTGTATTAGTGATATCTTATGATGTTTCATTTTCTGTGTGACTCATTTCACTTAGAATCATCGTACCTGAATCCACTCCTTATGCCGCGACGGGCCTGATGACATAGATTTCATTGCTGAGTGATATTCCATTGTACGTACGTACCACAACTTCTTTATCCATTTTTCACGTTCTGGGATATTAAACTTGTACCGTAGACGAGGTTCTTGTAAACAGAGCCGTCCGAAACTTTGGGGTGGCTGTGTGTTTTTGATTTTAATTTCCCTAAGCTATAGGACCATAAGTGGAAGTGCCGTAGGCTCCGTTGCTTTGTTTTTTAGCTGTTCCAGGAAACACCATACACTTCTCCAGAGTGGCTGTTGGCAATTTACATCCCACCCATCAGCAGAACAAGACTCCCTGTTCTCCATGGCCTGTGCTGCCTTTCTGGATTTTACACTTTTTTCACATGGCCCTTTTGACCGGGGGGCAGTGAGACTTCATTGTAGTGCAGATTTCTTTAACATGCTTGCTTGGTTGGCCAAAAAGGGCGTATGCGTTTTTTCCTGAATATATTCAGGAAAAAACGCATACGCCCTTTTTGGCCAAGAGCATCATTGTCGACGTTCTGCCTCTTTTCCTATGCTTTAAATGCAATTCCCGTCTACCTCCTGAAATCGTTATCCTGCAATTCTGCCCCACTTACAAGTCCTCTTCGCAGCCTTCCTTCAATATATTTTTGGACGATAGCTGTCATTTATTACTCTGCAGGTTTGTGAGTTACAGTGCCCCTGAGCTCCTTTCTTCAACTCGCTATCTTGTGAGCTGGCCGCAAACCTGCAGGATTGCTTCAGGCCCTAATCTGGTTCCGGCACGGCATGCGGAGCCTGTGGTTAATTCCTCTTCCTGGTGGGAAATGAGCGTTACATTTGCCCGTGCAGACACCTAAAGCTAGTCTCTCTTTTGTTCTCCCTATTCCTGTTCAACTTGTGCAGAAATTGCAAACTGTGCCAAACAGGAGGTTAAAGGCACTGACTCTCCAAGTGGGGAGAGTGTTAGTAAAGGGTCTGGAATGGTGAACCCGAGTAAAAGGGGACGAAAAATGAGATGCATTTGAAAACGTTTGCCGGTCCCTCGGTGCACCATACTGTGGGTTTCCCACGCATGTTTTAGCTGAAGGAAGAATTCGTTAAACCTGGAGAGATGGGACCCATGGAATGGGTACCATGCAGTATGACTTCAAAGGGTCTGCATTTGCTCATCGAACCTCACCAATGCTATCAGCCCGAAGTGCCCAACCTTATGTCTCACTCAGCTCTGGGTGTAGATGTGGTAAATCCAGGTTGCATCACAAGCCCTGAATGAATTATTTAAGAATTGCTCTCTATTTCACTGTCCTTGTGTTTTGTTTTTGTAATTCATTTTGATAATGGGATTTATCGGATTTTCTCTGCTGCATTCATGCCTCTGTACACACGCTTCATTCTCTTACGGAGACATATAAATCCATGGGTTTGAAGATTCTTACTAGTCAGGTGTATTCCTAGTCGTTGAATATGGGGTGTTTAGTCCATTTCGTTGAGCAAGGGGTAGGTCTTGACAATTACATATTTGGCTTATGGAAAGGTATCTGTGCTAATTTCTATCTCTGGTTTTATGCAGCACCCCAACTCACCTTTCCCCTTAAGCAAGCATAAGTTGCTTTTCTAAATTTGAGACCCTGTTCTGTTTTGTAATTCAGTTCATGTGTAGCCAAGTTTACATTCCTTGTATTAGTGATATCTTATGATGTTTCATTTTCTGTGTGACTCATTTCACTTAGAATCATCGTACCTGAATCCACTCCTTATGCCGCGACGGGCCTGATGACATAGATTTCATTGCTGAGTGATATTCCATTGTACGTACGTACCACAACTTCTTTATCCATTTTTCACGTTCTGGGATATTAAACTTGTACCGTAGACGAGGTTCTTGTAAACAGAGCCGTCCGAAACTTTGGGGTGGCTGTGTGTTTTTGATTTTAATTTCCCTAAGCTATAGGACCATAAGTGGAAGTGCCGTAGGCTCCGTTGCTTTGTTTTTTAGCTGTTCCAGGAAACACCGTACACTTCTCCAGAGTGGCTGTTGGCAATTTACATCCCGCCCATCAGCATAACAAGGCTTCCTGTTCTCCATGGCCTCTGATGCCTTTCTGGATTTTACACTTTTTTCACATGGCCCTTTTGACCGGGGGGCAGTGAGACTTCATTGTAGTGCAGATTTCTTTAACATGCTTGCTTGGTTGGCCAAAAAGGGCGTATGCGTTTTTTCCTGAATATATTCAGGAAAAAACGCATACGCCCTTTTTGGCCAAGAGCATCATTGTCGACGTTCTGCCTCTTTTCCTATGCTTTAAATGCAATTCCCGTCTACCTCCTGAAATCGTTATCCTGCAATTCTGCCCCACTTACAAGTCCTCTTCACAGCCTTCCTTCAATATATTTTTGGACGATAGCTGTCATTTATAACTCTGCAGGTTTCTGAGTTACAGTGCCCCTGAGCTCCTTTCTTCAACTCGCTATCTTGTGAGCTGGCCGCAAACCCGCAGGATTGCTTCAGGCCCTAATCTGGTTCCGGCACGGCATGCTGAGCCTTTGGTTAATTCCTCTTCCTGGTGGGAAATGAGCGTTACATTTGCCCGTGCAGACACCTAAAGCTAGTCTCTCATTGGTTCTCCCTATTCCTGTTCATCCTGCGCAGAAATTGTAAACTGTGCCAAACAGGAGGTTAAAGGCACTGACTCTCCAAGTGGGGAGAGTGTTAGTAAAGGGTCTGGAATGGTGAACCCGAGTAAAAGGGGACGAAAACTGAGATGCATTTGATAACGTTTTCCGGTCCCTCGGTGCACCATACTGTGGGTTTCCCATGCATGTTTTAGCTGAAGGAAGAATTCGTTAAACCTGGAGAGATGGGACCCATGGAATGGGTACCATGCAGTATGACTTCAAAGGGTCTGCATTTGCTCATCGAACCTCACCAATGCTATCAGCCCAAAGTGCCCAACCTTATGTCTCACTCAGCTCTGGGTGTAGATGTGGTAAATCCAGGTTGCATCACAACCCTTGAATGAATTATTTAAGAATTGCTCTCTATTTCACTGTCCTTGTGTTTTGTTTTTGTAATTCATTTTGATAATGGGTTTTATCGGAGTTTCTCTGCTGCATTCATGCCTCTGTACACACGCTTCATTCTCTTACGGAGACATATAAATCCATGGGTTTGAAGATTCTTACTAGTCAGGTGTATTCCTAGTCGTTGAATATGGGGTGTTTAGTCCATTTCGTTGAGCAAGGGTTAGGTCTTGACAATTACATATTTGGCTTATGGAAAGGTATCTGTGCTAATTTCTATCTCTGGTTTTATGCAGCACCCCAACTCACCTTTCCCCTTAAGCAAGCATAAGTTGCTTTTCTAAATTTGAGACCCTGTTCTGTTTTGTAATTCAGTTCATGTGTAGCCAAGTTTACATTCCTTGTATTAGTGATATCTTATGATGTTTCATTTTCTGTGTGACTCATTTCACTTAGAATCATCGTACCTGAATCCACTCATTATGCCGCGAGGGCCTGATGACATAGATTTCATTGCTGAGTGATATTCCATTGTACGTACGTACCACAACTTCTTTATCCATTTTTCACGTTCTGGGATATTTAACTTGTACCGTAGACGAGGTTCTTGTAAACAGAGCCGTCCGAAACTGTGGGGTGGCTGTGTGTTTTTGATTTTAATTTCCCTAAGCTATAGGACCATAAGTGGAAGTGCCGTAGGCTCCGTTGCATTGTTTTTTAGCTGTTCCAGGAAACACCATACACTTCTCCAGAGTGGCTGTTGGCAATTTACATCCCGCCCATCAGCATAACAAGACTCCCTGTTCTCCATGGCCTGTGCTGCCTTTCTGGATTTTACACTTTTTTCACATGGCCCTTTTGACCGGGGGGCAGTGAGACTTCATTTTGGTGCAGATTTCCTTTACACGCTTTCTTGGTTGGCCAAAAAGAGCGTATGCGTATTTTCCTGAATATATTACAATATATTATATATATATATATATATTTACATTATATATTATATTTAGTTTGAGTGTATGTGTTAGGGTACTGGTTAGTGTTAGCGTATGGGTTAGGATTAGGGGACGGGTTAGGGTAAGGCTTCAGGTAAGGGTTAGGGTTAGGTTTAGGGTTAGGGGACGGGAACTGTTTAGGGTACAGGTTAGGGTACGACAACGGTTTAGGGTGAGCGTACGTGTTAGGGTAGAGGTTAGTGTTAGCATACGGGTTAGGATTAGGGGATGTGTTAGGGTAAGGCTTCGGGTAAGGGTTGTGGTTAGGGTTAGGGTTAGCGGACGAGGATGGTTTAGGGTACAGGTTAGGTTACGACAAAGTTTTAGGGTGAGTGTACGTGTTAGGGTATGGGTTAGTGTTAGCATACAGGTTAGGATTAGGGTACGGGTTAGGGTAAGGTTTCGGGTAAGGGTTAGGGGACGGGGACGGTTTAGGTTACAGGTTAGTGTATGACAAAGGTTTAGGGTGAGCGTACGTGTTAGGGTACAGGTTAGTGTTAGCGTATGAGTTAGTGTTAGCGGACTGGTTAGTATTAGGGGAAGGGTTAGGGTAAGGCTTCTGGTAAGGGTTAGGTTTAGGGTTAGGGGACGGGGATGGTTTAGGGTACAGGTTAGTGCATGACAATGGTTTAGGGTGAGCGTACGTGTTAGGATTAGGGACGTGTTTGGGTAAGGCTTCGGGTAAGGTTTATGGTTAAGGTTAGGGTTAGGGTGAGGGGAGGGGACGGTATAGGGTACAGGTTAGCGTACGACAACGGTTTAGGGTGAGCGTACGTGTTAGGGTACGGGTTAGTGTTAGCGTACCAGTTAGGGTTAGTGGACGGGTTAGGGTAAGGCTTCGGGTAAGTGTTAGTGTATGGGTTAAGGTTAGGTGATGGGGACGGTTTAGGGTAGAGGTTAGCGTATGACAACGGTTTAGGGTGAGCGTATGTGTTAGGGTATTGGTTATTGGTAGCGTACGGTTTAGGATTAAGGGACGTATTAGGGTAAGGCTTCGGGTAAGTGTTAGGGTTAGGTTTAGTGTTAGGGTTAGGGGACGGGGATGGTTTAGGGTACAGGGTAGGCAACGACAACGGTTTAGGGTGAGCGTACGTGTTAGGGTACGGGTTAGTGTTATCGTACGGGTTAGGATTATGGGACGGGTTAGGGTAAGGCTTCGGGTAAGTGTTAGGGTTAGGGTTAGGGGACGGGGACGGTTTAGGGTACAAGTTTGTGTACGACAACGGTTTAGGGTGAGCGTACGTGTTAGGGTACGGGTTACTGTTAGCGTAGGAGTTAGTGTTAGCGTACGGGTTAGTATTAGGTGATGGGTTAGGGTAAGGCTTCTGGCAAGGGTTAGGGTTAGAGGACGGGGATGGTTTAGGGTACAGGTTAGGGTAGGACAATGGTTTAGGGTGAGCGTACGTGTTAGGTTATGGGATAGTGTTAGCGTACGGATTAGGATTAGGGGACGGGTTAGGGTAAGGCTTCGGGTAAGGGTTAGGGTTAGGTTTAGGGTTAGGGTTAGGGGACGGGGCCAGTTTAGGGTACAGGTTAGGGTACGACAACGGTTTAGGGTGAGCGTACGTGTTAGGGTACGAGTTGGTGTTAGCGTACGGGTTAGGATTAGTGGACGGGTTAAGGTAAGGCTTCGGGAAAGGGTTAGGGTTAGGGTTAGGGGAAGGGGACGGTTTACGGTACAGGTTAGGGTACGACAACGGTTTAGGGTGAGCGTACGTGTTAGGGTACGGGTTAGTGTTAGCATACGGGTTAGGATTAGGGGGCGGGTTAGGGTAAGGCTTCGGGTAAGCTTAGGGTTAGGGTTAGGGTTAGGGAACGGGGACGGGGATGGTTTAGGGTACAGGTTAGGGTACGACAATGGTTTAGGGTGAGCATACGTGTTAGGGTACGGCTTAGTGTTAGCGTACGGATTAGGATTAGGGGACGGGTTAGGGTAAGGCTTCGGGTAAGGGTTAGGGTTAGAGTTAGGGGACGGGGATGGTTTAGGGTACAGATTAGGGTATGACAACGGTTTAGATTGAGCGTACATGTTAGTGTACGGGTTAGAGTTAGTATACGGGTTAGGATTAGGGGACGGGTTAGGGTAAGGCTTCGGGTAAGTGATAGGGTTAGGGTTAGGTTTAGGGTTAGGGGACAGGGATGGGGACAGTTTAGGGTACAGGTTAGGGTACGAAAAAGGTTTAGGGTGAGCGTACGTGTTAGGGTACGGGTTAGTGTTAGCGTACGGGTTAGTATTAGGGGACGGATTAGGGTAAGGCTACGGGTAAGGGTTAGGGTTAGGGTTAGGTTTAGGGTTAGGGGACGGGGACCGTTTAGGGTACAGGTTAGGGTACGACAATGGTTTAGGGTGAGCGTACGTGTTAGGGTACGGTTTAGTGTTAGCGTGCGTGTTAGGATTAAGGGACGGGTTAGGGTAAGGCTTCGGGTAAGGGTTAGGGTTAGCGGTAGGGTTAGGGGACGGGGATGGTTTAAGGTAGAAGTTAGGGTAAGACAACGGTTTAGGGTGAGCGTACGTGTTAGGGTACACGTTAGTGTTAGCGTACACTTTAGGATTAGGGGACGGGTTAGGCTAAGGCTTTGGGTAAGGGTTAGGATTAGGGCTAGGGTTAGGGTTAGGGGACGGGGACGGGGACGGTTTAGGGTACAGGTTAGGGTGCGACAACGGTTTAGGTTGAGCGTACATGTTATGGTATGGGTTAGTGTTAGCGAACAGGTTAGGATTAGGGGACGGGTTAGGGTAAGGCTTCGGGTAAGGGTTAGGGTTAGGGTTAGGGTTAAGGGATGGGGTTCGTTTAGGGTACAGTTTAGTGTACGACAACGGTTCATGGTGAGCGTACCTGTTAGGGTACGTGTTAGTGTTAGCATACGGGTTAGGATTAGGGGAAGGGTTAGGGTAAGGCTTCGGGTAAGGGTTACAGTTAGGGTTAGGGTTAGAGTTAGGGTTAGGGGAAGGGGACGGTTTATGGTACAGGTTAGTGTACGACAACGGTTTAGGCTGAGCGTACGTGTTAGGATACGGGTTAGTGTTAGCATACGGGTTAGGATTAGGGGACGGTTTAGGGTAAGGCTTCGGGTAAGGTTAGGGTTAGGGCTAGGGTTAGGGTTAGGGGACGGGAACGGGGACGGATTAGGGTACAGGTTAGTGTACGACAACGGTTTAGGGTGAGCATACGTGTTAGGGTACGTGTTAGTGTTAGCGTACGGATTAGGATTAGGGGACGGGTTAGGATAAGACTTCGGGTAAGGGTTAGGTTTAGTGTTAGGGTTAGGGAACGGGGCCGGTTTAGGGTACAGGTTAGGGTACGACAACCGTTTAGGGTGAGCGTACATGTTAGGGTACGAGTTGGTGTTAGCGTACGGGTTAGGGTTAGTGGACGCGTTAGGGTAAGGCTTCGGATAAGGGTTAGGGATAGGGTTAGGGTTAGGTTTAGGGGACGGGAACGGGGATGGTTTAGGGTACAGGTTAGGGTACGACAACCGTTTAGGGTGAACATACGTGTTAGGGTACGGCTTAGTGTTTGCGTACGGTTTAGGATTAGGGGACGGGTTAGGGTAAGGCTTCGGGTAAGGGTTAGGGTTAGGGTTAGGGGACGGGGATAGTTTAGGGTACAGGTTAGGGCATGACAACGGTTTAGGTTGAGCGTACATGTTAGTGTACGGGTTAGAGTTAGGATACGGGTTAGGATTAGGGGACGGGTTAGGGTAAGGCTTCGGGTAAGTGATAGGGTTAGGGTTAGGTTCAGGGTTAGGGGACAGGGATGGGGACAGTTTAGGGTACAGGTTAGGGTACGAAAAATTTTAGGGTGAGCATACGTGTTAGGGTACGGGTTAGTGTTAGCGTACCGGTTAGTATTAGGGGACGGGTTAGGGTAAATCTACGGGTAAGGTTTAGCGTTAGGGTTAGGTTTAGGGTTAGGGGATGGGGACAGTTTAGGGCACAGGTTAGGGTACGACAATGGCTTAGGGTGAGCGTACGTGTTAGGGTACGGTTTAGTGTTAGCGTGCGTGTTAGGATTAGGGGACGGTTTAGGGTAAGGCTTTGGGTAAGGGTTAGGGTTAGGGTTAGGGGACGGGGATGGTTTAAGGTAGAGGTTAGGGTAAGACAACGGTTTAGGGTGAGCGTACCTGTTAGGGTACACGTTAGTGTTAGCGTACACGTTAGGATTAGGGGACGGGTTGGGCTAAGGCTTTGGGTAAGGGTTAGGATTAGGGTTAGGGTTAGGGTTAGGGTTAGGGGACGGGGACGGTTTAGGTTACAGGTTAGGGTATGACAACGGTTTAGGTTGAGCGTACATGTTAGTGTATGGGTTAGAGTTAGGATAAGGGTTAGGATTAGGGGACGGGTTAGGGTAAGGCTTCTGGTAAGTGATAGGGTTAGGGTTAGCGTTAAGGTTAGGGGACAGGGATGGGGACGGTTTAGGGTACAGGTTAGTGTACGAAAAAGGTTTAGGGTGAGCGTACGTGTTACGGTACGGGTTAGTGTTAGCGTACGGGTTAGTATTAGGGGACGGGTTAGGGTAAGGCTACGGGTAAGGGTTAGGATTAGGGTAAGGGTTAGGGTTAGGGGACGGGGACGGGGACGGTTTAGGGTACAGGTTAGGGTGCGACAACGGTTTAGGTTGAGGGTACATATTATGGTATGGGTTAGTGTTAGCGAACGGGTTAGGATTAGGGGACGGGTTAGCATAAGGCTTCGGGTAAGGGTTAGGGTTAGGGTTAGGTTTAGGGTTAGGGTTAAGTGATGGGGACCGTTTAGGGTACAGTTTAGTGTACGACAACGGTTCAGGGTGAGCGTACCTGTTAGGGTACGTGTTAGTGTTAGCATAAGGTTTAGGATTAGGTGAAGGGTTAGGGTAAGGCTTCGGGTAAGGGTTACGGTTAGGGTTAGGGTTAGGTTTAGGGGACGGGGATGGTTTAGGGTTAGGGTTAGGGTTAGGGGACGGGGACCGTTTAGGGTACAGGTTAGGGTACGAAAATGGTTTAGGGTGAGCGTACATGTTAGGGTACGGTTTAGTGTTAGCGTACGGGTTAGGATTAGGGGACGGGTTAGGGTAAGGCTTCGGGTAAGGGTTAGGTTTAGGGATAGGGTTAGGGGACGAGGACCGTTTAGGGTACAGGTTAGGGCATGACAATGGTTGAGGGTGAGCGTACATGTTAGGGTACGGGTTAGTGTTAGCGTACGGGTTAGGATTAGGGGACGGGTTAGGGTAAGGCTTTGGGTAAGGGTTAGGGTTAGGGTTAGGTTTAGGGTTCGGGGACGGGGACAGTTTAGGGTACAGGTTAGGGTACGACAACGGTTTAGGGTGAGCGTACGTGTTAGGGTAAGGTTTAGTGTTAGCGTGCGTGTTAGGATTAGGGGACGGTTTAGGGTAAGGTTTCGGGTAAGGGTTAGGGTTAGGGTTACGGTTAGGGTTAGGGAACGGGGACCGTTTAGGGTACAGGCTAGTGTACGACAACGGTTTAGGGTGAGCGTACGTGTTAGGGTACGGGTTAGTGTGAGCATACGGGTTAGGATTAGGGGACAGTTTACGGTAAGGCTTCAGGTAAGTGTTAGGGTTAGGGTTAGGGTTAGGGGACGGGGACGTTTTAGGGTACAGGTTAGGGTACGACAACGGTTTAGGGTGAGCGTACGTGTTAGGGTACACGTTAGTGTTAGCGTACACGTTAGGATTAGGGGACAGGTTAGGGTAAGGCTTCGGGTAAGGGTTAGAGTTAGGGTTAGGTTTAGGGGACGGGGAAGGTTTAGGGTACAGTTTAGGATACGACAACGGTTTAGGGTGAGCGTACGTGTTAGGGTACGGGTTAGTGTTAGCGTACGGGTTAGGATTAGGGGACGGATTAGGGTAAGGCTTCGGGTAAGGGTTAGTGTTAGGGTTAGGGTTAGGGGACGGGGACGGTTTAGGGTACAGCTTAGGGTACGACAAAGTTTTAGGGTGAGCGTACGTGTTAAGGTACGGGTTAGTATTAACGTATGGTCAGGATTAGGGGACGGGTTAGGGTAAGGCTTCGGGTAAGTGTTAGGGTTAGGTTTAGGGTTAGGGTTATGGTTAGGGGACGGGGATGGTTTAGGGTACAGGTTTGTGTACGACAACGGTTTAGGGTGAGCGTACGTGTTAGGGTACGTGTTAGTGTTAGCGTACGGGTTAGGATTAGGGGACGGATTAGGGTAAGGTTTAGGGTTAGGTTTAGGGTTAGGTTTAGGGGACTGGGACGATATACGGTACAGGTTAGGGTACGACAACGGTTTAGGGTGAGCGTACGTGTTAGGATACGGGTTAGTGTTAGCGTACGGGTTGGGATTAGGGGACGGGTTAGTGTAAGGCGTCGGGTAAGGGTTAGGGATAGGTTTAGGGTTAGGGTTAGGGGACGGGGACGGTTTAGGGTACAGGATAGGGTACGACAACCTTTTAGGGTGAGCGTAGGTCTTAGGATACGTTTTAGTGTTAGCGTATGGGTTAGGATTAGGGGACGGGTTAGGCTAAGGCTTCGGGTTAGGTTTAGGGTTAGGGTTAGGGGACGGGGACGGTTTAGAGTACAGTTTAGGTTACGACAACGGTTTAGGGTGAGCCTACGTGTTAGGGTACGGGTTAGTATTAGCGTAAGGTTTAGGATTAGGGGACGGGTTAGGGTAAGGCATCAGGTAAGGGTTAGGGATAGGTTTAGGGTTAGGGTTAGGGGACGGGGACGGTTTAGGGTACAGGATAGGGTACGAAAACCTTTTAGGGTGAGCGTAGGTCTTAGGGTACGGGTTAGTGTTAGCGTACGGTTTAGTTTAAGGGGAAGGTTTAGGGTAAGGCTTCGGGTAAGGGTTATTGTTAGGGATAGTGTTAGGGTTAGGGGACGGGGACGGTTTAGGGTACAGGTTAGGGTACGACAACGGTTCAGGGTGAGCGTACGTGCTAGGGTACGTGTTAGTGTTAGCGTACGGGTTAGGACTTGCGGACGGATTAGGGTAAGGCTTCGGGTAAGGCTTAGGGTTAGGGTTAAGGTTATGTTTAGGGTTAGGGGAAGGGGACGGTTTAGAGTACAGGTTAGGGTACGACAACGGTTTTCGGAGAGCATACATGTTAGGGTACGGGTTAGTGTTAGCCTACGGGTTAGGATTAGGGGACCGGTTAGTGTAAGGCTTCGGGTAAGGGTTAGTGTTAGGTTTAGGGTTACGGTTAGGGTTAGGGGACAGGGACGGGGACGGTTTAGGGTACAGGTTAGGGTACGACAACGGTTTAGGATGAGCGTACATGTTGGGGTACGGGTTAGTGTAAGCGTACGGGTTAGGATTAGGGGACGGGTTAGGGTAAGGCTTCGGGTAAGGGTTAGGGTTAGGGTTAGGTTTAGGGTTAGGTTTAGGGGATGGGGACGGTTTAGGGTACAGGTTAGTGTAGGACAACGGTTTAGGGTGAGCGTACGTGTTACGGTACGGGTTAGGATTTGGGCACGGGTTAGGGTAAGTCTTCGGGTAAGTGTTAGGTTTACGGTTAGTGTTAGGGTTAGGGGATGGGGCCGGTTTAGTGTACAGGTTAGGGTACGACAACGGTTTACTGTGAGCGTACGTGTTAGGGCACGGGTTAGTGTTAGCGTACGGGTTAGGATTAGGGGACGGGTTAGGGTAAGGGTTCGGGTAAGGGTTAGGGTTAGGGTTAGGGTTAGGGGACGGGGACGGTTTAGCGTACAGGTTAGGGTACGACAAAGATTTAGGGTGAGCGTGCGTGTTAGGGTACGGGTTAGTGTTAGCATACGGGTTAGGTTTTAAGGATGGTTTAGGGTAAGGCGTCGGGTAAGCGTTAGGGTTAGGGTTAGGGTTAAGCGTCGGGGACAGGGATGGTTTAGGGTACAGGTTAGGGTACGACAACGGTTTAAGGTGAGCGTATGTGTTAGGGTATGGGTTAGTGTTAGCGTACAGGTTAGGATTAGGGGACATGTTAGGGTAAGGCTTCGGGTAAGGGTTAAATTTAGGGTTAGGGATAGGGTTAGGCTTAGGGGACGGGGATGGTTTAGGGTACAGGTTAGTGTACGACAATGGTTTAGGGTAAGCGTACGTGTTAGGGCAAGGATTAGTGTTAGCGTACGGGTTAGGATTAGGGGATAGGTTAGGATAAGGCTCCGGGTAAGGGTTAGGGTTAGGGTTAGGGTTAGGTTTAGGGGCGGGGACGGTTTAGGGTACAGCTTAGGGTACGACAAAGGTTTAGGGTGAGCGTACGTGTTAGGGTATGGGTTAGTGTTAGCGTACAGGTTAGGATTAGGGGACAGGTTAGGGTAAGGCTTAAGGTAAGGCTTAGGTTTAGGGTTAGGGGACGGGGATGGGGACGGTTTAGGGTACAGGTTAGGGTACGACAACGGTTTAGGGTGAGCGTACGTGTTACGGTACGGGTTAGTGTTAGCGTACGGGTTAGGATTTGGGCACGGGTTAGGGTAAGGCTTCCGGTAAGTGTTAGGGTTACAGTTAGGTTTAGGGTTAGGGTTAGGGGATGGGGACGGTTTAGGGTACAGGTTAGGGTACGACAATGGTTTAGGGTGAGCGTACGTGTTAGGGCACGGGTTAGTGTTAGCGTACGGGTTAGGATTAGGGGACGGGTTAGGGTAAGGCTTCGGGTAAGGTTTAGGGTTAGGGTTAGGGTTAGGGGTTAGGGTTAGGGTTAGGGTTAGGGTTAGGGTTAGGGGACGGGGATGGGGACTGTTTAGGTTACAGGTTAGGGTACGACAACGGTTTAGGGTGAGCGTACGTGTTAGGGTAGGGGTTAGTGTTAGCGTACGGGTTAGGATTAGGGGACGGGTTAGGGTAAGGCTTCAGGTAAGGGTTAGTGTTAGGGTTAGGGTTAGGTTTAGGGGACGGGGACGGTTTAGGGTACAGGTTAGGGTACGTGAACGGTTTAGGTTGAGCGTACGTGTTAGGGTACGGGTTAGTGTTTGCGTACCGGTTAGGATTAGGGGACGGGACAGTGTAAGGCTTTGGGTAAGGGTTAGGATTAGGGTTAGGGTTAGGGTTAGTGAGCGGGGAGTGTTTTCGGTAAAGGTTAGGGTATGACAACAGTTTAGGGTGAGCGTACGGGTTAGGGTACGGGTTAATATTAGCGTACGGGTTAGGATTAGGGAACAGGTTAGGGTAAGGCTTCGAGCAAGTATTAGGGTTAGGCTTAGGGTTAGGGTTAGGGTTAGGGGACAGGGACGGTTTAGGGTACAGGTTAGTGTACGACAACAGTTTCGGTTGAGCGTACATTTTGGGGTACGGTTTAGTGTTAGCGTACAGGTTAGGATTAGGGGACGGGTTAGGGTAAGGCTTCGGGTAAGGGTTAGTGTTAGTGTTAGGGTTAGGGTTAGGGTTAGGGTTAGGGTTGGGGTTAGGGTTAGGTTTAGGGTTAGGGTTAGGGTTACGGTTAAGTGACGGGGACGGTTTAGGGTACAGTTTAGGGTACGACAACGGTTTAGGGTGAGCGTACATGTTAGGGTACATGTTAGTGTTAGCGTACGGGTTAGGATTAGGGGACGGGTTAGGGTAAGGCGTCGGGTAAGGGTTACGGTTAGTTTTAGGGTTAGGGTTAGGTTTAGGGGACGGGGACGGTTTAGGGTACAGGTTATGGTACGACAGTGGTTTAGGTTGAGCTTACGTGTTATCGTACGGTTTAGTGTTAGCGTACGGTTTAGGATTAGGGGACAGATTATGGTAAGGCTTCGGGAAAGGGTTAGAGTTAGGGTTAGGGTTAGGGTTAGGGTTAGGGTTAGGGGACTGGGACGATTTAGGGTACAGGTTAGGGTACGACAGCGGTTTAGGGTGAGCGTAAGTGTTAGGGTACGGGTTAGTGTTAGGGTATGGTTTAGGATTAGGGGATGGTTTACGTTAAGGCTTAGGGTACGGTTTAGGGTTAGGGTTAGGGTTAGGTTTAGGGGACGGGGACGGAGACGGTTTATGGTACAGTTTAGGGTACGACAACGGTTTACGGTGAGCGTATGTGTTAGGGTACGGGTTAGTGTTAGCGTATAGGCTAGGATTAGGGGACGGGTTAGGGTAAGGCTTCGGGTAAGGTTTAGTGTTAGGGTTAGGGTTAGGGTTAGGGTTAGGGGACGGGGACGGGGATGGTTTAGCGTACAGTTTAGTGTACAACAAGGGTTTAGTGTGAGTGTACGTGTTAGGGTAGCTGTTAGTGTTAGCGTTCAGTTTAGGATTAGGGGACGGGTTACGGTAAGGCGTCGCGTAAGGGTTAGGGATAGGTTTAGGGTTAGGGTTAGGGTTAGGGGACGGGGAAGGTTTAGGGTACAGTTTAGAGTACAACAAAGTTTTAGGGTAAGCGTACATGTTAGGGTATGGGTTAGTGTTAGCGTACGGGTTGGGATTAGGGGACGGGTTAGGGTAAGGTTTCGGGTAAGGGTTAGGGTTAGGAATAGGGTTAGGGTTAGGGGACGGGTACGGTTTAGGGAACAGATTAGGGTACGACAACGGTTTCGGGTGAGCGTACGTTTTAGGGTATGGGTTAGTGTTAGCGTACGGGTTAGGATTATGGGACTGGTTAGGTTAAGGCTTCGGGTAAGTGTTAGGGTTAGGGATAGGGGACGGGGACGGTTTATGGTACAGGTTAGGGTACGACAACTGTTTAGGGTGAGCGTACATGTTAGGGTATGGGTTAGTGTTAGCGTACTGGTTAGGATTAGGGTACGGTTTTGGGTAAGGCTTCGGGTAAGAGTTAGGGTTAGGGTTAGCGTTAGGGGACGGGGATGGTTTAGGGTACAGGTTAGGGTACGACAACATTTTATGGGGAGCGTAGGTGTTAAGGAACCAGTTAGTGTTAGCGTATGGGTTAGGATTAGCGGATGGGTTAGGGTAAGGCTTCGGGTAAGGGTTAGGTTTAGGGTTAGGTGACGGGAACGGTTTAGGGTACAGGTTAGGGTACGACAATGCTATAGGGTGAGCATACGTGTTAGGGTACGGGCTAGTGTTAGCGTACGGGTTAGGATTAGGGTACGGGTTAGTGTAAGGCTTCGGGTAAGGGTTAGGTTTAGGGTTAGGGTTACGGGACGGTGACAGTTTAGGGTACAGGTTAGGGTACGACCACGGTTTAGGGTGAGCGTACATGTTATGGTACGTGTTAGTGTTAGCGTACGAGTTAGGAATAGGGGACGGGGTAGGGTAAGGCTTCGGGTAAGTGTTAGGTTTAGGGTTAGAGTTAGGGCTAGGGTTAGGGGACGGGGATGGTTTAGGGTACAGGTTAGGGTACGACAGCGGTTTAGGGTGAGCGTAGTGTTAGGGTATGGGTTTGTGTTAGAATACAGGTTAGGATTAGGGGACGGGTTAGGGTATGGCTTCGGGTAAGGGTTAGGATTAGGGCTAGGGTTAGGGTTAGGGGATGGGGACCGTGACGGTTTAGGGTACAGGTTAGGGTACTACAACGGTTTAGGGTGAGCGTACCTTTTAGGGTATGGGTTAGTGTTAGCGTATGGGTTAGGATTAGGGGATGGGTTAGGGTAAGGCTTCGGGTAAGTTTTAGGGTTAGGGTTAGGGTTAGGGGACGGGGACGGTTTAGGGTACAGTTTAGGGTATGACATCTGTTTAGGGTGAGCATACATGTTTGGGTATGGGTTAGTGTTAGCGTACTGGTTAGGATTAGGGTACGGGTTTGGGTAAGGCTTCGGGTAAGGGTTAGGGTTAGCGTTAGGGGATGGGGACGGTGTAGGGTACAGGTTGGTTACGAAAACGGTTTAGGGTGAGCGTACGTGTTAGGGTACGGGTTAGTGTTAGCGTACATGTTAGGATTAGGGTACGTGATAATGTAAGGCTTCGGGTAAGGGTTAGGTTTAGGGTTAGGGTTAGGGATAGGACACGGGGACAGTTTATGCTACAGATTAGGGTACGACAACGGTTTAGGGTGAGCGTACGTGTTAGGGTACGGGTTAGTGTTAGCGTATAGGTTAGGATTAGGGGACGGGTTAGGGTAAGGCTTCGGGTAAGGTTTAGTGTTAGGGTTAAGGTTAGGGTTAGGGTTAGGGGACGGGGACGGGGACGGTTTAGTGTACAGTTTAGTGTACGACAAGGGTTTAGGGTGAGTGTACGTGTTAGGGTACCTGTTAGTGTTAGCGTACGGTTTAGGATTAGGGGACGGGTTACGGTAAGGCGTCGCGTAAGGGTTAGGGATAGGTTTAGGGTTAGGGTTAGGGTTAGGGGACGGGGAAGGTTTAGGGTACAGTTTAGGGTACGACAAAGTTTTAGGGTAAGCGTACGTGTTAGGGTACGGGTTAGTGTTAGCATAGGGGTTGGCATTAGGGGACGGGTTAGGGTAAGGTTTCGGGTAAGGTTTAGGTTTACGTTAAGGGTTAGGGTTAGGAGACGGGGACGGTTTAGGGTACAGATTAGGGTACGACCACGGTTTAGGGTGAGCGTACGTGTTAGGGTACGGGTTAGTGTTAGCCTACGGTTTAGGATTAGGGGACGGGGTAGGGAAAGGCTTTGGGTAAGGGTTAGGGTTAGGGTTAGGGTTAGGGGATGGAGACCCTTTAGGGTACAGGTTAGGGTACAACAATAGTTTAGGGTGAGCGTAGGTGTTAGGGTACCTGTTAGTGTTAGCATACGGGTTAGGATTAAGGGACGGGTTAGAGTAAGGCTTCTGGTAAGGGTTAGGGTTAGGGTTAGGGTTAGGGTAAGGGTTAGGGGACAGGGACGGTTTAGGGTACAGGTTAGGGTAGGACAATGGTTTAGGTTCAGCGTACATGTTAGGGCACAGTTTACTGTTAGCGTACGGGTTAGGATTAGAGGACGGGTTATGGTAAGGCTTCGGGTAAGGGTTAGGTTTAGGTTTAGGGTTAGGGTTAGGGTTAGGGGATGGGGACGGTTTAGGGTACATGTTAGGGTACGACAACGGTTTAGGGTGAGCGTGCGTGTTAGGGTACGGGTTAGTGTTAGCGTACGGGTTAGGATTTGGGGACGGGTTAGGGTAAGGCGTCAGGTAAGGGTTAGGGTTAGGGTTAGGGTTAGGGTTAAGGGTCGGGGACAGGGACGGTTTAGGGTACAGGTTAGGGTACGACAACAGTTTAGGGTGAGCGTACATGTTAGGGTACGGGTTAGTGTTAGCGTACGGGTTAGGATTATGGGACGGGTTAGGGTAAGGCGTCGGGTAAGCTTTAGTGTTAGGATAAGGGTTAGGGTTAGGGTTAGGGTTAATGGTCAGGGACAGGGACGGTTTAGGGTACAGTTTAGGGTACGACAACCGTTTAGGGTGAGCGTACATGTTAGGGTACGGGTTAGTGTTAGCGTACGGGTTAGGATTATGGGATGGGTTAGGGTAAGGCTTCGGGTAAGCTTTAGGGTTAGGATAAGGGTTAGGGTTAGGCTTAGGGTAGAGGGACGGTTTAGGGTACAGGTTAGGGTACGACAACGGTTTAGGGTGAGCGTACGTGTTAGGGCAAGGGTTAGTGTGAGCGTTCGGGTTAGGATTAGGGGACAGGTTAGGGTAAGGCTCCGGGTAAGGGTTAGGGTTAGGGTTAGGGTTAGGGTTAGGGTTAGGGGACGGAGACGGTTTAGGTTACAGGTTAGTGTACGACAACGTTTTAAGGTGAGCGTACCTGTAAGGGTAGGGGATAGTGTTAGCGTACGGGTTAGGAATAGGGGACATGTTAGGGTAAGGTTTCGGGTAAGGGCTAGAGTTAGGGGACGGGGACGGGACGGTTTAGGGTACAGGTTAGTGTACGAGAACGGTTTAGGTTGAGCATACGGGTTAGGTTACGGGTTAGTGTTAGCGTACGGGTTAGGATTAGGGGACGGGTTAGGGTAAGGCTTTGTGTAAGGGTTAGGTTTAGGGTTAGGGGATGGGGACGATTTTGGGTACAGCTTAGTGTACGACAAAGTTTTAGGGTGGGCGTATGTGTTAGGATACAGGTTAGTGTTAGCATACGGGTTAGAATTAGGGGACAAGTTAGGGTAAGGCTTCAGGTAAGGATTAGGGTTAGGGTTAGGGGACAGGGACGATTTAGGGTACAGGTTAATGTACGACAACGGTTTAGGGTGAGCGTACGTGTTAGGGCATGGGTTAGTGTTAGCGTAGCGTTTAGGATTATGGGATGGGTTAGTGTAAGGCTTCGGGTAAGGGTTAGGGTTTGGGTTAGGGTTAGGGTTAGGGTACAGGGACAGGAACGGTTTAGGGTACAGGTTAGGGTACGACAACGCTTTAGGGTGAGCGTACGTGTTAGGGCACGGGTTAGTGTTAGCATACGGTTAGGATTAGGGGACGGGTTAGGGTAAGGCTTCGGGTAAGGTTTAGGGTTATGGTTAGGGTTCGGGTTAGTGTTAGGTAATGGGGACGGTTTAGGGTACAGCTTAGTGTACGACAAATGTTTCGGGTGAGCGTACGTGTTAGGGCACGGGTTAGTGTTAGCGTGCGGGTTAGGTTTAGGGGACCGGTTAGGGTAAGGCTTCGGGTAAGGTTTAAGGTTAGGGTTAGGGTTAGGGGACGGGGACGGTTTAGGGTACAGGTTAGGGTACGACAAGGTTTTAGGGTGAGCGTACGTGTTAGGGTACGGGTTAGTGTTAGCGTACGGGTTAGGATTACGGGACGGGTTAGTGTAAGGCTTCTGGTAAGGGTTAGGGTTAGGGTTAGGGTTAGGGGACGGGGACGGTTTAGGGTACAGGTTAGGGTACGTCAACGGTTTAGGGTGAGCGTACGTGTTAGGGTACGGGTTAGTGTTAGCGTACGGGTTAGGATTATGGGACGGGTTAGGGTAAGGCTTCGGGTAAGTGTTCGGGTTAGGGTTAGGGTTAGGGTTACGGTTAGGGTTAAGCGACGGGGACGGTTTAGGGTACAGGTTAGTGTACGACAAATGTTTAGGGTGAGCGTACGTGATAGGGTATGGGTTAGTGTTAGCGTACGTGATAGGATCAGGGGACGGGTTAGGGTAAGGCTTCGGGTAAGGGTTATGGTTAGGGTTAGGTTTAGGAAACGGGGACGGTTTAGGGTACAGGTTAGGGTACGACAACGGTTTAGGTTGAGCGTATGTGTTAGGGCACGGTTTACTGTTAGCGTACGTGTTAGGATTAGAGGACGGGTTAGGTTAAGGATTCGGGTAATTGTTAGGGTTAGGGTAAGGGTTACGGGATGGGGATGGTTTAGGGTACAGGTTAGGGTACGACAAAGTTTTAGGGTGAGCGTACGTTTTAGGACTTGGTTTAGTGTTAGCGTACGGGTTAGGATTAAGGGATGGGTTAGGGTAAGGCTTCGGTTAAGGGTTAGGGTTAGGGTTAGGTTTAGGGTTACTGTTAGGGGACGGGGACGGTTTAGGGTACAGTTTAGGGTACGACAACGGTTTAGGGTGAGCGTACGTGGTAGGGTACGGGTTAGGGTTAGCATACGGGATAGGATTATGGGATGGGTTAGGGTAAAGCTTCGGGTAAAGGTTAGGTTTTGGTTTAGGGTTAGGGTTAGGGTTAGGGGACGGGGACGGTTTAGGGTACAGGTTGGGGTACGGCAACGGTTTAGGGTGAGCGTACGTGTTAGGGTACGGGTTAGTGTTTACGTACGGGTTAGGATTAGGACACGGGTTAGGGTAAGGCTTCGGGTAAGGGTTAGGGTTAGGGTTAGGTTTAGGGTAAGTGTTAGGGCATGGGGAGGGTTTAGGGAACAGGTTAGGCTACGACAACGGTTTAGGGTGAGGGTACGTGTTAGGACACGGGTTAGTGTTAGCGTACGGATTAGGATTAGGGGACGGGTTAGTGTAATGCTTCGGGTAAGTGTTAGGGTTAGGGTTAGGGTTAGGGTTAGGTAACGGGGACGGTTTAGGGTACATGTTAGGGTACGACAAAGATTTAAAGTGAGCGTGCGTGTTAGGGTATGGGTTAGTGTTAGCGTACGGGTTAGGATTAAGGGTCGGGTTAGGGTAAGGCTTGAGTTAAGGTTTAGGTTTAGGGCTAGGTTTAGGGTTAGGGTTAGGGGACGGGGACGGTTTAGGGTACAAGTTAGGGTAGGACAATGGTTTAGGTTGAGCGTACATTTTAGGGCACACTTTACTGTTAGCGTACGGGTTAGGATTAGAGGACGGGTTATGGTAAGGCTTCGGGTAAGGGTTAGGGTTAAGGTTAGTTGACGGGGATGGTTTAGGGTACAGGTTAGTGTATGAGCATGGTTTAGGGTGAGCGTACGTGTTAGGATATGGGTTAGAGTTAGCGTATGGGTTAGGATTAGGGGACGGGTTAGTGTAAGGCTTCGGGTAAGGATTAGGGTTAGGGTTAGGGGATGGGGACGGTTTAGGGTAATGGTTAGGGTACGACAACGGTTTAGGGTGAGCGTATGTGTTAGGGCATGGGTTAGTTTTAGCGTATCGGTTAGGATTATGAGACGGGTTAGGGTAAGGCTTCGGGTAAGGCTTAGGGTTTGGGTTAGGGTTAGGGTTAGGGAACGGGGACGGGGACGGTTTAGTGTACTGGTTAGGGTACAACCACACTTTAGGGTGAGCGTACGTGTTAGGGCACGGGTTAGTGTTAGCGTACGGGTTAGGATTAGGGGACGGGTTAGGGTAAGGCTTCGGGTAAGGGTTAGGTTTAGGGTTAGGGTTAGGGGACGGGGACGGGGACGGGGACGGTTTAGGGTACAGGTTAGTGTATGACAGCGGTTTAGGGTGAGCGTACATGTTAGGGTATGGGTTAGTGTTAGCGTACGGGTTAGGATTAGGGCACGGGTTAGGGTAAGGCTTGGTGTAAGTGTTAGGGTTAGGGTTAGGGTTAGGCTTAGGGGAGGGGGACGGTTTAGGGTACAGGTTAGGGTAAGACAATGGTTTAGGTTCAGCCTACATGTTAGGGCACAGTTTACTGTTAGCGTACGGGTTAGGATTAGAGGACGGGTTATGGTAAGGCTTCGGGTAAGGGTTAGGTTTAGGGTTAGGGATAGGGTTAGGGTTAGGGGAGGGGGACGGTTTAGGGTACAGGTTAGGGTAGGACAATGGTTTAGGTTCAGCGTACATGTTAGGGCAGAGTTTACTGTTAGCGTACGGGTTAGGATTAGAGGACGGGTTATGGTAAGGCTTCGGGTAAGGGTTAGGTTTAGGTTTAGGGTTAGGGTTAGGGTTAGGGGACGGGGACGGTTTAGGTTACATGTTAGGGTACGACAACGTTTTAGGGTGAGCGTGCGAGTTAGGGTATGGGTTAGTGTTAGCGTACGGGTTAGGATTTGGGGACGGGTTAGGGTAAGGCGTCAGGTAAGGGTTAGGGTTAGGGTTAGGGTTAGGGTTAAGGGTCGGGGACAGGGACGGTTTAGGGTACAGGTTAGGGTACGACAACGGTTTAGGGTGAGCGTACATGTTAGGGTACGGGTTAGTGTTAGCGTATGGGTTAGGATTATGGGACGGGTTAGTGTAAGGCGTCGGGTAAGGGTTAGGGTTAGGGTTAGGGTTAGGGTTAATGGTCAGGGACAGGGACGGTTTAGGGTACAGTTTAGTGTACGACAACAGTTTAGGGTGAGCGTACATGTTAGGGTACGGGTTAGTGTTAGCGTACGGGTTAGGATTATGGGACGGGTTAGGGTAAGGCTTCGGGTAAGCTTTAGGGTTAGGATAAGGGTTAGGGTTAGGGTTAGGGTAGAGGGACGGTTTAGGGTACAGGTTAGGGTACGACAACGGTTTAGGGTGAGCGTACGTGTTAGGGCAAGGGTTAGTGTTAGCGTAGGGGTTAGGATTGGGGACAGGTTAGGGTAAGGCTCCGGGTATGGGTTAGGGTTAGGGTTAGCGTTAGGGTTAGGGGACTGAGACGGTTTAGGTTACAGGTTAGTGTACGACAACGTTTTAAGGTGAGTGTACGTGTAAGGGTACGGGATAATGTTAGCGTACGGGTTAGGAATAGGGGACATGTTAGGGTAAGGTTTCGGGTAAGGGCTAGGGTTAGGGGACGGGGACGGGACGGTTTAGGGTACAGGTTAGTGTACGAGAACGGTTTAGGTTGAGCATACGGGTTAGGTTACGGGTTAGTGTTAGCGTACGGGTTAGGATTAGGGGACGGGTTAGGGTAAGGCTTTGGGTAATGTTTAGGGTTAGGGTTAGGGTTAGGGTTAGGGGACAGGGACGGTTTAGTGTACAGGTTAGTGTATGACAACGGTTTAGGGTGAGCGTACGTGTTAGGGTACGACTTAGAGTTAGCGTACGGGTTAGGATTAGAGGACGGGTTAAAGTAAGGCTTCGGGTAAGGGTTAGGGTTAGGGTTAGGGGACGGGGACGGTTTAGGTTACAGGTTAGTGTACGAGAACGGTTTAGGGTGAGCGTACGTGTTAGGGTATGGCTTAGAGTTAGCGTACGGGTTAGGATTAGGGGACAGGTTAGGGGAAGGCTTCGGGTAAGGTTTAGGGTTAGGGTTAGGGTTAGGGGACAGGGACGGTTTAGGGTACAGTTTAGGGTACGACAGCGGTTTAGGGTGAGCGTACGTGTTAGGGCACGGGTTAGGGTTAGCGTACGGTTTAGGATTAGGGGACGGGTTAGGGGAAGGCTTCGGGTAAGGGTTCGGTTTAGGGTTAGTGTTAGGGTTAGGGTTAGGGTACAGGGACGGTTTAGGGTACAGGTTAGGGTAAGACAACGGTTTAGTGTGAGTGTACATGTTAGGGCAAGGGTTAGTGTTAGCCTAAGTGTTAGGATTAGGGGACAGGTTAGGGTAAGGCTTCGGGTAAGGGTTAGGGTTAGGGTTCGGGTTAGGGTTAGGAGACGGGAACGGGGATGGGGATGGTTTAGGGTACAGGTTAGGGTACGACAATGATTTATGGTGAGCCTACGTGTTAGGGCACGGGTTAGTGTTAGCGTACGGGTTATGATTATGGGACGGGTTAGGGTAAGGCTTCGGGTAAGGGTTAGGATTAGGGTTAGGTTTAGGGTTAGGGTTAGGGGATGGGGCGGTTTAGGGTACAGGTTAGGGTACAACAACGGTTTAGGGTGAGCGTACGTGTTAGGGCACGGGTTAGTGTTAGCGTACGGGTTAGGATTAGGTGATGGGTTAGGGTAAGGCTTTGGGTAAGGGTAAGGTTTAGGGTTAGTGTTACGGTTAGGGGACGGGAACGGTTTACGGTACAGGTTAGGGTAGGACAACGGTTTAGGGTGAGTGTACGTGTTAGGGTACGGGTTAGTGTTAGCATACGGGTTAGGATTAGGGGATGGGTTAGGGTAAGCCCTTGGGTAAGGGTTAGTGTTAGGTTTAGGTTTAGGGTTAGGGGATGGGGACAGGGACGGTTTAGGGTATAGGTTAGGGTACGACAAAGGTTTAGGGTGACCGTACGTGTTAGGGCACGGGTTAGTGTTAGCGTACGGGTTAGGATTAGGTGACATGTTAGGGTAAGACTTTGGGTAAGGGTTAGGGTTAGGGTTAGTGTTAGGGTTAGGGTAGGGGACGGGGACGGTTTAGTGTACAGGTTAGGGGACGACAACGTTTTAGGGTGGGTGTACGTGTTAGGGTACGGGTTAGTGTTAGCGTACGGAATCGGATTAGGGGACGGGTTAGGGTAATGTTTCGGGTAAGGGTTAGGGTTAGGGTTAGGGTTACAGTTAGGGGACGTTTTAGGGTACAGGTTAGGGTACGACAACGGTTTAGGTGAGCGTACGTTTTAGGGCACGGGTTAGTGTTAGCCTACGGGTTCGGATTGGGGACGGGATAGTGTAAGGCTTCGGGTAAAGGTTAGGGTAAGGGTAAGTGTTAGGGTTAGGTTTAGGGTTAGGGGATGGGGAAGCTTTAGAGAACAGGTTAGGGTACGACAACAGTTTAGGGTGAGCGTACGTGTTAGGGTACGGGTTAGTGTTAGCCTACGGGTTAGGATTAGGGGACGGGTTAGGGTAAGGCTTCGGGTAAGGGTTAGGGTTAGGGTTAGGGTTAGGGTTAGGGTTAGGGTTAGGGGATGGACACGGTTTACGGTACAGTTTAGGGTGAGCGTACGTGTTAGGCTATGTGTTAGTGTCAGCGTATGGTTTAGGATTAGGGGACGGTTTAGTGTAAGGCTTCGGGTAAGGTTTAGTGGTAGGGTTAGGCTTAGGGTTAGGGTTAGGGCACGGGGACGGTTTAGGGTACAGGTTAGGGTACGACAATGGTTTAGGTTGAGCGTATGTTTTAGGGCACGGTTTAGTGTTAGTGTACGGGTTAGGATTAGGGGACGGTTTAGTGTTAGGCTCCGGGTAAGGGTTAGTGTTAGGGTTAGGGTTACGGTTAAGGTTAGGGGACAGGGACGGTTTGGGGTACAGGTTAGGGTACGACAACGGTTTAGTGTGAGCGTACGTGTTAGGTTACGATTTAATATTAGCGTACGGGTTAGGATTAGGAGACGGGTTATGTTAAGGCTTCGGGAAAGGATCAGGGTTAGGGTTAGGGTTAGGGTTAGGGTTAGGGTTAAGGGACGGGGAAGGTTTAGGGTACAGTTTAGGGTACGACAATGGTTCAGGGTGACCGTACGTTTTAGGGTACGTGTTATTGTTAGCGTACGGGTTAGGATTAGGGGACGGGTTAGGGTAAGGCTTCGGGTAAGGGTTAGGTTTAGGGTTAGGGTTAGGGTTAGGTATAGGGGACGGACACGGTTTAGGGTACAGGTTAGTGTACGAAAACGGTTTAGGGTGAGCGTACGTGTTAGGCTACGTGTTAGTGTCAGCGTACGGTTTAGGATTAGGGGACGGGTTAGTGTAAGGCTTCGGGTAAGGTTTAGGGTTAGGGTTAGGGTTAGGGTTAGGGTTAGGGCACGGGGATGGTTGAGGGTACAGTTTAGGGTACGACAATTGTTTAGGGTGAGCATACGTGTTAGGGTACGGCTTAGTGTTAGCATATGGTTTAGGATTAGGGGACAGGTTATGGTAAGGCTTCGGGTAAGGGTTAGGGTTAGGGTTAGGGTTAGGGGACGGGGACGGTTTAGGGTACAGGTTAGGGTACGACAACGTTTTAGAGTGAGCGTACGTGTTAGGGTACGGTTTAGTGTTAGCGTACGGGTTAGGATTAGGGGACGGGTTAGGGTAAGGCTTCGGGTAAGTGTTAGCGTTAGGGTTAGGGGACGGGGACGGGGACGGTTTAGGGCAAAGGTTAGGGTACAACAACGTTTTAGGGTGAGCGTACGTGTTAGGGTACGGGTTAGTGTTAGCATACGGGTTAGGATTAGGGGATGGGTTAGGGTAAGGCTTCGGGTAAGTGTTAGGGTTAGGGTTAGGGTTAGGGTTAGGGGATGGGGACAGTTTAGGGTACGACAACGGTTTAGGTTGAGCGTACATGCTGGGGTATGGGTAATTGTTAGCGCACGGCTTAGGATTAGGGGACGGGTTAGTGTTAGGCTTCGGGTAAGGGTTAGTGTTAGGGTTAGGGTTAGGGGCCAGGGACGGTTTAGGGTACAGGTTAGGGTACGACAACGGTTTAGTGTGAGCGTACGTGTTAGGTTACAGTTTAGTGTTAGCGTACGGGTTAGGATTAGGGGACGGGTTATGGTAAGGCTTCGGGTAAGGATTAGGGTTAGGGTTAGGGTTAGGGTTAGTGTTAGGGTTAAGGGACGGGGACGGTTTAGGGTACAGTTTAGGGTACGACAATGGTTCAGGGTGACCGTAAGTGTTAGGGTACGTGTTAGTGTTAGCGTACGGGTTAAGATTAGGGGACGGGTTAGGGTAAGGCTTCGGGTAAGGGTTAAGGTTAGGGTTAGGGTTAGGGTTAGGTTTAGGGGATGGACACGGTTTAGGCTACAGGTTAGGGTACGACAACCGTTTAGGGTGAGCGTACGTGTTAGGGTATGGTTTAGTGTTACCGTACGGGTTAGAATTAGGGGACGGGTTAGAGTAAGGCTTCGGGTCAGCTTCAGGGTTAGGGTTAGGGTTAGGGATAGGGGACGGGTATGGGGACGGTTTAGGGTATAGTTTAGGGTACGACAACGGTTTAGGGTGAGAGTACGTGTTAGGGTACGGGTTAGTGTTATCATACGGGTTAGAATTAGGGGACCGATTAGGGTAAGGCTTTGGGTAAGGGTTAGGGTTAGGGTTTGGTTAGGGTTAGCGTTATGGGACGGGGACGGGGACAGGGACGGATTAGGGTACAGTTTAGTGTACGACAATGTTTTAGGGTGAGCGTCCGTGTTAGGGTACGCGTTAGTGTCAGCGTACGGTTTAGGATTAGGGGACAGGTTAGGGTAAGGCTTCACGTAAGGGTTAGGGTTAGGGTTAGGTTAGGGGACGGGGACGGTTTAGGGTATAGGTTAGGGTACGACAATGGTTAAGGGTGAGCGTACATGTTAGGGTACTGGTTAGTGTTAGCGTACGGGTTAGGGTTAGGGGACCGGTTAGTGTAAGGCTTCGGGTAAAAGCTAGGGTTAGGGTTAGGGTTAGGGTTAGGGGACGAGGATGGTTTAGGGAACAGTTTAGGGTACGAGAACGGTTTAGGGTGAGCGTACATGTTAGGGTACGGGTTAGTGTTAGCGTATGGTTTAGGATTGGGGGACGGGTTAGGGTAAAGCTTTGCGTAATGGTTAGGGTTAGCGTTAGGGTTAGGGTTAGGGGACAGGGACAGTTTAGTGTACAGGTTAGTGTACGACAACGGTTTAGGGTGAGCGTACGTGTTAGGGCATGGGTTAGTGTTAGCGTACGATTTAGGTTTAGTTGACGTGTTAGGGTAAGGCTTTGGGTAAGTGTTAGGGTTAGGGTTAGGGTTAGGGTTAGGGGACGGGGACGGTTTAGGTTACAAGTTAGGGTACGACAACGGTTTACGGTGAGCGTACGTGTTAGTGTACGGGTTAGTGTTAGCGTACGGGTTAGGATTAGGGTACGGGTTAGGGTAAGGCTTCGGGTAAGGGTTAGTGTTAGGGTTAGGGTTATGGTTAGGGGTAGGGGACAGGGACGGTTTAGGGTACAGGTTAGTGTACGACAACGGTTTAGGTTGAGCGTACGTGTTAGGTTACGGTTTAGTGTTAATGTATGGGTTAGGATTAGGGGACGGGTTATGGTAAGGCTTCGGGTAAGGATTAGGGTTTTGGTTAGGGTTAGGGTTAGGGTTAAGGGACGGGGACGGTTTAGGGTACAGTTTAGTGTACGACAACGGTTCAGGGTGACCGTACGTGTTAGGGTACGTGTTAGTGTTTTCGTACGGGTTATGTTTAGGGGACGGGTTAGGGTAAGGCTTCGGGTAAGTGTTAGGGTTAGGTTTAGGTTTAGTGTTAGGTTTAGGGGACGGACACGGTTCAGGGTACAGGTTAGGGTACGACAACGGTTTAGGGTGAGTGTACGTGTTAGGGTACGGGTTAGTGTTACAGTACGGGTTAGGATTGGGGACGGGTTAGGGTAAGGCTTCGGGTAAGCTTCAGGGTTAGGCTTAGCGTTATGGTTAGGGGACGGGGACGGGGACGGTTTAGGGTACAGGTTAGGTTACGACAACGGTTTAGGGTGATCGTACGTGTTAGGGTACGTGTTAGTGTCAGCGTACAATTTAGGATTAGGGGACGGGTTAGGGTAAGGCTTCGGGTAAGGGTTAGGGTTAGGGTTAGGGTTAGGGGATGGGGACGGTTTAGGGTACAGGTTAGGGCACGACAAAAGTTTAGGTTGAGCGTACGTGTTAGCGTACGGGTTAGTGTTAGCATACGGGTTCGGATTAGGGGACCGGTTAGGGTAAGGCTTCGGGTAAAAGCTAGGGTTAGGGTTAGGGTTAGGGTTAGGGTTAGGGTTATTAGACGGGGACGGTTTAGGGTACATGTTAGTATATGACAACGGTTTAAGGTGAGCGTACGTGTTAGGGTACGGCTTAGAGTTAGCGTACGGGTTAGGATTAGAGGACGGGTTAAGGTAAGGCTTCGGGTAAGGGTTAGGTTTAGGGTTAGGGGACGGGGACGGTTTAGGTTACAGGTTAGTGTACGAGAACGGTTTAGGGTGAGCGTACGTGTTAGGGTATGGCTTAGAGTTAGCGTACGGGTTAGGATTAGGGGATGGGTTAGGGTTAGGGTTAGGGTTAGGAGACGGGGACGGTTGAGGGTGCAGTTTAGGGTACGACAGCGGTTTAGGGTGAGCGTACGTGTTAGGGTACGGGTTAGGGTTAGCGTACGGTTTAGGGTTAGGGGACGGGTTAGGGGAAGGCTTCGTGTAAGGGTTCGGTTTAGGGTTAGTGTTAGTGTTAGGGTTAGGTTACAGGGACGGTTTAGGGTACAGGTTAGGGTAAGACAACGGTTTAGGGTGAGTGTACATGTTAGGGCAAGGGTTAGTGTTAGCGTAAGGGTTAGGATTAGGGGACAGGTTAGGGTAAGGCTTCGGGTAAGTGTTAGGGTTAGGTTTAGGGGACGGGGACGGGGATGGGGATGGTTTAGGGTACAGGTTAGGGTACGACAATGATTTATGGTGAGCCTACGTGTTAGGGCACGGGTTAGTGTTAGCGTACGGGTTATGATTATGGGACGGGTTAGGGTAAGGCTTCGGGTAAGGGTTAGGATTAGGGTTAGGTTTAGGGTTAGGGTTAGGGGATGGGGCGGTTTAGGGTACAGGTTAGGGTACGACCACAGTTTAGTGTGAGCGTACGTGTTAGGGTAAGGGTTAGTTTTAGCCTACGGCTTAGGATTAGGGGACGAGTTAGGGTAAGGTTTCGGGTAAGTGTTAGGGTTAGGGTTAGGGTTAGGGCTAGGGGATGGGGACGGTTTAGGGTACATGTTAGTGTACGACAACGGTTTAGGGTGAGCGTACGTGTAAGTTTACGGGTTAGTGTTAGTGTACGGATTAGGATTAGGGGATGGGTTAAGGTAAGGCTTCGGATAAGGGTAAGGGTTAGGGTTAGGGTTAGGGTTAGGGGACGGGGATTGGGATGGTTTAGGGTACAGGTTAGGGTAGGACAACGGTTTAGGGTGAGCGTACATGTTAGGGCACAGTTTACTGTTAGCGTACAGGTTAGGATTAGAGGACGGGTTAGGGTAAGGCTTCGGGTAAGGGTTAGGGTTAGGGGACGGTTTAGGATACAGGTTAGGGTACGACAATGGTTTAGGTTGAGCGTACGTGTTAGGGTACGGGTTTGTGTTAGCGTACGGGTTAGGATTAGGGGACAGGATAGGGTAAGGCTTCGGGTAAGGGTTACGGTTAGGTCTAGGGTTAGGGTTAGGGGACGGGGACGGGGACAGTTTAGGGTACAGGTTAGGGTACAACAAGGGTTTAGGGTGAGCGTATGTGTTAGTGTATGGGTTAGTGTTAGCGTATGGGTTAGGATTTGGGGACAGGTTAGGGTAAGGCTTCGGGTAAGTCTTAGGGTTAGGGTTAGGGTTAGGGGACGGGGACGCTTTAGTGTACAGGTTAGGGTATGACAACGCTTTAGGTTGAGCGTACGTGTTAGGGCACGTGTTAGTGTTAGTGTACGAGTTAGGATTAGGGGACGGGTTAGGGTAAGGCTTCGGGTAAGGGTTAGGGTTAAGGTTACGGGACGGGGACGGTTTAGCGTACAGGTTAGGGTATGACAACGGTTTAGTGTGAGCGTACGTGTTAGGGCATGGGTTAGTTTTAGCATATCGGTTAGGATTATGGGATGGGTTACGGTAAGGCTTCGGGTAAGAGTTAGGGTTTGGGTTAGGGGTAGGGGACGGGGACGGGGACGGTTTAGGGTACAGGTTAGGGTACGACAAAGGTTTAGGGTGAGCGTACGTGTTAGGATAATTGTTAGTGTAAGCGTACGGGTTAGGATTAGTGGACGGGTTAGGGTAAGGCTTCGAGTAAGGGTTAAGTTTAGGGTTAGGGTTTTGGTTAGGGTTAGGGGACGGGGACGGTTTAGAGTACAGGTTAGGGTAGGACAACGGTTTAGGGTGAGGGTACATGTTAGGGCACAGTTTACCGTTAGCGTACAGGTTAGGATTAGAGGACGGGTTAGGGTAAGGCTTCGGGTAAGGGTTAGGGTTAGGGTTAGGGTTAGGGGACGGTTTAGGGTACAGGTTAGTGTACGACAATGGTTTAGGTTGAGCGTACGTGTTAGGGCACTGGTTAGTGTTAGCGTACGGGTTAGGATTAGGGGACGGGTTAAAGTAAGGCTCCGGGTAAGGGTTAGGGTTTTGGTTAGGGTTAGGGTTAGGGTTAGGGCACGGGAACGGTTTAGGGTACACGTTAGTGTACAACACTGCTTTAGGGTGAGCGTACGTGGTAGGGTATGTGTTAGTGTTAGCGAACGGGTTAGGATTAGGGGACGGGTTAGGTTAAGCTTCGGGTAAGGGTTAGGGTTAGGGTTAGGTTTAGGGTAAGTGTTAGGGCATGGGGAGGGTTTAGGGTACAGGTTAGGCTACGACAACGGTTTAGGGTGAGCGTACGTGTTAGGGTACGGGTTAGTGTTAGCGTACGGTTTAGGATTAGGGGACGGGTTAGGGTAAGCCTTCGGGTAAGTGTTAGTGTTAGGGTTAGGGTTATGGTTATGTTTAGGCGACGGGGACTGTTTAGGGTACAGCTTAGGTTAAGATAACGGTTTAGGGTGAGCGAACATGTTAGGGTACGGGTTAGTGTTAGCGTACGGTTTAGGATTAGAGGACGGGTTAGGGTAAGGCTCCGGGTAAGGGTTAGTGTTAGGGTTAGGGGATGGGGACGGTTTAGGGTACAGGTTAGTGTACGAGAACGGTTTAGAGTGAGCCTATGTGTTAGGGTACGGGTTAGTGTTAGCGTACGGGTTAGGATTAGGGGACAGGTTAGTGTAAGGCTTCGGGTAAGGGTTAGGGTTAGGGTTAGGGGACAGGAACGGGGAAGGTTTAGGGTACAGGATAGGATTTGACAACAGTTTAGGGTGTGCGTACGTGTTAGGGTAAGGGTTAGTGTTAGCGTACGGGTTAGGATTAGGGGACAGGTTAGGGTAAGGCTTCGGGTAAGGGTTAGGTTTAGGGTTAGGGGACGGGCACGGGGAAGGTTTAGGGTACAGGATAGGATATGACAACAGTTTAGAGTGTGCGTACGTGTTAGGGTAAGGTTTAGTGTTAGCGTACGGGTTAGGATTAGGGGACAAGTTAGGGTAAGGCTTCGGGTAAGGGCTAGGGTTAGGGTTAGGGTTAGGGTACGGGGACTGTTTAGGGTATAGGTTAGGGTACGACAACGGTTTAGGGTGAGCATACGTGTTAGGGTATGTGTTAGTGTTAGCGTACGGGTTAGGATTGGGGACTTGTTAGGGTAAGGCTTCGGGTAAGGGTTAGGGTTAGGGTTAGGGTTAGGGTTAGGGGACGGGGACTGGGACGGTTTAGGGTAGAGGTTAGTGTACGACAACTCTTTACGGTGAGCGTACATGTAAGGGTACGGGTTAGAGTTAGCGTATAGGTTAGGAATAGGGGACGGGTTAGGGTAAGGCTACGGGTAAGGGTGAGGTTTAGGGTTAAGTTTAGGGGATTGTGACGGTTTAGGGTACAGGTTATGGTACGACAACGGTTTAGGGTGAGCATACGTGTTAGGGTACGGGTTAGTGTTAGCGTACGGGGTAGGATTATGGGACGGGTTAGGGTAAGGCGTCGGGTAAGGGTTAGGGTTAGGGTTAGGGTTAATGGTCAGGGACAGGGACGGTTTAGGGTACAGTTTAGGGTACGACAACCGTTTAGGGTGAGCGTACATGTTAGGGTACGGGTTAGTGTTAGCGTACGGGTTAGGATTATGGGACGGGTTAGGGTAAGGCTTCGGGTAAGCTTTAGGGTTAGGATAAGGGTTAGGGTTAGGGTTAGGGTAGAGGGACGGTTTAGGGTACAGGTTAGGGTACGACAACGATTTAGGGTAAGCGTACGTGTTAGGGCAAGGGTTAGTGTTAGCGTACGGGTTAGGATTAGGGGACAGGTTAGGGTAAGGCTCCGGGTAAAGGTTAGGGTTAGTGTTAGGGTTAGGGTTAGGGTTAGGGGACGGAGACGGTTTATGTTACAGGTTAGTGTACGACAACGTTTTAAGGTGAGCGTACGTGTAAGGGTACGGGATAGTGTTAGCGTACGGGTTAGGAATAGGGGACATGTTAGGGTAAGGTTTCGGGTAAGGGCTAGGGTTAGGGGACGGGGACGGGACGGTTTAGGGTACAGGTTAGGGTATGACAACGGTTTAGGGTGAGCGCACATATTAGGGTACGGGTTAGTGTTAGCGTACAGATTAGGATTAGGGGACGGGTTAGCGTAAGGCTTTGGGTAAGGGTTAGGGTGAGGGTTAGGGTTAGGGTTAGGGGACGGGGACAGTTTAGGGTACAGGTTAGGGTAAGATAACGGTGTAGGGTGAGCGTACGTGTTAGGACATGGGTTAGTGTTAGCGTACGGGTTAGGATTAGGTGACGGCTTAGGGTAAGGCGTTGGGTAAGGGTTAGGGTTAGGGTTAGGGTTAGAGTTAGGGTTAGAGGACGGGGACGGGGACGGTTTAGGGTACTGTTTAGGGTACGACTAAGTTTTAGGGTGAGTGTACGTCTTAGGGTACGGGTTAGTGTTAGCGTATGGGTTAGGATTAGGGGATGGTTTAGGGTAAGGCGTCAGGTAAGTGTTAGGGTTAGGGTTAGGTGATGGGGACGTTTTAGGGTACAGGTTAGTGTATGAGAATGGTTTAGGGTGAGCGTACGGGTTAGGGTACGCGTTAGAGTTAGCGTATGTGTTAGGATTAGGGGACGGGTTAGGGTAAGGTTTCGGGTAAGGATTAGGGTTAGGGTTAGGGGACGGGGATGGTTTAGGGTACAGGTTAGGGTACGACAACGGTTTAGGGTGAGCGTATGTGTTAGGGCATGGGGTAGTTTTAGCGTATTATTTAGGATTATGGGACGGGTTAAGGTAAGGCTTCGGGTAAGGGGTAGGGTTTGGGATAGGGTTAGGGTTAGGGAACGGGGACGGGGACGGTTTAATGTACAGGTTAGGGTACGACCACGCTTTAGGGTGAGCGTACCTGTTAGGGCACGGGTTAGTGTTAGCTTACGGGTTAGGATTAGGGGACGGGTTAGGGTAAGGCTTCGGGTAAGGGTTAGGTTTAGGGTTAGGGTTAGGGGACGGGGACGGGGACGGTTTAGGGTACAGGTTAGTGTACGACAGCGGTTTAGGGTGAGCATTCGTTTTAGGGCACAGGTTAGTGTTAGCGTATGGGTTAGGATTAGGGGATGGTTTAGGGTAAGGCTTCGGGTAAGTATTAGGGTTAGGGTTAGGCTTAGGGGAAGGGGACGACTTAGGGTACAGGTTAGGGTACGACAAAGTTTTAGGGTGAGCATACGTGTTAGGGTACGGGTTAGTGTTAGCGTATGGTTTAGAATTGGGGGCCGAGTTAGGGTAAGGCTTCGGGTAAGGGTTAGGGATAGTGTTAGGGTTAGGTTTAGGGGACGGGGATGGTTTAGGGTACAGATTAGGGTAGAAAACGATTTAGGGTGAGCGTATGTGTTAGAGTACGGGTTAGTGTTAGCGTACGGGTTAGGATTAAGGGACGGGTTAGGGTAAGTCTTCGGGTAAGTGTTAGGGTTAGGGTTAGGGTTAGAGTTAGGGTTAGGGTTAGGGTACAGGGACGGTTCAGGGTACTGTTTAGGGTACGACAATGGTTTAGGGTGAGTGTACGTGTTAGGGCAAGGGTTAGTGTTAGCATACGGGTTAGGATTAGGGGACAGATTAGGGTAAGGCTTCGGGTAAGGGATAGGGTTAGGGTTAGGGTTAGGGTTAGGGGACGGGGACGGTTTAGGTAACAGGTTAGTGTACGACAACAGTTTAGGGTGAGCGTATGTGTTAGGGTACTTGTTAGTGTTAGCTTACGGGTTAGGATTGGGGACGGGTTAGGGTAAGGCTTCGCGTAAGGTTTAGGGTTAGGGTTAGGGCTAGAGGACGGTGACGGTTTAGGGTACAGGTTAGGGTACGACAACGGTTTAGGGTGAGGGTACGTGTTAGGACACGGGTTAGTGTTAGCGTACGGATTAGTATTAGGGGACGGGTTAGTGTAATGCTTCGGGTAAGTGTTAGGGTTAGGGTTAGGGTTAGGGTTAGGGGACGGGGACGGTTTAGGGTACATGTTAGGGTACGACAAAGATTTAGGGTGAGTGTACGTGTTAGGGTATGGGTTAGTGTTAGCGGGTTAGGATTAAGGGTCGGGTTAGGGTAAGGCTTGGGGTAAGGTTTAGGTTTAGGGCTAGGTTTAGGGTTAGGGTTAGGGGACGGGGACGGTTTAGGTTACAAGTTAGGGTAGGACAATGGTTTAGGTTGAGCGTACATTTTAGGGCAGAGTTTACTGTTAGCGTACGGGTTAGGATTAGAGGACGGGTTATGGTAAGGCTTCGGGTAAGGGTTAGGGTTAAGCTTAGTTGACGGGGATGGTTTAGGGTACAGGTTAGTGTATGAGAATGGTTTAGGGTGAGCGTACGTGTTAGGATACGGGTTAGAGTTAGCGTATGGGTTAGGATTAGGGGACGGGTTAGTGTAAGGCTTCGGGTAAGGATTAGGGTTAGGGTTAGGGGACGGGGACGGTTTAGGGTACAGGTTAGGGTACGACAACGGTTTAGGGTGAGCGTATGTGTTAGGGCATGGGTTAGTTTTAGCGTATCGGTTAGGATTATGAGACGGGTTAGGGTAAGGCTTCGGGTAAGGCTTAGGGTTTGGGTTAGGGTTAGGGTTAGGGAACGGGGACAGGGACGGTTTAGTGTACAGGTTAGGGTACGACCACACTTTAGGTTGAGCGTACGTGTTAGGGCACGGGTTAGTGTTAGCGTACGGGTTAGGATTAGGGGACGGGTTAGGGTAAGGCTTCGGGTAAGGGTTAGATTTAGTGTTAGGGTTAGGGGACGGGGACGGGGACGGGGACGGTTTAGAGTACAGGTTAGTGTACGACAACTGTTTAGGGTGAGCGTACGTTTTAGGGTACAAGTTAGTGTTAGTGTACGTGTTAGGATTAGGGGACGGGTTAGGGAAAGGCTTCGGGTAAGGGTTAGTGTTAGGGTTAGTTTTACTGTTAGGGTTAGGGGACAGGGACGGTTTAGGGTACAGGTTAGGTTACGAAAACGGTTTCGGGTGAGCGTACGTGGTAGGGTACGGGTTAGTGTTAGCGTACGGGTTATGATTAGGGGACGTGTTAGGGTAAGGCTTCGGGTAAGGGTTAAGTTTACGGTTAGGTTTAGGGTTAGGGGACGGGGACGGGGACGGTTTAGGGTTCAGGTTAGGGTACAACAACGATTTAGGGTGAGTGTACGTGTTAGGGTATGGTTTAGTGTTAGCGTACGGGTTAGGATTAGGGGAGGGGTTAGTGTAAGGCTTTGGGTAAGGGTTAGGGTTAGGGTTAAGCTTAGGGGATGGGGACGGGGAGAGTTTAGGGTACAGGTTAGGGTACGACAACGGTTTATGGTGAGCGTACGTGTTTGGGTACTTGTTAGTGTTAGCGTACGGGTTAGGATTAGGGGACCGTTTAGGGTAAGGCTTTGGGTAAGGGTATGGGTTAGGGTTAGGGTTAGGTTTAGGGGACGGGGACGGTTTAGGGTACAGGTTAGGGTACAACAACCGTTTAGGTTGAGCATACGTGTTAGGGTACGGGTTAGTGTTAGCGTACGGGTTAGGATTAGGGGAAGTGTTAGGGTAAGGCTTCGGGTAAGGGTTAGGGTTAGGGTTAGGGTTAGGTTTAGTGGACGGGGACAGTTTAGGGTACAGGTTAGTGTACGAAAACGGTTTAGGGTGAGTGTGCGTTTTAGGGTACGGGTTAGTGTTAGCCTACAGGTTATGATTAGGGTACGGGTTAGGATAAGGCTGCGGGTAAGGGTTAGGGTTAGGGTTAGGGGACGGGGACGGGGACGGTTTAGGGTACAGGTTAGGGTACGACAACGGTTTAGTGTGAGCGTACGTGTTAGGTTACGATTTAATATTTGCGTACGGGTTAGGATTAGGGGACGGGTTATGTTAAGGCTTCGGGAAAGGATTAGGGTTAGGGTTAGGGTTAGGGTTAGGGTTAAGGGACGGGGAAGGTTTAGGGTACAGTTTAGGGTACGACAATTCTTCAGGGTGACCGTACGTTTTAGGGTATGTGTTGTTGTTAGCGTACGGGTTAGGATTAGGGGACGGGTTAGGGTAAGGCTTCGGGTAAGGGTTAGATTTAGGGTTAGGGTTAGGGTTAGGTTTAGGGGACGGACACGGTTTAGGGTACAGGTTAGAGTACGACAACGGTTTAGGGTGAGCGTACGTGTTAGGCTACGTGTTAGTGTCAGCGTACGGTTTAGGATTAGGGGACGGTTTAGTGTAAGGCTTCGGGTAAGGTTTAGGGTTAGGGTTAGGGTTAGGGTTAGGGTTAGGGCACGGGGACGGTTTAGGGTACAGGTTAGGGTACGACAACGGTTTAGGTTGAGCGTATGTTTTAGGGCACGGGTTAGTGTTAGTGTACGGGTTAGAATTAGGGGACGTGTTAGGGTAAGGCTTTGGGTAAGGAATAGGATTAGGGTGAGGTTAGCGTTAGGTTTAGGGGACGGGGACGGTTTAGGGTACAGGTTAGGGTACGACAACAGTTCAGGGTGAGCGTACGTGTTAGGGCACGGGTTAGTGTGAGCGTACGGTTTAGGATTAGGGGACGGTTAGGGTAAGGCTTCGGGGAATGGTTAGGGTTAGGGTTAGGGTTAGGTTTAGGGGACGGGGACGGGGACGGTTTAGGGTACAGGTTAGGGTAGGACAATGGTTTAGGGTGAGCGTAAGTGTTAGGGTATGGGTTAGTGTTAGCATACGGGTTAGGATTAGGGGACGTGTTAGGGTAAGGCTTCGGGTAAGTGTTACAGTTAGGGTTAGGTTTAGGGTTAGGGGACGGGGACAGGGACGGTTTAGGGTACAGGTTAGGGTACGACAACGCTTTAGGGTGAGCGTATGTGTTAGGGCACGGGTTAGTGTTAGCGTACGGTTTAGGATTAGGGGACGGGTTAGGGTAAGGCTTCGGGTAAGGATTAGGGTTAGGGTTAGGGGACGGTGTAGGGTACAGGTTAGAGTACGACAACCTTTTATGGTGAGCGTACGTCTCAGGGTACGGTTTAGTGATAGCGTACGGGTTAGGATTAGGGTACGGGTTAGTGTAAGGCTTCAGGTAAGAGTTAGGGTTAGGGTTAGGGTTAGGGGACGGGGACTGTTTAGGGTACAGGTTAGGGTATGACAGTGGTTTAGGGTGAGCGTACGTGTTAGGGTACGGGTTAGTGTTAGCGTACGGGTTAGGAGTAGGGGACAGGTTAGGTTAAGTATTCGGGTAAGGGTTAGTGTTAGGGTTCGGGTTAGGGTTAGGGGATGGGGATGGTTTAGGGTACAGGTAAGGGTACAACTACGGTTTAGGGTGAGCGTACGTGTTAGGGTACGGGTTAGTGTTAGCGTACGGGTTAGGATTTGGGGACGGGTTAGGGTAAGGCGTCGGGTAAGGGTTAGGGGTAGGATTAGGGATAGGGTTAAGGGTCGGGGACAGGGACGGTTTAGGGTACAGGTTAGGGTACGACAACAGTTTAGGGTGAGCGTACATGTTAGGGTACGGTTTAGTGTTAGCGTACGGGTTAGGATTATGGGACGGGTTAGGGTAAGGCGTCGGGTAAGGGTTAGGGTTAGGGTTAGGGTTAGGGTTAATGGTCAGGGACAGGGACGGTTTAGGGTACAGTTTAGGGTACGACAACAGTTTAGGGTGAGAGTACATGTTAGGGTACGGGTTAGTGTTAGCGTACGGGTTAGGATTATGGGACGGGTTAGGGTAAGGCTTTGGGTAAGCTTTAGGTTTAGGATAAGGGTTAGGGTTAGGGTTAGGGTAGAGGGACGGTTTAGGGTACAGGTTAGGGTACGACAACGGTTTAGGGTGAGCGTACGTGTTAGGGCAATGGTTAGTGTTAGCGTACGGGTTAGGATTAGGGGACAGGTTAGGGTAAGGCTCCGGGTAAGGGTTAGGGTTAGTGTTAGGGTTAGGGTTAGGGTTAGGGGACGGAGATGGTTTAGGTTACAGGTTAGTGTACGACAACGTTTTAAGGTGAGCATACATGTAAGGGTACGGAATAGTGTTAGCGTACGGGTTAGGAATAGGGGACATGTTAGGGTAAGGTTTCGGGTAAGGGCTAGGGTTAGGGGACGGGGACGAGACGGTTTAGGGTACAGGTTACTGTACGAGAAAGGTTTAGGTTGAGCATACGGGTTAGGATACGGGTTAGTGTTAGCGTACGGTTTAGGATTAGGGGACGGGTTAGGGTAAGGCTTTGTGTAAGGGTTAGGTTTAGGGTTAGGGGACGGGGACGATTTAGGGTACACCTTAGTGTACGACAAAGTTTTAGGGTGAGCGTACGTGTTAGGATTCAGGTTAGTGTTAGTGTAGGGGTTAGAATTAGGGGACGAGTTAGGGTAAGGCTTCGGGTAAGGATTAGGGTTAGGTTTAGGGTTAGGGCACAGGGACGATTTAGGGTACAGGTTAATGTACGACAACGGTTTAGGATGAGCGTACGTGTTAGGGCACGGGTTAGTGTTAGCGTAGCGTTTAGGATTATGGGATGGGTTAGTGTAAGGCTTCGGGTAAGGGTTAGGGTTTGTGTTAGGGTTAGGGTTAGGGTACGGGGACAGGAGCAGTTTAGGGTACAGGTTAGGGTACGACAACGCTTTAGGGTGAGCGTACGTGTTAGGGCACGGATTAGTGTTAGCGTACGGTTAGGATTAGGGGACGGGTTAGGGTAAGGCTTCGGGTAAGGTTTAGGGTTATGGTTAGGGTTCGGGTTAGTGTTAGGTAATGGGGACGGTTTAGGGTACAGCTTAGTGTACGACAAATGTTTCGGGTGAGCGTACGTGTTAGGGCACGGGTTAGTGTTAGCGTGCGGGTTAGGTTTAGGGGACCGGTTAGGGTAAGGCTTCGGGTAAGGTTTAAGGTTACGGTTAGGGTTAGGGTTAGGGGACAGGGACGATTTAGGGTACAGGTTAGGGTACGACAAGGTTTTAGGGTGAGCGTACGTGTTAGGGTACGGGTTAGTGTTAGCGTACGGTTTAGGATTATGGGACGGGTTAGGGTAAGGCTTCCGGTAAGGGTTAGGGTTAGGGTTAGGGTTAGGGGACGGGGACGGTTTAAGGTACAGGTTAGGGTACATCAACGGTTTAGGGTGAGCGTACGTGTTAGGGTACGGGTTAGTGTTAGCGTACTGGTTAGTATTAGGGGACGGGATAGGGTAAGGCTTCGGGTAAGGGTTAGGGTTAGGGTTAGGGTTAGGGTTACGGTTAGGGTTAAGGGACGGGGACGGTTTAGGGTATAGGTTAGTGTACGACAAATGTTTAGGGTGAGCGTACGTGATAGGGTATGGGTTAGTGTTAGCGTACGTGATAGGATCAGGGGACGGGTTAGGGTAAGGCTTCGGGTAAGGGTTATGGTTAGGGTTAGGGTTAGGGAACGGGGACGGTTTAGGGTACAGGTTAGGGTACGACAACGGTTTAGGGTGAGCGTACGTGTTAGGGTACGAGCTAGTGTTAGCGTACGGGTTAGGATTAGGGGACGGGTTAGGGGAAGGCTTCGGGTAAGGGTTAGGGTTAGGGTTAGGGTTGGGTTTAGGGGATGGGGACGGTTTAGGGTACAGGTTAGGGTACGACAACGGTTTAGAGTGAGCATACGTGTTAGGGTACGGGTTAGTGTTTGCGTACGGGTTAGGATTAGGGCACGGGTTAGGGTAAGGCTTGGTGTAAGTGTTAGGGTTAGGGTTAGGGTTAGGGTTAGGGGAGGAGGACGGTTTAGGGCTCAGGTTAGGGTAGGACAATGGTTTAGGTTCAGCGTACACGTTAGGGCACAGTTTACTGTTAGCGTACGGGTTAGGATTAGAGGACGGGTTATGGTAAGGCTTCGGATAAGGGTTAGGTTTAGGTTTAGGGTTAGGGTTAGGGTTAGGGGACGGGGACGGTTTAGGGTACATGTTAGGGTACGACAACGGTTTAGGGTGAGCGTGCGTGTTAGGGTACGGGTTAGTGTTAGCGTACGGTTTAGGATTTGGGGACGGGTTAGTGTAAGGCGTCGGGTAAGGGTTAGGGTTAGGGTTAAGGGTCGGGGACAGGGACGGTTTAGGCTACAGGTTAGGGTACGACAACAGTTTAGGGTGAGCGTACATGTTAGGGTACGGGTTAGTGTTAGCGTACGTGTTAGGATTATGGGACGGGTTAGGTAAGGCGTCAGGTAAGGGTTAGGGTTAGGGTTAGGGTTAGGGTTAATGGTCAGGGACAGGGACGGTTTAGGGTACAGTTTAGGGTTCGACAACCGTTTAGGGTGAGCGTACGTGTTAGGGTACGGGTTAGTGTTAGCGTACGGGTTAGGATTATGGGACGGGTTAGGGTAAGGCTTCGGGTAAGCTTTAGGGTTAGGATAAGGGTTAGGGTTAGGGTTAGGGTAGAGGGACGGTTTAGGGTACAGGTTAGGGTACGACAACGGTTTAGGGTAAGCGTACGTGTTAGGGCAAGGGTTAGTGTTAGCGTACGGGTTAGGATTAGGGGACAGGTTAGGGTAAGGCTCCGGGTAAAGGTTAGGGTTAGTGTTAGGCTTAGGGTTAGGGTTAGGGTTAGGGTTAATGGTCAGGGACAGGGACGGTTTAGGGTACAGTTTAGGGTACGACAACCGTTTAGGGTGAGCGTACATGTTAGGGTACGGGTTAGTGTTAGCGTACGGGTTAGGATTATGGGACGGGTTAGGGTAAGGCTTTGGGTAAGCTTTAGCGTTAGGATAAGGGTTAGGGTTAGGGTTAGGGTAGAGGGACGGTTTAGGGTACAGGTTAGGGTACGACAACGGTTTAGGGTGAGCGTACGTGTTAGGGCAAGGGTTAGTGTTAGCGTACGGGTTAGGATTAGGGGACAGGTTAGGGTAAGGCTCCGGGTAAAGGTTAGGGTTAGGGTTAGGGGACGGAGACGGTTTAGGTTACAGGTTAGTGTACGACAACGTTTTAAGGTGAGCGTACGTGTAAGGGTACGGGATAGTGTTAGCGTACGGGTTAGGAATAGGGGACATGTGAGGGTAAGGTTTCGGGTAAGGGCTAGGGTTAGGGGACGGGGACGGGACGGTTTAGGGCACAGGTTACTGTACGAGAACGGTTTAGGTTGAGCATACGGGTTAGGTTACGGGTTAGTGTTAGCGTACGGTTTAGGATTAGGGGACGGGTTAGGGTAAGGCTTTGTGTAAGGGTTAGGTTTAGGGTTAGGGGACGGGGACGATTTAGAGTACAGCTTAGTGTACGACAATGTTTTAGGGTGAGCGTACGTGTTAGGATACAGGTTAGTGTTAGCGTAGGGGTTAGAATTAGGGGACGAGTTAGGGTAAGGCTTCGGGTAAGGATTAGGGTTAGGTTTAGGGTTAGGGTACAGGGACGATTTAGGGTACAGGTTAATGTACGACAACGGTTTAGGGTGAGCGTACGTGTTAGGGCACGGGTTAGTGTTAGCGTAGCATTTAGGATTATGGGATGGGTTAGTGTAAGGCTTCGGGTAAGGGTTAGGGTTTGGGTTAGGGTTAGGGTTAGGGTACGGGGACAGGAGCAGTTTAGGGTACAGGTTAGGGTACGACAATGCTTTAGGGTGAGCGTACGTGTTAGGGCACGGATTAGTGTTAGCGTACGGTTAGGATTAGGGGACGGGTTAGGGTAAGGCTTCGGGTAAGGTTTAGGGTTATGGTTAGGGTTTGGGTTAGTGTTAGGTAATGGGGACGGTTTAGGGTACAGCTTAGTGTACGACAAATGTTTCGGGTGAGCGTACGTGTTAGGGCACGGGTTAGTGTTAGCGTGCGGGTTAGGTTTAGGGGACCGGTTAGGGTAAGGCTTCGGGTAAGGTTTAAGGTTAGGGTTAGGGTTAGGGTTAGGGGACAGGGACGATTTGGGGTACAGGTTAGGGTACGACAAGGTTTTAGGGTGAGCGTACGTGTTAGGGTACGGGTTAGTGTTAGCGTACGGGTTAGGATTATGGGACGGGTTAGGGTAAGGCTTCCGGTAAGGGTTAGGTTTAGGGTTAGGGGACGGGGACGGTTTAGGGTACAGGTTAGGGTACGTCAACGTTTTAGGGTGAGCGTACGTGTTAGGGTACGGGTTAGTGTTAGCGTACTGGTTAGTATTAGGGGACGGGTTAGGGTAAGGCTTCGGGTAAGGGTTAGGGTTAGGGTTAGGGTTAGGATTACGGTTAGGGTTAAGGGACGGGGACGGTTTAGGGTACAGGTTAGTTTACGACAAATGTTTAGGGTGAGCGTACGTGATAGGGTATGGGTTAGTGTTAGCGTACGTGATAGGATCAGGGGACGGGTTAGGGTAAGGCTTCGGGTAAGGGTTATGGTTAGGATTAGGGTTAGGGAACGGGGACGGTTTAGGGTACAGGTTAGGGTACGACAACGGTTTAGGGTGAGCGTATGTGTTAGGTCACGGTTTACTGTTAGCGTACGTGTTAGGATTAGAGGACGGGTTAGGTTAAGGGTTCGGGTAATTGTTAGGGTTAGGGTAAGGGTTACGGGATGGGGACGGTTTAGGGTACAGGTTAGGGTACGACAAAGTTTTAGGGTGAGCGTACGTGTTAGGACTCGGTTTAGTGTTAGCGTACGGGTTAGGATTAAGGGACGGGTTAGGGTAAGGCTTCGGTTAAGGGTTAGGGTTAGGGTTAGGTTTAGGGTTACTGTTAGGGGACGGGGACGGTTTAGGGTACAGGTTAGGGTACGACAACGGTTTAGGGTGAGCGTACGTGGTAGGGTACGGGTTAGGGTTAGCGTACGGGATAGGATTATGGGATGGGTTAGGGTAGAGCTTCGGGTAAAGTTTAGGTTTTGGTTTAGGGTTAGGGTTAGGGTTAGGGGACGGGGACGGTTTAGGGTACAGGTTGGGGTACGACAACGGTTTAGGGTGAGCGTACGTGTTAGGGTACAGGTTAGTGTTAACGTACGGGTTAGGATTAGGACACGGCTTAGGGTAAGGCTTCGGGTATGTGTTAGGGTTACGGTTAGGGACGGGGACGGTTTAGGGTACAGGTTAGGGTGTGACAACGTTTTACGGTGAGTGTACGTGTTAGGGTACGGTTTAGTGTTAGCGTACGGGTTAGGTTTAGTGGACTGGTTAGTGTAAGGCTTCGGTAAGGGTTAGGTTTAGGTTTAGGATTAGGGTTAGGGGACGGGGACGGTTTATGGTAAAGGTTAGGGTACGACAACGGTTTAGGGTGAGCGTACATGTTAGGGTACATGTTAGTGTTAGCGTACGGGTTAGGAATAGGGTACGGGTTAGGGTAAGGCTTCGGGTAAGCGTTACGGTTAGGGTTAGGGTTAGGTTTAGGGGACGGGGACGGTTTAGTGTACAGGTTAGGGTACGACAACGGTTTAGGGTGAGCGTACGTGTTAGGGTACGAGTTAGTGTTAGCGTACGGGTTAGGATTAGGGGACGGGTTAGGGGAAGGCTTCGGGTAAGGGTTAGGGTTAGGTTTAGGGTTGGGTTTAGGGGATGGGGACGGTTTAGGGTACAGGTTAGGGTACGACAACGGTTTAGAGTGAGCATACGTGTTAGGGTACTGGTTAGTGTTTGCGTACGGGTTAGGATTAGGGCACGGGTTAGGGTAAGGCTTGGTGTAAGGGTTAGGGTTAGGGTTAGGGTTAGGGTTAGGGGAGGGGGACGGTTTAGGGTACAGGTTAGGGTAGGACAATGGTTTAGGTTCAGCGTACATGTTAGGGCACAGTTTACTGTTAGCGTACGGGTTAGGATTAGAGGACGGGTTATGGTAAGGCTTCGGATAAGGGTTAGGTTTAGGTTTAGGGTTAGGGTTAGGGTTAGGGGACGGGGACGGTTTAGGGTACATGTTAGGGTACGACAACGGTTTAGGGTGAGCGTGTGTGTTAGGGTACGGGTTAGTGTTAGCGTACGGTTTAGGATTTGAGGACGGGTTAGTGTAAGGCGTCGGGTAAGGGTTAGGGTTAGGGTTAGGGTTAGGGTTAAGGGTCGGGACAGGGACGGTTTAGGCTACAGCTTAGGGTACGACAACAGTTTAGGGTGAGCGTACATGTTAGGGTACGGGTTAGTGTTAGCGTACGGGTTAGGATTATGGGACGGGTTAGTGTAAGGCGTCGGGTAAGGGTTAGGGTTAGGGTTAGGGTTAGGGTTAATGGTCAGGGACAGGGACGGTTTAGGGTACAGTTTTGGGTACGACAACCGTTTAGGGTGAGCGTACATGTTAGGGTACGGGTTAGTGTTAGCGTACGGGTTAGGATTATGGGACGGGTTAGGGTAAGGCTTCGGGTAAGCTTTAGGGTTAGGATAAGGGTTAGGGTTAGTGTTAGGGTAGAGGGACGGTTTAGGGTACAGGTTAGGGTACGACAATGGTTTAGGGTGAGCGTACGTGTTAGGGCAAGGGTTAGTGTTAACGTACGGGTTAGGATTAGGGGACAGGTTAGGGTAAGGCTCCGGGTAAATGTTAGGGTTAGTGTTAGGGTTAGGGTTAGGGTTAGGGGACGGAGACGGTTTAGGTTACAGGTTAGTGTACGACAACGTTTTAAGGTGAGCGTACGTGTAAGGGTACGGGATAGTGTTAGCGTACGGGTTAGGAATAGGGGACATGTTAGGGTAAGGTTTCGGGTAAGGGCTACGGTTAGGGGACGGGGACGGGACGGTTTAGGGTACAGGTTAGGGTATGACAACGGTTTAGGGTGAGCGCACGTATTAGGGTGCGGTTTAGTGTTAGCGTACAGATTAGGATTAGGGGACGGGTTAGCGTAAGGCTTTGGGTAAGGGTTAGGGTGAGGGTTAGGGTTAGGGTTAGGGGACGGGGACAGTTTAGGGTACAGGTTAGGGTAAGATAACGGTTTAGGGTGAGCGTACGTGTTAGGGTACGGGTTAGTGTTAGCGTACGGGTTAGGATTAGATGACGGGTTAGGGTAAGGCTTCGGGTAAGGGTTAGGGTTAGGGTTAAGGTTAGGGTTAGGGGACGGGGACGGGGATGTATTAGGGTACAGTTTAGGGTACGACAACTGTTTAAGGTGAGTGTACGTGTTAGGGTACGGGTTAGTGTTAGCGTACGGGTTCGGATTAGGGGACGGGTGAGGGTAATGCTTCAGGTAAGGGCTAGGGTTAGGGTTAGGGTTAGGGTTAGGGGACGGGGACGGTTTAGTGTACAGGTTAGCGTACGACCACAGTTTAGTGTGCGCGTACGTGTTAGGGTAAGGGTTAGTTTTAGCCTACGGCTTAGGATTAGGGGACGAGTTAGGGCAAGGTTTCGGGTAAGTGTTAGGGTTAGGGTTAGGGTTAGGTGACGGAGACGGTTTAGGGTACAGGTTAGGCTACGACAACGGTTTAGGGTGAGCGTACGTGTTAGGGTACGGGTTAGTGTTAGCGTATGGGTTAGGATTAGGGGACGGGTTAGTGTAAGGCTTTGGGTAAGGTTTAGGGTTAGGGTTAGGGTTAGGGTTAGGGTTAGGGGACCGGGACGGTTTAGGGTACAGGTTAGGGTACGGCAAAGTTTTAGGGTGAGCGTACATATTAGGGTACGTGTTAGTGTTAGCGTACGGGTTAGGATTAGGGGACGGGTTGGGGTAAGGCTACGGGTAAGGTTTAGGATTAGGGTTAGGTGACGGGAACGGGGATGGATTAGGGTACACGTTAGGGTACGACAACGGTTTAGCGTGAGCGTACGTGTTAGGGTACGGGTTAGAGTTAGCGTACAGTTTAAGATTAGGGGACGGTTTAGGGTAGGGCTTCGGGTAAGGGTTAAGTTTAGGGTTAGGGTTAGGGTTAGGGTTAGGGGACGGGGACGGTTTAGGGTACAGGTTAGGGTACGAAAACGGTTTAGGGTGAGCGTACGTGTTAGGGTAAGGGTTAGTGTTAGCGTACGGGTTAGGATTAGGGGACGGGTTAGGGTAAGGCTTCGGGTAAGGTGGGTTAGGGTTAGGTTGGTTAGGGTTAGGGGACGGGGACGGTTTAGGGTACAGGTTAGGTTACGACAACGGTTTAGGGTGAGCGTACGTGGTAGGGTACGGGTTAGTGTTAGCGTACGGGTTAGGATTAGGGGACGGGTTAGGGTAAGGCTTCGGGTAAGGGTTAGGGTTAGGGTTAGGGTTAGGGTTAGGGTTAGGGGACGGGGATGGTTTAGGGTACAGGTTAGGGTACAACAACGATTTAGGGTGAGTGTACGTGTTAAGGTATGGTTTAGTGTTAGCGTACGGGTTAGGATTAGGGGAGGGGTTAGTGTAAGGCTTTGGGTAAGGGTTAGGGTTAGGGTTAAGCTTAGGGGATGGGGACGGGGAGAGTTTAGGGTACAGGTTAGGGTACGACAACGGTTTATGGTGAGCGTACGTGTTTGGGTACTTGTTAGTGTTAGCGTAAGGGTTAGGATTAGGGGACCGTTTAGGATAAGGCTTTGGGTAAGGGTTTGGGTTAGGGTTAGGGTTAGGTTTAGGGGATGGGGACGGTTTAGGGTACAGGTTAGGGTACAACAACCGTTTAGGTTGAGCATACGTGTTAGGGTACGGGTTAGTGTTAGCGTACGGGTTAGGATTAGGGGAAGTGTTAGGGTAAGGCTTCGGGTAAGGGTTAGGGTTAGGGTTAGGGTTAGGTTTAGTGGACGGGGACGGTTTAGGGTACAGGTTAGTGTACGAAAACGGTTTAGGGTGAGTGTGCGTTTTAGGGTACGGGTTAGTGTTAGCCTACAGGTTATGATTAGGGTACGGGTTAGGATAAGGCTTCGGGTAAGGGTTAGCGTTAGGGTTAGGGGACGGGGACAGGGACGGTTTAGGGTACAGGTTAGGGTACGACAACGGTTTAGTGTGAGCGTACGTGTTAGGTTACAATTTAATATTTGCGTACGGGTTAGGATTAGGGGACGGGTTATGTTAAGGCTTCGGGAAAGGATTAGGGTTAGGGTTAGGGTTAGGGTTAGGGTTAGGGTTAAGGGACGGGGAAGGTTTAGGGTACAGTTTAGGGTACGACAATGGTTCAGGGTGACCGTACGTTTTAGGGTATGTGTTATTGTTAGCGTACGGGTTAGGATTAGGGGACGGGTTAGGGTAAGGCTTCGGGTAAGGGTTAGATTTAGGGTTAGGGTTAGGGTTAGGTTTAGGGGACGGACACGGTTTAGGGTACAGGTTAGAGTACGACAACGGTTTAGGGTGAGCGTACGTGTTAGGCTACGTGTTAGTGTCAGCGTACGGTTTAGGATTAGGGGACGGTTTAGTGTAAGGCTTCGGGTAAGGTTTAGGGTTAGGGTTAGGGTTAGGGTTAGGGTTAGGGCACGGGGACGGTTTAGGGTACAGGTTACGGTACGACAACGGTTTAGGTTGAGCGTATGTTTTAGGGCACGGGTTAGTGTTAGTGTACGGGTTAGGATTAGGGGACGTGTTAGGGTAAGGCTTTGGGTAAGGGATAGGATTAGGGTGAGGTTAGGGTTAGGTTTAGGGGACGGGGACGGTTTAGGGTACAGGTTAGGGTACGACAACAGTTCAGGGTGAGCGTACGTGTTAGGGCACGGGTTAGTGTGAGCGTACGGTTTAGGATTAGGGGACGGTTAGGGTAAGGCTTCGGGGAATGGTTAGGGTTAGGGTTAGGGTTAGGTTTAGGGGACGGGGACGGGGACGGTTTAGGGTACAGTTTAGGGTAGGACAATGGTTTAGGGTGAGCGTACGTGTTAGGGTACGGGTTAGTGTTAGCATACGGGTTAGGATTAGGGGACGTGTTAGGGTAAGGCTTCGGGTAAGTGTTACGGTTAGGGTTAGGGTTAGGGTTAGGGGACGGGGACGGGGACGGTTTAGGGTACAGGTTAGGGTACGACAACGCTTTAGGGTGAGCGTATGTGTTAGGGCACGGGTTAGTGTTAGCGTACGGTTTAGGATTAGGGGACGGGTTAGGGTAAGGCTTCGGGTAAGGGTTAGGGTTATGGTTAGGGGACGGTGTAGGATACAGGTTAGAGTACAACAACCTTTTAGGGTGAGCGTACGTCTCAGGGTACGGTTTAGTGATAGCGTACGGGTTAGGATTAGGGTACGGGTTAGTGTAAGGCTTCAGGTAAGAGTTAGGTTTAGGGTTAGGGTTAGGGGACGGGGACTGTTTAGGGTACAGGTTAGGGTATGACAGTGGTTTAGGGTGAGCGTACGTGTTAGGGTACGGGTTAGTGTTAGCGTACGGGTTAGGAGTAGGGGACAGGTTAGGTTAAGTATTCGGGTAAGGGTTAGTGTTAGGGTTCGGGATAGGGTTAGGGGATGGGGACGGTTTAAGGTACAGGTTAGGGTACGTCCACGGTTTAGGGTGAGCGTACGTGTTAGGGTACTGTTTAGTGTTAGCGTACGGGTTAGGATTAGGGGACGGGTTAGGTTAAGGCTTCGGGTAAGGGTTAGGGTTAGGGTTAGGGGACGGGGATGGTTTAGGGTACAGGTAAGGGTACAACTACGGTTTAGGGTGAGCGTACGTGTTAGGGTACGGGTTAGTGTTAGCGTACGGGTTAGCATTAGGGGACGGGTTAGGGTAAGGCTTCGGGTAAGGGTTAGGGTTAGGGTTAGGGGACGGGGACGGTTTAGTGTACAGGTTAGAGTACGACAACGGTTTAGTGTGCGCGTACGTGTTAGGTTACAATTTAATGTTAGTGTACGGGTTAGGTTTAGGAGACGGGTTATGTTAAGGCTTCAGGAAAGGATTAGGGTTAGGGTTAGGGTTAGGGTTAGGGTTAGGGTTAAGGGACGGGTACGGTTTAGGGTACAGTTTAGGGTACGTCAATGGTTCAGGGTGACCGTACGTTTTAGGTTACGTGTTATTGTTAGCGTACGGGTTAGGATTAGGGGACGGGTAAGGGTAAGGCTTCGGGTAAGGGTTAGGTTTAGGGTTAGGGTTAGGGTTATGTATAGGGGACGGACACGGTTTAGGGTACAGGTTAGTGTACGAAAACGGTTTAGGGTGAGCGTACGTGTTAGGCTACGTGTTAGTGTCAGCGTACGGTTTAGGATTAGGCGACGGGTTAGTGTAAGGCTTCTGGTAAGGTTTAGGGTTAGGGTTAGGGTTAGGGCACGGGGATGGTTGAGGGTACAGTTTAGTGTACAACAATTGTTTAGGGTGAGCATACGTGTTAGGGTACGGCTTAGTGTTAGCATATGGGTTAGGATTAGGGGACAGGTTATGGTAAGGCTTCGGGTAAGGGTTAGGGTTAGGGTTAGGGTTAGGGGACGGGGACGGTTTAGGGTACAGGTTAGGGTACGACAACGGTTTAGAGTGAGCGTACGTGTTAGGGTACGGTTTAGTGTTAGCGTACAGGTTAGGATTAGGGGACGTGTTAGGGTAAGGCTTTTGGTAAGGGTTAGCGTTAGGGTTAGGGGACGGGGACGGGGACGGTTTAGGGCAAAGGTTAGGGTACAACAACGTTTTAGGGTGAGCGTACGTGTTAGGGTACGGGTTAGTGTTAGCATACGGGTTAGGATTAGGGGACGGGTTAGGGTAAGGCTTCGGGTAAGTGTTAGGGTTAGGGTTAGGGTTAGGGTTAGGGGATGGGGACAGTTTAGGGTACGACAACGGTTTAGGTTGAGCGTACATGTTGGGGTATGGGTTATTGTTAGCGCACGGCTTAGGATTAGGGGACGGGTTAGTGTTAGGCTTCGGGTACGGGTTAGTGTTAGGGTTAGGGTTAGGGGCCAGGGACGGTTTAGGGTACAGGTTAGGGTACGACAACGGTTTAGTGTGAGCGTACGTGTTAGGTTACGGTTTAGTGTTAGCGTACGGGTTAGGATTAGGGGACGGGTTATGGTAAGGCTTCGGGTAAGGATTAGGGTTAGTGTTAGGGTTAGGGTTAGGGTTAGGGTTAGGGTTAAGGGACGGGGACGGTTTAGGGTACAGTTTAGGGTACGACAATGGTTCAGGGTGACCGTAAGTGTTAGGGTACGTGTTAGTGTTAGCGTACGGGTTAGGATTAGGGGACGGGTTAGGGTAAGGCTTCGGGTAAGGGTTAGTGTTAGGGTTAGGGTTATGGTTAGGGGTAGGGGACAGTGATGGTTTAGGGTACAGGTTAGTGTACGACAACTGTTTAGGGTGAGCGTATGTGTTAGGGTACGGTTAGTGTTAGCGTACGGGTTAGGAGTAGGGGACAGTTTAGGTTAAGTGTTCGGGTAAGGGTTAGTGTTAGGGTTAGGGTTAGGGTTAGGGGTTGGGGACAGTTTAGGGTACGACAACTGTTTAGGTTGAGCGTACATGTTGGGGTATGGGTTATTGTTAGCGCACGGCTTAGGATTAGGGGACGGGTTAGGGTTAGGCTTCGGGTAAGTGTTAGTGATAGGGTTAGGGTTAGGGTTAGGGTTATGGGACAGGGATGGTTTAGGGTACAGGTTAGGGTACGACAACAGTTTAGTGTGAGCGTACGTGTTAGGTTATGGTTTAGTGTTAGCTTACGGGTTAGGATTAGGGGACGGGTTATGGTAAGGCTTCTGGTAAGGATTAGGGTTAGGGTTATGGTTTGGGTTAGGGTTAGGGTTAAGGGACGGGGACGGTTTAGCATACAGTTTAGGGTACGACAATGGTTTAGGGTGACCGTAAGTGTTAGGGTACGGGTTAGTGTTAGCGTACGGGTTAGGAGTAAAATAAGGCTTCGGGTAAAGGTTAAGGTTAGGGTTAGGGTTAGGGTTAGGGTTAGGGGACAGACACGGTTTAGGGTACAGGTTAGGGTACGACAACCGTTTAGGGTGAGTGTACGTGTTAGGGTACGGGTTAGTGTTACCGTACGGGTTAGGATTAGGGGACGGGTTAGGGTAAGGCTTTGGGTAAGCTTCAGGGTTAGGGTTAGGGTTAGGGATAGGGGACGGGGACGGGAACGGTTTAGGGTATAGGTTAGGGTACGACAACGGTTTAGGGTGAGCGTACGTGTTAGGGTACGGGTTAGTGTTAGCATACGGGTTAGGATTAGGGGACGGGTTAGGGTAAGGCTTCGGGTAAGGGTTAGGGTTAGGGTTAGGGGACAGGGACGGTTTAGGGTACAGTTTAGGGTACGACAAAGTTTTAGGGTGAGCGTACGTGTTAGGGTACGGGTTAGTGTTAGCGTACGGTTTAGGATTAGGGGACGGGTTAGGGTAAGGCTTCGGGTAAGGGTTAGGGTTAGGGTTAGGGTTAGGGTTAGGGTAGGGGACAGGGACGGTTTAGGGTACAGGTTAGGGTACGACAACGGTTTAGGGTGAGCGTACATGTTAGGGTACGGGTTACTGTTAGCGTACGGGTTAGGATTAGGGGACGGGTTAGGGTTAGGCTTCGGGTAAGGGTTAGGGTTAGGGTTAGGGTTACGGTTAGGGTTAGGGGACAGGGACGGTTTAGGGTACAGGTTAGGGTACGACAACGGTTTAGGGTGCGCGTACGTGTTAGGGTACAATTTAATGTTAGCGTACGGGTTAGGTTTAGGAGACGGGTTATGTTAAGGCTTCGGGTAAGGGTTAGGGTTAGGGTTAGGGTTAGGGTTAGGGTTAGGGTTGAGGGACGTGTACGGTTTAGGGTACAGTTTAGGGTACGACAACGGTTTAGGGTGAGCGTATGTGTTAGGGTACGGGTTATTGTTAGCGTACGGGTTAGGATTAGGGGACGGGTTAGGGTAAGGCTTCGGGTAAGGGTTAGGGTTAGGGTTAGGGTTAGTAGGGGACGGGGACAGGGACGGTTTAGGGTACAGGTTAGGGTACGACAACGGTTTAGGGTGAGCGTACGTGTTAGGCTACGGGTTAGTGTTAGCGTACGGGTTAGGATTAGGGGACGGGTTAGGGTAAGGCTTCGGGTAAGGGTTAGGTGGTTAGGGTTAGGGTTAGGGTTAGGGGACGGGGACGGTTTAGGGTACAGTTTAGTGTACGACAATTGTTTAGGGTGAGCGTACGTGTTAGGGCAAGGGTTAGTGTTAGCGTACGGGTTAGGTTTAGGGGACAGGTTAGGGTAAGGCTCCGCGTAAAGGTTAGGGTTAGTGTTAGGGTTAGGGTTAGGGGACGGAGACGGTTTACGTTACAGGTTAGTGTACGACAACGTTTTAATGTGAGCGTACGTGTAAGGGTACGGGATAGTGTTAGCGTACGGGTTAGGAATAGGGGACATGTTAGGGTAAGGTTTCGGGTAAGGGCTAGGGTTAGGGGACGGGGACGGGACGGTTTAGGGTACAGGTTAGGGTATGACAACGGTTTAGGGTGAGCGCACGTATTAGGGTACGGGTTAGTGTTAGCGTACAGATTAGGATTAGGGGACGGGTTAGCGTAAGGCTTTGGGTAAGGGTTAGGGTGAGGGTTAGGTTTAGGGTTAGGGGACGGGGACAGTTTCAGGTACAGGTTAGGGTAAGATAACGGTTTAGGGTGAGCGTACGTGTTAGGGTACGGGTTAGTGTTAGCGTACAGGTTAGGATTAGATGACGGGTTAGGGAAAGGCTTCGGGTAAGGGTTAGTGTTAGGGTTAGGTTTACAGTTAGGGTTAGGTGACAGGGACGGTTTAGGGTACAGGTTAGGATACGACAACGGTTTAGGCTGAGCGTACGTGTTAGGTTACGGGTTAGTGTTAACGTACGGGTTAGCATTAGGTTACGGGTTATGGGAGGCTTCGAGTAAGGGTTAGGGTTAGGGTTAGGGTTAGGGTTAGGGTTCGGGTTAAGGGACGGGGACGGCTTAGGGTCCAGTTTAGTGTACAACAACGGTTCAGAGTGAGCGTACGTGTTAGGGTACGTGTTAGTGTTCGCGTACGGTTTAGGAATAGGGGACGGGTTAGGGTAAGGCTTCGGGTAAGGGTTAGGGTTAGGGCTAGGGTTAGGGTTAGGGGACTGTTTAGGGTACAGGTTAGTGTACGACAACGTTTTTGGGTGAGCATACGTGTTAGGGTATGGGTTAGTGTTAGCGTACGGGTTAGGATTTGGGGACAGGTTAGGGTAAGGCTTCGGGTAAGTCTTAGGGTTAGGGTTAGGGTTAGGGTTAGGGGACGGGGACGGTTTAGTGTACAGGTTAGGGTACGACAACGCTTTAGGTTGAGCGTACATGTTAGGGCACGTGTTAGTGTTAGTGTACGAGTTAGGATTAGGGGACGGGTTAGGGTAAGGCTTCGGGTAAGTGTTAGGGTTAGAGTTAGATTTAGGGTTAGGGGACGGGGACGGTTTAGGGTACAGGTTAGGGTACGACAACGGTTTAGGGTGATCGTACATGTTAGAGTATGGACTAGTGTTAGCGTACGAGTTAGGATTAGGGGACGGGTTAGTGTAAGGCTTCGGGCAAGGGTTAGGGTTAGGCTTAGGGATAGGTTTAGGGGACGTGGACGGGGACGGGGAAGGTTTAGGGTATAGGTTAGGATATGAGAACAGTTTAGGGTGCGCGTACGGGTTAGGGTAAGGGTTAGTTTTAGCGTATGGGTTAGGATTAGGGGACGGGTTAGGGTAAGGGGTTAGGATTAGGGGACGGGTTAGGGTAAGGCTTCAGGTAAGGGTTAGGGTTAGAGTTAGGGTTAGGTTACGGGGACGGTTTAGGGTACAGGTTAGGGTACGAAAAAGGTTTAGGGTGAGCGTACGTGTTAGGGTACGATTTAGTGTTAGCGTACGGGTTAGGATTAGGGAAGTGGTTAGGGTAAGGCTTCGGGCAAGTGTTAGGCTTAGGGTTAGGGTTAGGGTTAGGGGACGGGGACAGTTTAGGGTACAGGATAGTGTATGACAACGGTTTAGGGTGAGCGTACGTGTTAGGGTACAGGTTAGAGTTAGCGTACGCGTTAGGATTAGGGGATGTGTTAGGGTAAGGCTTCGGGTAAGGGTTAGGGTTAGGGCTACGGGACGGGGACGGTTTAGCGTACAGGTTAGGGTACGACAACGGTTTAGGGTGAGCGTACGTGTTAGGGCATGGGTTAGTTTTAGCGTATCGGTTAGGATTATGGGATGGTTTACGGTAAGGCTTCGGGTAAGAGTTAGGGTTTGGGTTAGGGTTAGGGGACGGGGACGGGGACGGTTTAGGGTACAGGTTAGGGTACGACCACGCTTTAGGGTGAGCGTACATGTTAGGGCAGTTGTTAGTGTTAGCGTACGGGTTAGACTTAGGGGACTGGTTAGGGTAAGGCTTCGGGTAATGGATAGGGTTAGGGTTAGGGTTAGGGTTAGGGTTAGGGGACGGGTATGGTTTAGGGTACAGGTTAGGGTATGACAATGGTTTACGGTGAGTGTACGTGTTAGGGTACGGGTTAGTGTTAGCGTACGGGTTAGGATTATGGGACGGGTTATGGTAAGGCTTCGGGTAAGTGTTAGGGTTAGGGTTATGGTTAGGGTTAGGGTACAGGGACGGTTTAGGGTACAGGTTAGGGTACGACAACGGTTTAGGGTGAGTGTACGTGTTAGGGCAAGGGTGAGTGTTAGCGTACGGGTTAGGATTAGTGGACAGGAAAGGGTAAGGCTTCGGGTAAAGGTTACGGTTAGGGTTAGAGTTAGGCTTAGGGGACGGGGACGGTTTAGGTTACAGGTTAGGGTACGACAACGGTTTACGATGAGCGTACGTGTTAGAATACGTGTTAGTGTTAGCGTAGCGGTTAGGATTAGGGGACGGGTTAGGGTAAGGCTTCGGGTAAGGGTTAGGGTTAGGGTTAGGGCTAGGGGACGGGGTCGGTTTAGGGTACATGTTAGGGTATGACAACGTTTTAGGGTGAGCGTACGTGTTAGGTTACGTGTTAGTGTTAGCGTACGGATTAGGATTAGGGGACGGGTTAAGGTAAGGCTTCGGGTAAGGGTTAGGGTTAGGGTTAGGGTTAGGGGACGGGGACGGGGACGGGGACGGGACGGTTTAGGGTACAGTTTAGGGTACGACAAAGGTTTAGGATGAGCGTACGTGTTAGGATAATTGTTAGTGTAAGCGTACGGGTTAGGATTAGTGGACGGGTTAGGGTAAGGCTTCGAGTAAGGGTTAAGTTTAGGGTTAGGATTTGGGTTAGGGTTAGGGGACGGGGACGGTTTAGAGTACAGGTTAGGGTAGGACAACGGTTTAGGGTGAGGGTACATGTTAGGTCACAGTTTACTGTTAGCGTACAGTTTAGGATTAGAGGACGGGTTAGGTTAAGGCTTCGGGTAAGGGTTAGGGTTAGGGTTAGGGTTAGGGGACGGTTTAGGGTACAGGTTAGGGTACGAAAATGGTTTAGGTTGAGCGTACGTGTTAGGGCACAGGTTAGTGTTAGCGTACGGGTTAGGATTAGGGGACGGGTTAGGGTAAGGCTCCGGGTAAGGGTTAGGGTTTGGGTTAGGGTTAGGGTTAGGGTTAGGGCACGGGAACGGTTTAGGGTACACGTTAGGGTACAACAATGCTTTAGGGTGAGCGTACGTGGTAGGGTATGTGTTAGTGTTAGCGAATGGATTAGGATTAGGGGACGGGTTAGGATAAGCTTCGGGTAAGGGTTAGGGTTAGGGTTAGGTTTAGGGTTAGGGTTAGGGGATGGGGAGGGTTTAGGGTACAGGTTAGGGTACAACAACGGTTTAGGGTGAGCGTACGTGATAGGGTATGGGTTAGTGTTAGCGTACGGGTTCCGATTAGGTGATGGGTTAGGGTAAGGCTTCGGGTAAGGGTTAGGGTTAGGGTTAGGTTTAGGGTAAGTGTTAGGGCATGGGGAGGGTTTAGGGTACAGGTTAGGCTACGACAACGGTTTAGGCTGAGCGTACATGTTAGGGTACGGGTTAATGTTAGCGTACGGTTTAGGATTAGGGGACGGGTTAGGGTAAGCCTTCGGGTAAGTGTTAGTGTTAGGGTTAGGGTTACGGTTATGTTTAGGCGACGGGGACTGTTTAGGGTACAGCTTAGGTTAAGATAACGGTTTAGGGTGAGCGAACATGTTAGGGTACGGGTTAGTGTTAGCGTACGGTTTAGGATTAGAGGACGGGTTAGGGTAAGGCTCCGGGTAAGGGTTAGGGTTAGGGTTAAGGTTAGGGTTAGGGGACGGGGACGGGGATGTATTAGGGTACAGTTTAGGGTACGACAACTGTTTAAGGTGAGTGTACGTGTTAGGGTACGGGTTAGTGTTAGCGTACGGGTTCGGATTAGGGGACGGGTTAGGGTAATGCTTCAGGTAAGGGCTAGGGTTAGGGTTAGGGTTAGGGTTAGAGGACGGGGACGGTTTAGTGTACAGGTTAGCGTACGACCACAGTTTAGTGTGCGCGTACGTGTTAGGGTACGGGTTAGTTTTAGCCTACGGCTTAGGATTAGGGGACGAGTTAGGGCAAGGTTTCGGGTAAGTGTTAGGGTTAGGGTTAGGGTTAGGTGACGGAGACGGTTTAGGGTACAGGTTAGGGTACGGCAAAGTTTTAGGGTGAGCGTACATATTAGTGTACGTGTTAGTGTTAGCGTACGGGTTAGGATTAGGGGACGGGTTGGGGTAAGGCTACGGGTAAGGTTTAGGATTAGGGTTAGGTGACGGGAACGGGGACGGATTTGGGTACACGTTAGGGTACGACAACGGTTTAGCGTGAGCGTACGTGTTAGGGTATGGGTTAGAGTTAGCGTACAGTTTAAGATTAGGGGACGGTTTAGGGTAGGGCTTCGGGTAAGGGTTAAGTTTAGGGTTAGGGTTAGGGTTAGGGGACGGGGACGGTTTAGGGTACAGGTTAGGGTACGAAAACGGTTTAGGGTGAGCGTACGTGTTAGGGTATGGGTTAGTGTTAGCGTACGGGTTAGGATTAGGGGACGGGTTAGGGTAAGGCTTCGGGTAAGGTTTAGGGTTAGGGTTAGGTTTAGGCTTAGGGTTAGGGGACGGGGATGGTTTAGGGTACAGGTTAGGTTACGACAACGGTTTCGGGTGAGCGTACGTGGTAGGGTACGGGTTAGTGTTAGCGTACGGGTTATGATTAGGGGACGTGTTAGGGTAAGGCTTTGGGTAAGGGTTAAGTTTACGGTTAGGTTTAGGGTTAGGGGACGGGGACGGGGACGGTTTAGGGTTCAGGTTAGGGTACAACAACGATTTAGGGTGAGTGTACGTGTTAGGGTATGGTTTAGTGTTAGCGTACGGGTTAGGATTAGGGGAGGGGTTAGTGTAAGGCTTTGGGTAAGGGTTAGGGTTAGGGTTAAGCTTAGGGGATGGGGACGGGGAGAGTTTAGGGTACAGGTTAGGGTACGACAACGGTTTATGGTGAGCGTACGTGTTTGGGTACTTGTTAGTGTTAGCGTACGGGTTAGGATTAGGGGACCGTTTAGGGTAAGGCTTTGGGTAAGGGTTTGGGTTAGGGTTAGGGTTAGGTTTAGGGGACGGGGATGGTTTAGGGTACAGGTTAGGGTACAACAACCGTTTAGGTTGAGCATACGTGTTAGGGTACGGGTTAGTGTTAGCGTACGGGTTAGGATTATGGGAAGTGTTAGGGTAAGGCTTCGGGTAAGGGTTAGGGTTAGGGTTAGGGTTAGGTTTAGTGGACGGGGACGGTTTAGGGTACAGGTTAGTGTACGAAAACGGTTTAGGGTGAGTGTGCGTTTTAGGGTATGGGTTAGTGTTAGCCTACAGGTTATGATTAGGGTACGGGTTAGGATAAGGCTTCGGGTAAGGGTTAGGGTTAGGGTTAGGGGACGGGGACGGGGACGGTTTAGGGTACAGGTTAGGGTACGACAACGGTTTAGTGTGAGCGTACGTGTTAGGTTACGCTTTAATATTTGCGTACGGGATAGGATTAGGGGACGGGTTATGTTAAGGCTTCGGGAAAGGATTAGGGTTAGGGTTAGGGTTAGGGTTAGGGTTAGGGTTAAGGGACGGGGAAGGTTTAGGGTACAGTTTAGGGTACGACAATGCTTCAGGGTGACCGTACGTTTTAGGGTATGTGTTATTGTTAGCGTACGGGTTAGGATTAGGAGACGGGTTAGGGTAAGGCTTCGGGTAAGGGTTAGATTTAGGGTTAGGGTTAGGTTTAGGTTTAGGGGACGGACACGGTTTAGGGTACAGGTTAGAGTACGACAACGGTTTAGGGTGAGCGTACGTGTTAGGCTACGTGTTAGTGTCAGCGTACGGTTTAGGATTAGGGGACGGTTTAGTGTAAGGCTTCGGGTAAGGTTTAGGGTTAGGGTTAGGGTTAGGGTTAGGGTTAGGTCATGGGGACGGTTTAGGGTACAGGTTAGGGTACGACAACGGTTTACGTTGAGCATATGTTTTAGGGCACAGGTTAGTGTTAGTGTACGGGTTAGGATTAGGGGACGTGTTAGGGTAATGCTTTGGGTAAGGGATAGGATTAGGGTGAGGTTAGGGTTAGGTTTAGGGGACGGGGACGGTTTAGGGTACAGGTTAGGGTACGACAACAGTTCAGGGTGAGCGTACGTGTTAGGGCACGGGTTAGTGTGAGCGTACGGTTTAGGATTAGGGGACGGTTAGGCTAAGGCTTCGGGGAATGGTTAGGGTTAGGGTTAGGGTTAGGTTTAGGGGACGGGGACGGGGACGGTTTAGGGTACAGGTTAGGGTAGGACAATGGTTTAGGGTGAGCGTACGTGTTAGGGTACGGGTTAGTGTTAGCATACGGGTTAGGATTAGGGGACGTGTTAGGGTAAGGCTTCGGGTAAGTGTTACGGTTAGGGTTAGGGTTAGGGTTAGGGGACGGGGACGGGGACGGTTTAGGGTACAGGTTAGGGTACGACAACGCTTTAGGGTGAGCGTATGTGTTAGGGCACGGGTTAGTGTTAGCGTACTGTTTAGGATTAGGGGACGGGTTAGGGTAAGGCTTCGGGTAAGGGTTAGGGTTAGGGTTAGGGGACGGTGTAGGGTACAGGTTAGAGTACGACAACCTTTTAGGGTGAGCGTACGTCTCAGGGTACGGTTTAGTGATAGCGTACGGGTTAGGATTAGGGTACGGGTTAGTGTAAGGCTTCAGGTAAGAGTTAGGGTTAGGGTTAGGGTTAGGGGACGGGGACTGTTTAGGGTACAGTTTAGGGTATGACAGTGGTTTAGGGTGAGCGTACGTGTTAAGGTACGGGTTAGTGTTAGCGTACGGGTTAGGAGTAGGGGACAGGTTAGGTTAAGTATTCGGGTAAGGGTTAGTGTTAGGGTTCGGGTTAGGGTTAGGGGATGGGGACGGTTTAAGGTACAGGTTAGGGTACGTCCACGGTTTAGGGTGAGCGTACGTTTTAGGGTACAAGTTAGTGTTAGCGTACGGGTTAGGATTAGGGGACGGGTTAGGGAAAGGCTTCGGGTAAGGGTTAGTGTTAGGGTTAGGTTTACAGTTAGGGTTAGGTGACAGGGACGGTTTAGGGTACAGGTTAGGATACGACAACGGTTTAGGCTGAGCGTACGTGTTAGGTTACGGGTTAGTGTTAACGTACGGGTTAGCATTAGGTTACGGGTTATGGGAAGGCTTCGAGTAAGGGTTAGGGTTAGGGTTAGGGTTAGGGTTAGGGTTCGGGTTAAGGGACGGGGACGGCTTAGGGTCCAGTTTAGTGTACAACAACGGTTCAGAGTGAGCGTACGTGTTAGGGTACGTGTTAGTGTTCGCGTACGGTTTAGGAATAGGGGACGGGTTAGGGTAAGGCTTCGGGTAAGGGTTAGGGTTAGGGCTAGGGTTAGGGTTAGGGGACTGTTTAGGGTACAGGTTAGTGTACGACAACGTTTTTGGGTGAGCATACGTGTTAGGGTATGGGTTAGTGTTAGCGTACGGGTTAGGATTTGGGGACAGGTTAGGGTAAGGCTTCGGGTAAGTCTTAGGGTTAGGGTTAGGGTTAGGGTTAGGGGACGGGGACGGTTTAGTGTACAGGTTAGGGTACGACAACGCTTTAGGTTGAGCGTACATGTTAGGGCACGTGTTAGTGTTAGTGTACGAGTTAGGATTAGGGGACGGGTTAGGGTAAGGCTTCGGGTAAGTGTTAGGGTTAGAGTTAGATTTAGGGTTAGGGGACGGGGACGGTTTAGGGTACAGGTTAGGGTACGACAACGGTTTAGGGTGATCGTACATGTTAGAGTATGGACTAGTGTTAGCGTACGAGTTAGGATTAGGGGACGGGTTAGTGTAAGGCTTCGGGCAAGGGTTAGGGTTAGGCTTAGGGATAGGTTTAGGGGACGTGGACGGGGACGGGGAAGGTTTAGGGTATAGGTTAGGATATGAGAACAGTTTAGGGTGCGCGTACGGGTTAGGGTAAGGGTTAGTTTTAGCGTATGGGTTAGGATTAGGGGACGGGTTAGGGTAAGGGGTTAGGATTAGGGGACGGGTTAGGGTAAGGCTTCAGGTAAGGGTTAGGGTTAGAGTTAGGGTTAGGTTACGGGGACGGTTTAGGGTACAGGTTAGGGTACGAAAAAGGTTTAGGGTGAGCGTACGTGTTAGGGTACGATTTAGTGTTAGCGTACGGGTTAGGATTAGGGAAGTGGTTAGGGTAAGGCTTCGGGCAAGTGTTAGGCTTAGGGTTAGGGTTAGGGTTAGGGGACGGGGACAGTTTAGGGTACAGGATAGTGTATGACAACGGTTTAGGGTGAGCGTACGTGTTAGGGTACAGGTTAGAGTTAGCGTACGCGTTAGGATTAGGGGATGTGTTAGGGTAAGGCTTCGGGTAAGGGTTAGGGTTAGGGCTACGGGACGGGGACGGTTTAGCGTACAGGTTAGGGTACGACAACGGTTTAGGGTGAGCGTACGTGTTAGGGCATGGGTTAGTTTTAGCGTATCGGTTAGGATTATGGGATGGTTTACGGTAAGGCTTCGGGTAAGAGTTAGGGTTTGGGTTAGGGTTAGGGGACGGGGACGGGGACGGTTTAGGGTACAGGTTAGGGTACGACCACGCTTTAGGGTGAGCGTACATGTTAGGGCAGTTGTTAGTGTTAGCGTACGGGTTAGACTTAGGGGACTGGTTAGGGTAAGGCTTCGGGTAATGGATAGGGTTAGGGTTAGGGTTAGGGTTAGGGTTAGGGGACGGGTATGGTTTAGGGTACAGGTTAGGGTATGACAATGGTTTACGGTGAGTGTACGTGTTAGGGTACGGGTTAGTGTTAGCGTACGGGTTAGGATTATGGGACGGGTTATGGTAAGGCTTCGGGTAAGTGTTAGGGTTAGGGTTATGGTTAGGGTTAGGGTACAGGGACGGTTTAGGGTACAGGTTAGGGTACGACAACGGTTTAGGGTGAGTGTACGTGTTAGGGCAAGGGTGAGTGTTAGCGTACGGGTTAGGATTAGTGGACAGGAAAGGGTAAGGCTTCGGGTAAAGGTTACGGTTAGGGTTAGAGTTAGGCTTAGGGGACGGGGACGGTTTAGGTTACAGGTTAGGGTACGACAACGGTTTACGATGAGCGTACGTGTTAGAATACGTGTTAGTGTTAGCGTAGTGGTTAGGATTAGGGGACGGGTTAGGGTAAGGCTTCGGGTAAGGGTTAGGGTTAGGGTTAGGGCTAGGGGACGGGGTCGGTTTAGGGTACATGTTAGGGTATGACAACGTTTTAGGGTGAGCGTACGTGTTAGGTTACGTGTTAGTGTTAGCGTACGGATTAGGATTAGGGGACGGGTTAAGGTAAGGCTTCGGGTAAGGGTTAGGGTTAGGGTTAGGGTTAGGGGACGGGGACGGGGACGGGGACGGGACGGTTTAGGGTACAGTTTAGGGTACGACAAAGGTTTAGGATGAGCGTACGTGTTAGGATAATTGTTAGTGTAAGCGTACGGGTTAGGATTAGTGGACGGGTTAGGGTAAGGCTTCGAGTAAGGGTTAAGTTTAGGGTTAGGATTTGGGTTAGGGTTAGGGGACGGGGACGGTTTAGAGTACAGGTTAGGGTAGGACAACGGTTTAGGGTGAGGGTACATGTTAGGTCACAGTTTACTGTTAGCGTACAGTTTAGGATTAGAGGACGGGTTAGGTTAAGGCTTCGGGTAAGGGTTAGGGTTAGGGTTAGGGTTAGGGGACGGTTTAGGGTACAGGTTAGGGTACGAAAATGGTTTAGGTTGAGCGTACGTGTTAGGGCACAGGTTAGTGTTAGCGTACGGGTTAGGATTAGGGGACGGGTTAGGGTAAGGCTCCGGGTAAGGGTTAGGGTTTGGGTTAGGGTTAGGGTTAGGGTTAGGGCACGGGAACGGTTTAGGGTACACGTTAGGGTACAACAATGCTTTAGGGTGAGCGTACGTGGTAGGGTATGTGTTAGTGTTAGCGAATGGATTAGGATTAGGGGACGGGTTAGGATAAGCTTCGGGTAAGGGTTAGGGTTAGGGTTAGGTTTAGGGTTAGGGTTAGGGGATGGGGAGGGTTTAGGGTACAGGTTAGGGTACAACAACGGTTTAGGGTGAGTGTACGTGATAGGGTATGGGTTAGTGTTAGCGTACGGGTTCCGATTAGGTGATGGGTTAGGGTAAGGCTTCGGGTAAGGGTTAGGGTTAGGGTTAGGTTTAGGGTAAGTGTTAGGGCATGGGGAGGGTTTAGGGTACAGGTTAGGCTACGACAACGGTTTAGGCTGAGCGTACATGTTAGGGTACGGGTTAATGTTAGCGTACGGTTTAGGATTAGGGGACGGGTTAGGGTAAGCCTTCGGGTAAGTGTTAGTGTTAGGGTTAGGGTTACGGTTATGTTTAGGCGACGGGGACTGTTTAGGGTACAGCTTAGGTTAAGATAACGGTTTAGGGTGAGCGAACATGTTAGGGTACGGGTTAGTGTTAGCGTACGGTTTAGGATTAGAGGACGGGTTAGGGTAAGGCTCCGGGTAAGGGTTAGGGTTAGGGTTAGGGGATGGGGACGGTTTAGGGTACAGGTTAGTGTACGAGAACGGTTTAGAGTGAGCCTATGTGTTAGGGTATGGGTTAGTGTTAGCGTATGGTCTAGAATTGGGGGCCGAGTTAGGGTAAGGCTTCGGGTAAGGGTTAGGGATAGTGTTAGGGTTAGGGTTAGGGGACGGGGATGGTTTAGGGTACAGGTTAGGGTACGAAAACGATTTAGGGTGAGCGTACGTTTTAGGGTACGGGTTAGTGTTAGCGTACGGGTTAGGATTATGGGACGGGGTAGGGTAAGGCTTCGGGTAAGTGTTAGGGTTAGGGTTAGGGTTAGAGTTAGGGTTAGGGTTAGGGTACAGGGACGGTTCAGGGTACAGGTTAGGGTACGACAATGGTTTAGGGTGAGTGTACGTGTTAGGGCAAGGGTTAGTGTTAGCATACGGGTTAGGATTAGGGGACAGATTAGGGTAAGGCTTCGGGTAGGGAGGGTTAGGGTTAGGGTTAGGGTTAGGGTTAGGGGACGGGGACGGTTTAGGTTACAGGTTAGTGTACGACAACAGTTTAGGGTGAGCGTATGTGTTAGGGTACTTGTTAGTGTTAGTGTTAGGATTGGGTACGAGTTAGGGTAAGGCTTCGTGTAAGGATTAGGGTTAGGGTTAGGGCTAGGGGACGGTGACGGTTTAGGGTACAGGTTAGGGTATGACAACGGTTTAGGGTGAGGGTATGTGTTAGGGCATGGGTTAGTTTTAGCGTATCGGTTAGAATTATGAGACGGGTTAGGGTAAGGCTTCGGGTAAGGCTTAGGGTTTGGGTTAGGGTTAGGGTTAGGGAACGGGGACGGGGACGGTTTAGTGTACTGGTTAGGGTACAACCACACTTTAGGGTGAGCGTACGTGTTAGGGCACGGGTTAGTGTTAGCGTACGGGTTAGGATTAGGGGACGGGTTACGGTAAGGCTTCGGGTAAGGGTTAGGTTTAGGGTTAGGGTTAGGGGACGGGGACGGGGACAGGGACGGTTTAGGGTACAGGTTAGTGTACGACAGCGGTTTAGGGTGAGCGTACGTGTTAGGGTATGGGTTAGTGTTAGCGTACGGGTTAGGATTAGGGCACGGGTTAGGGTAAGGCTTGGTGTAAGGGTTAGAGTTAGGGTTAGGGTTAGGGTTAGGGGAGTGGGACGGTTTAGGGTACAGGTTAGGGTAGGACAATGGTTTAAGTTCAGCGTACATGTTAGGGCACAGTTTACTGTTAGCGTACGGGTTAGGATTAGAGGACGGGTTATGGTAAGGCTTCGGGTAACGGTTAGGTTTAGGTTTAGGGTTAGGGTTAGGGGATGGGGACGGTTTAGGGTACATGTTAGGGTACGACAACGGTTTAGGGTGAGCGTGCGTGTTAGGGTACGGGTTAGTGTTAGCGTACAGGTTAGGATTTGGGGACGGGTTAGGGTAAGGCGTCAGGTAAGGGTTAGGGTTAGGGTTAGGGTTAGGGTTAAGGGTCGGGGACAGGGACGGTTTAGGGTACAGGTTAGGGTACGACAACAGTTTAGGGTGAGCGTACATGTTAGGGTACGGGTTAGTGTTAGCGTACGGGTTAGGATTATGGGACGGGTTAGGGTAAGGCGTCGGGTAAGGGTTAGGGTTAGGGTTAGGGTTAGGGTTAATGGTCAGGGACAGGGACGGTTTAGGGTACAGTTTAGGGTACGACAACCGTTTAGGGTGAGCGTACATGTTAGGGTACGGGTTAGTGTTAGCGTACGGGTTAGGATTATGGGACGGGTTAGGGTAAGGCTTCGGGTAAGCTTTAGGGTTAGGATAAGGGTTAGGGTTAGGGTTAGGGTAGAGGGACGGTTTAGGGTACAGGTTAGGGTACGACAACGGTTTAGGGTGAGCGTACGTGTTAGGGCAAGTGTTTGTGTTAGCGTACGGGTTAGGATTAGGGGACAGGTTAGGGTAAGGCTCCGGGTAAGGGTTAGGGTTAGGGTTAGGGGACGGAGACGGTTTAGGTTACAGGTTAGTGTACGACAACGTTTTAAGGTGAGCGTACGTGTAAGGGTACGGGATAGTGTTAGCGTACGGGTTAGGAATAGGGGACATGTTAGGGTAAGGTTTCGGGTAAGGGCTAGGGTTAGGGGACGGGGACGGGACGGTTTAGGGTACAGGTTAGTGTACGAGAACGGTTTAGGTTGAGCATACGGTTTAGGTTACGGGTTAGTGTTAGCGTACGGGTTAGGATTAGGGGACGGGTTAGGGTAAGGCTTTGTGTAAGGGTTAGGTTTAGGGTTAGGGGACGGGGACGATTTAGGGTACAGCTTAGTGTACGACAAAGTTTTAGGGTGAGCGTATGTGTTAGGATACAGGTTAGTGTTAGCATACGGGTTAGAATTAGGGGACGAGTTAGGGTAAGGCTTCGGGTAAGGATTAGGGTTAGGGTTAGGGTTAGGGGACAGGGACGATTTAGGGTACAGGTTAATGTACGACAACGGTTTAGGGTGAGCGTACGTGTTAGGGCACGGGTTAGTGTTAGCGTAGCGTTTAGGATTATGGGATGGGTTAGTGTAAGGCTTCGGGTAAGGGTTAGGGTTTGGGTTAGGGTTAGGTTTAGGGTACAGGGACAGGAACGGTTTAGGGTACAGGTTAGGGTACGACAACGCTTTAGGGTGAGCGTACATGTTAGGGCACGGGTTAGAGTTAGCATACGGTTAGGATTAAGGGACGGGTTAGGGTAAGGCTTCGGTTAAGGTTTAGGGTTATGGTTATGGTTCGGGTTAGTGTTAGGTAATGGGGACGGTTTAGGGTACAGCTTAGTGTACGACAAATGTTTCGGGTGAGCGTACGTGTTAGGGCACGGGTTAGTGTTAGCGTGCGGGTTAGGTTTAGGGGACCGGTTAGGGTAAGGCTTCGGGTAAGGTTTAAGGTTAGGGTTAGGGTTAGGGTTAGGGGACAGGGACGATTTAGGGGACAGGTTAGGGTACGACAACGTTTTAGGGTGAGCGTACGTGTTAGGGTACGGGTTAGTGTTAGCGTACGGGTTAGGATTACGGGACGGGTTAGGGTAAGGCTTCTGGTAAGGGTTAGGGTTAGGGTTAGGGTTAGGGTTAGGGGACAGGGACGATTTAGGGTACAGGTTAGGGTACGACATCGTTTTAGGGTGAGCGTACGTGTTAGGGTACGGGTTAGTGTTAGCGTACGGGTTAGGATTACGGGACGGGTTAGGGTAAGGCTTCTGGTAAGGGTTAGGGTTAGGGTTAGGGTTAGGGTTAGGGGACGGGGACGGTTTAGGGTACAGGTTAGGGTACGACATCGTTTTAGGGTGAGCGTACGTGTTAGGGTACGGGTTAGTGTTAGCGTACGGGTTAGGATTACGGGACGGGTTAGGGTAAGGCTTCTGGTAAGGGTTAGGGTTAGGGTTAGGGTTAGGGTTAGGGGACAGGGACGATTTAGGGTACAGGTTAGGGTACGACATCGTTTTAGGGTGAGCGTACGTGTTAGGGTACGGGTTAGTGTTAGCGTACGGGTTAGGATTACGGGACGGGTTAGGGTAAGGCTTCTGGTAAGGGTTAGGGTTAGGGTTAGGGGACGGGGACCGTTTAGGGTACAGGTTAGGGTACGTCAACGGTTTAGGGTGAGCGTACGTGTTAGGGTAACGGTTAGTGTTAGCGTAAGGGTTAGGATTATGGGACGGGTTAGTGTAAGGCTTCGGGTAAGCGTTAGGGTTAGGGTTAGGGTTAGGGTTACGGTTAGGGTTAAGGGACGGGGACGGTTTAGGGTACAGGTTAGTGTACGACAAATGTTTAGGGTGAGCGTACGTGATAGGGTATGGGTTAGTGTTAGCGTACGTGATAGGATCAGGGGACGGGTTAGGGTAAGGCTTCGGGTAAGGGTTATGGTTAGGGTTAGGGTTAGGGAACGGGGACGGTTTAGGGTACAGGTTAGGGTACGACAACGGTTTAGGGTGAGCGTATGTGTTAGGGCAGGGTTTACTGTTAGCGTACGTGTTAGGATTAGAGGACGGGTTAGGTTAAGGATTCGGGTAATTGTTAGGGTTAGGGTAAGGGTTACGGGATGGGGACGGTTTAGGGTACAGGTTAGGGTACGACAAAGTTTTAGGGTGAGCGTACGTGTTAGGACTCGGTTTAGTGTTAGCGTACGGGTTAGGATTAAGGGACGGGTTAGGGTAAGGCTTCGGTTAAGGGTTAGGGTTAGGGTTAGGTTTAGGGTTACTGTTAGGGGACGGGGACGGTTTAGGGTACAGGTTGGGGTACGACAACGGTTTAGGGTGAGCGTACGTGTTAGGGTACGGGTTAGTGTTAACGTACGGGTTAGGATTAGGACACGGGTTAGGGTAAGGCTTCGGGTATGTGTTAGGGTTACGGTTAGGGACGGGGAGGGTTTAGGGTACAGGTTAGGGTAGGACAACGGTTTAGGGTGAGGGTACATGTTAGGGCACAGTTTACTGTTAGCGTACAGGTTAGGATTAGAGGACGGGTTAGGGTAAGGATTCGGGTAAGTGTTAGGGTTAGGGTTAGGATTAGGGGACGGTTTAGGGTACAGGTTAGGGTACGACAATGGTTTAGGTTGAGCGTACGTGTTAGGGCACAGGTTAGTGTTAGCGTACGGGTTAGGATTAGGGGATGGGTTAGGGTAAGGCTCCGGGTAAGGGTTAGGGTTTGGGTTAGGGTTAGGGTTAGGGTTAGGGCACGGGAACGGTTTAGGGTACACGTTAGGGTACAACAATGCTTTAGGGGGAGCGTACGTGGTAGGGTATGTGTTAGTGTTAGCGAACGGGTTAGGATTAGGGGACGGGTTAGGATAAGCTTCGGGTAAGGGTTAGGTGTAGGGTTAGGTTTAGGGTTAGGGTTAGGGGATGGGGAGGGTTTAGGGTACAGGTTAGGGTACAACAACGGTTTAGGTTGAGCGTACGTGATAGGGTACGGGTTAGTGTTAGCGTACGGGTTCCGATTAGGTGATGGGTTAGGGTAAGGCTTCGGGTAAGGGTTAGGGTTAGCGTTAGGTTTAGGGTAAGTGTTAGGGCATGGGGAGGGTTTAGGGTACAGGTTAGGCTACGACAACGGTTTAGGGTGAGCGTGCGTGTTAGGGTACGGGTTAGTGTTAGCGTACGGGTTAGGATTAAGGGACGGGTTAGGGTAAGGCTTCGGGTAAGGTTTAGGGTTAGGGCTAGGGTTAGGGTTAGGGTTAGGGGACAGGGACGGTTTAGGGTACAGGTTAGGGTACGACAATGGTTTAGGGTGAGTGTACGTGTTAGGGCAAGTGTTAGTGTTAGCATACGGGTTAGGATTAGGGGACAGATTAGGGTAAGGCTTCGGGTAAGGGTTAGGGTTAGGGTTAGGGTTAGGGTTAGGGTTAGGGGACGGGGACGGTTTAGGTTACAGGTTAGTGTACGACAACAGTTTAGGGTGAGCGTATGTGTTAGGGTACTTGTTAGTGTTAGTGTACGGGTTAGGACTGGGTATGAGTTAGGGTAAGGCTTCGCGTAAGGGTTAGGGTTAGGGTTAGGGCTAGGGGACGGTGACGGTTTAGGGTACAGATTAGGGTATGACAACGGTTTAGGGTGAGGGTATGTGTTAGGGCATGGGTTAGTTTTAGCGTATCGGTTAGAATTATGAGACGGGTTAGGGTAAGGCTTCGGGTAAGGCTTAGGGTTTGGGTTAGGGTTAGGGTTAGGGAACGGGGACGGGTACGGTTTAGTGTACTGGTTAGGGTACAACCACACTTTAGGGTGAGCGTACGTGTTAGGGCACGGGTTAGTGTTAGCGTACGGGTTAGGATTAGGGGACGGGTTACGGTAAGGCTTCGGTTAAGGGTTAGGTTTAGGGTTAGGGTTAGGGGACGGGGACGGGGACAGGGACGGTTTAGGGTACAGGTTAGTGTACGACAGCGGTTTAGGGTGAGCGTACGTGTTAGGGTATGGGTTAGTGTTAGCGTACGGGTTAGGATTAGGGCACGGGTTAGGGTAAGGCTTGGTGTAAGGGTTAGGGTTAGGGTTAGGGTTAGGGTAAGGGGAGTGGGACGGTTTAGGGTACAGGTTAGGGTAGGACAATGGTTTAAGTTCAGCGTACATTTTAGGGCACAGTTTACTGTTAGCGTACGGGTTAGGATTAGAGGACGGGTTATGGTAAGGCTTCGGGTAAGGGTTAGGTTTAGGTTTAGGGTTAGGGTTAGGGGATGGGGACGGTTTACGGTACATGTTAGGGTACGACAACGGTTTAGGGTGAGCGTGCGTGTTAGGGTACGGGTTAGTGTTAGCGTACGGGTTAGGATTTGGGGACGGGTTAGGGTAAGGCGTCAGGTAAGGGTTAGGGTTAGGGTTAGGGTTAGGGTTAAGGGTCGGGGACAGGGACGGTTTAGGGTACAGGTTAGGGTACGACAACAGTTTAGGGTGAGCGTACATGTTAGGGTACGGGTTAGTGTTAGCGTACGGGTTAGGATTATGGGACGGGTTAGGGTAAGGCTTCGGGTAAGCTTTAGGGTTAGGATAAGGGTTAGGGTTAGGGTTAGGGTAGAGGGACGGTTTAGGGTACAGGTTAGGGTACGACAACGGTTTAGGGTGAGCGTACGTGTTAGGGCAAGTGTTTGTGTTAGCGTACGGGTTAGGATTAAGGGACAGGTTAGGGTAAGGCTCTGGGTAAGGGTTAGGGTTAGGGTTAGGGTACAGAGACGGTTTAGGTTACAGGTTAGTGTACGACAACGTTTTAAGGTGAGCGTACGTGTAAGGGTACGGGATAGTGTTAGCGTACGGGTTAGGAATAGGGGACATGTTAGGGTAAGGTTTCGGGTAAGGGCTAGGGTTAGGGGACGGGGACGGGACGGTTTAGGGTACAGGTTAGTGTACGAGAACGGTTTAGGTTGAGCATACGGTTTAGGTTAGGGGTTAGTGTTAGCGTACGGGTTAGGATTAGGGGACGGGTTAGGGTAAGGCTTTGTGTAAGGGTTAGGTTTAGGGTTAGGGGACGGGGACGATTTAGGGTACAGCTTAGTGTACGACAAAGTTTTAGGGTGAGCGTATGTGTTAGGATACAGGTTAGTGTTAGCATACGGGTTAGAATTAGGGGACGAGTTAGGGTAAGGCTTCGGGTAAGGATTAGGGTTAGGGTTAGGGTTAGGGGACAGGGACGATTTAGGGTACAGGTTAATGTACGACAACGGTTTAGGGTGAGCGTACGTGTTAGGGCACGGGTTAGTGTTAGCGTAGCGTTTAGGATTATGGGATGGGTTAGTGTAAGGCTTCGGGTAAGGGTTAGGGTTTGGGTTAGGGTTAGGTTTAGGGTACAGGGACAGGAACGGTTTAGGGTACAGGTTAGGGTACGACAACGCTTTAGGGTGAGCGTACGTGTTAGGGCACGGGTTAGTGTTAGCATACGGTTAGGATTAAGGGACGGGTTAGGGTAAGGCTTCGGGTAAGGTTTAGGGTTATGGTTAGGGTTCGGGTTAGTGTTAGGTAATGGGGACGGTTTAGGGTACAGCTTAGTGTACGACAAATGTTTCGGGTGAGCGTACGTGTTAGGGCACGGGTTAGTGTTAGCGTGCGGGTTAGGTTTAGGGGACCGGTTAGGGTAAGGCTTCGGGTAAGGTTTAAGGTTAGGGTTAGGGTTAGGGTTAGGGGACAGGGACGATTTAGGGGACAGGTTAGGGTACGACAACGTTTTAGGGTGAGCGTACGTGTTAGGGTACGGGTTAGTGTTAGCGTACGGGTTAGGATTACGGGACAGGTTAGGGTAAGGCTTCTGGTAAGGGTTAGGGTTAGGGTTAGGGGACGGGGACGGTTTAGGGTACAGGTTAGGGTACGTCAACGGTTTAGGGTGAGCGTACGTGTTAGGGTACGGGTTAGTGTTAGCGTACGGGTTAGGATTATGGGACGGGTTAGGGTAAGGCTTCGGGTAAGTGTTAGGGTTAGGGTTAGGGTTAGGGTTAGGGTACAGGGACGGTTCAGGGTACAGGTTAGGGTACGACAATGGTTTAGGGTGAGTGTACGTGTTAGGGCAATGGTTAGTGTTAGCATACGGGTTAGGATTAGGGGACAGATTAGGGTAAGGCTTCGAGTAAGGGTTAGGGTTAGGGTTAGGGTTAGGGTTAGGGTTAGGGGACGGGGACGGTTTAGGTTACAGGTTAGTGTACGACAACAGTTTAGGGTGAGCATATGTGTTATGGTACTTGTTAGTGTTAGCGTACGGGTTAGGATTGGGGACGGGTTAGGGTAAGGCTTCGCGTAAGGGTTAGGGTTAGGGTTAGGGCTAGGGGACGGTGACGGTTTAGGGTACAGGTTAGGGTACGACAACGGTTTAGGGTGAGGGTACGTGTTAGGACACGGGTTAGTGTTAGCGTACGGATTAGGATTAGGGGACGGGTTAGTGTAATGCTTCGGGTAAGTGTTAGGGTTAGGGTTAGGGTTAGGGTTAGGGGACGGGGACGGTTTAGGGTACATGTTAGGGTACGACAAAGATTTAGGGTGAGCGTGCGTGTTAGGGTATGGGTTAGTGTTAGCGTACGGGTTAGGATTAAGGGTCGGGTTAGGGTAAGGCTTGGGGTAAGGTTTAGGTTTAGGGCTAGGTTTAGGGTTAGTGTTAGGGGACGGGGACGGTTTAGGGTACAAGTTAGGGTAGGACAATGGTTTAGGTTGAGTGTACATTTTAGGGCACAGTTTACTGTTAGCGTACAGGTTAGGATTAGAGGACGGGTTATGGTAAGGCTTCGGGTAAGGGTTAGGGTTAAGGTTAGTTGACGGGGATGGTTTAATGTACAGGTTAGTGTATGAGAATGGTTTAGGGTGAGCGTACGTGTTAGGATACGGGTTAGAGTTAGCGTATTGGTTAGGATTAGGGGACGGGTTAGTGTAAGGCTTCGCGTAAGGATTAGGGTTAGGGTTAGGGGACGGGGACGGTTTAGGGTACAGGTTAGGGTATGACAACGGTTTAGGGTGAGCGTATGTGTTAGGGCATGGGTTAGTTTTAGCGTATCGGTTAGGATTATGAGACGGGTTAGGGTAAGGCTTCGGGTAAGGCTTAGGGTTTGGGTTAGGGTTAGGGTTAGGGAACGGGGACGGGGACGGTTTAGTGTACTGGTTAGGGTACAACCACACTTTAGGGTGAGCGTACGTGTTAGGGCACGGGTTAGTGTTAGCGTACGGGTTAGGATTAGGGGACGGGTTAGGGTAAGGCTTCGGGTAAGGGTTAGGTTTAGGATTAGGGTTAGGGGACGGGGACGGGGACGGGGACGGTTTAGGGTACAGGTTAGTGTACGACAGCGGTTTAGGCTGAGCGTACGTGTTAGGGTATGGGTTAGTGTTAGCGTACGGGTTAGGATTAGGGCACAGGTTAGGGTAAGGCTTGGTGTAAGGGTTAGGGTTAGGGTTAGGGTTAGGGTTAGGGGAGTGGGACGGTTTAGGGTACAGGTTAGGGTAGGACAATGGTTTAGGTTCAGCGTACATGTTAGGGCACAGTTTACTGTTAGCGTACGGGTTAGGATTAGAGGACGGGTTATGGTAAGGCTTCGGGTAAGGGTTAGGTTTAGGTTTAGGGTTAGGGTTAGGGTTAGGGGACGGGGACGGTTTAGGGTACATGTTAGTGTACGACAACGGTTTAGGGTGAGCGTGCGTGTTAGGGTACGGGTTAGTGTTAGCGTACGGGTTAGGATTTGGGGACGGGTTAGGGTAAGGCGTCAAGTAAGGGTTAGGGTTAGGGTTAGGGTTAGGGTTAAGGGTTGGGGACAGGGACGGTTTAGGATACAGGTTAGGGTACGATAACAGTTTAGGGTGAGCGTGCGTGTTAGGGTACGGGTTAGTGTTAGCGTACGGGTTAGGATTTGGGGACGGGTTAGGGTAAGGCGTCGGGTAAGGTTTAAGGTGTGGGTTAGGGTTAGGGTTAGGGGACAGGGACGATTTAGGGTACAGGTTAGGGTACGACAAGGTTTTAGGGTGAGCGTACGTGTTAGGGTACGGGTTAGTGTTAGCGTACGGGTTAGGATTACGGGACGGGTTAGGGTAAGGCTTCTGGTAAGGTTTAGGGTTAGGGTTAGGGTTAGGGGACGGGGACGGTTTAGGGTACAGGTTAGGGTACGTCAACGGTGTAGGGTGAGCGTACGTGTTAGGGTACGGATTAGTGTTAGCGTACGGGTTAGGATTAGGGGACAGATTAGGGTAAGGCTTCGGGTAAGGGTTAGGGTTAGGGTTAGGGTTAGAGTTAGGGTTAGGGTTAGGGTACAGGGACGGTTCAGTGTACAGGTTAGGGTACGACAATGGTTTAGGGTGAGTGTACGTGTTAGGGCAAGGGTTAGTGTTAGCATACGGGTTAGGATTAGGGGACAGATTAGGGTAAGGCTTCGGGTAAGGGTTAGGGTTAGGGTTAGGGTTAGAGTTAGGGTTAGGGGACGGGGACGGTTTAGGTTACAGGTTAGTGTACGACAACAGTTTAGGGTGAGCGTATGTGTTAGGGTACTTGTTAGTGTTAGCGTACGGGTTAGGATTGGGGACGGGTTAGGGTAAGGCTTCTGGTAAGGGTTAGGGTTAGGGTTAGGGTTAGGGGACGGGGAAGGTTTAGGGTACAGGTTAGGGTACGTCAACGGTTTAGGGTGAGCGTACGTGTTAGGGTACGGGTTAGTGTTAGCGTACTGGTTAGTATTAGGGGACGGGTTAGGGTAAGGCTTTGGGTAAGCGTTAGGGTTAGGGTTAGGGTTAGGGTTACGGTTAGGGTTAAGGGATGGGGACGGTTTAGGGTACAGGTTAGTGTACGACAAATGTTTAGGGTGAGCGTACGTGATAGGGTATGGGTTAGTGTTAGCGTACGTGATAGGATTAGGGGACGGGTTAGGGTAAGGCTTCGGGTAAGGGTTATGGTTAGGGTTAGGGTTAGGGAACGGGGACGGTTTAGGGTACAGGTTAGGGTACGACAACGGTTTAGGGTGAGCGTATGTGTTAGGGCACGGTTTACTGTTAGCGTACGTGTTAGGATTAGAGGACGGGTTAGGTTAAGGATTCGGGTAATTGTTAGGGTTAGGGTAAGGGTTACGGGATGGGGACGGTTTAGGGTACAGGTTAGGGTACGACAAAGTTTTAGGGTGAGCGTACGTGTTAGGACTCGGTTTAGTGTTAGCGTACGGGTTAGGATTAAGGGACGGGTTAGGGTAAGGCTTCGGTTTAGGGTTAGGGTTAGGGTTACGTTTAGGGTTACTGTTAGGGGACGGGGACGGTTTAGGGTACAGGTTAGGGTACGAAAACTGTTTAGGGTGAGCGTACGTGGTAGGGTACGGGTTAGGGTTAGCGTACGGGATAGGATTATGGGATGGGTTAGGGTAAAGCTTCGGGTAAAGTATTAGGGTTAGGGTTAGGGTTAGGGGAAGGGGACTATTTAGGGTACAGGTTGGGGTACGACAACGGTTTAGGGTGAGCGTACGTGTTAGGTTACGGGTTAGTGTTAACGTACGGGTTAGGAATAGGACACGGGTTAGGGTAAGGCTTCGGGTATGTGTTAGGGTTACGGTTAGGGACGGGGAGGGTTTAGGGTATAGGTTAGAGTAGGACAACGGTTTAGGGTGAGGGTACATGTTAGGGCACAGTTTACTGTTAGCGTACAGGTTAGGATTAGAGGACGGGTTAGGGTAAGGATTCGGGTAAGTGTTAGGGTTAGGGTTAGGGTTAGAGAGGGTTAGGGTTAGGGGGACGGTTTAGGGTACAGGTTAGGGTACGACAATGGTTTAGGTTGAGCGTACGTGTTAGGGCACAGGTTAGTGTTAGCGTACGGGTTAGGATTAGGGGACGGGTTAGGGTAAGGCTCCGGGTAAGGGTTAGGGTTTGGGTTAGGGTTAGGGTTAGGGTTAGGGCACGGGGACGGTTTAGGGTACACGTTAGGGTACAACAATACTTTAGGGGGAGCGTACGTGGTAGGGTATGTGTTAGTGTTAGCGAACGGGTTAGGATTAGGGGACGGGTTAGGATAAGCTTCGGGTAAGGGTTAGGGGGGAGGTTAGGGTTAGGGTTAGGGGATGGGGAGGGTTTAGGGTACAGGTTAGGGTACAACAACGGTTTAGGGTGAGCGTACGTGATAGGGTATGGGTTAGTGTTAGCGTACGGGTTCCGATTAGGTGATGGGTTAGGGTAAGGCTTCGGGTAAGTGTTAGGGTTAGGGTTAGGGTTAGGGTTAGGGCATGGGGAGGGTTTAGGGTACAGGTTAGGGTACGACAACGGTTTAGGGTGAGCGTACGTGTTAGGGTACGGGTTAGTGTTAGCGTACGGGTTAGGATTAAGGGACGGGTTAGGGTAAGCCTTCGGGTAAGGGTTAGGGTTAGGGTTAGGGTTACGGTTATGGTTAGGGGACGGAGACGGTTTAGGGTACAGGTTAGGGTACGATAACGGTTTAAGGTGAGCGTACGTGTTAGGGTACGGGATAGTGTTAGCGTACGGGTTAGGATTAAAGGACATGTTAGGGTAAGGTTACGGGTAAGGGCTAGGGTTAGGGGACCAGGACGGGATGGTTTAGGGTACAGGTTAGTGTACGAGTACGGTTTAGGGTGAGCATACGGGTTAGGGTACGGGTTAGTGTTAGCGTACGGGTTAGGATTAGGGGACGGGTTAGGGTAAGGCTTTGGGTAAGGGTTAGGTTTAGGGTTAGGGGACGGGGACGATTTTGGGTACAGCTTAGTGTACGACAAAGTTTTAGGGTGAGCGTATGTGTTAGGATACAGGTTAGTGTTAGCATACGGGTTAGAATTAGGGGACGAGTTAGGGTAAGGCTTCGGGTAAGGATTAGGGTTAGGGTTAGGGTTAGGGGACAGGGACGATTTAGGGTACAGGTTAATGTACGACAACGGTTTAGGGTGAGCGTACGTGTTAGGGCACGGGTTAGTGTTAGCGTAGCGTTTAGGATTATGGGATGGGTTAGTGTAAGGCTTCGGGTAAGGGTTAGGGTTTGGGTTAGGGTTAGGGTTAGGGTACAGGGACAGGAACGGTTTAGGGTACAGGTTAGCGTACGACAACGCTTTAGGGTGAGCGTACGTGTTAGGGCACGGATTAGTGTTAGCGTACGGTTAGCATTAGGGGACGGGTTAGGGTAAGGCTTCGGGTAAGGTTTAGGGCTATGGTTAGGGTTCGGGTTAGTGTTAGGTAATGGGGACGGTTTAGGGTACAGCTTAGGGTACGACAAATGTTTCGGGTGAGCGTACGTGTTAGGGCACGGGTTAGTGTTAGCGTACGGGTTAGGTTTAGGGGACCGGTTAGGGTAAGGCTTCGGGTAAGGTTTAAGGTTAGGGTTAGGGTTAGGGTGAGGGGACAGGGACGATTTAGGGTACAGGTTAGGGTACGACAACGTTTTAGGATGAGCGTACGTGTTAGGGTACGGGTTAGTGTTAGCGTACGGGTTAGGATTACGGGACGGGTTAGGGTAAGGCTTCTGGTAAGGGTTAGGGTTAGGGTTAGGGTTAGGGGACAGGGACGGTTTAGGGTACAGGTTAGGGTACGTCAACGGTTTAGGGTGAGCGTACGTGTTAGGGTACGGGTTAGTGTTAGCGTACGGGTTAGGATTATGGGACGGGTTAGGGTAAGGCTTCGGGTAAGTGTTAGGGTTAGGGTTAGGGTTAGAGTTAGGGTTAGGGTTAGGGTACAGGGACGGTTTAGGGTACAGGTTAGGGTACGACAATGGTTTAGGGTGAGTGTACGTGTTAGGGCAAGGGTTAGTGTTAGCATACGGGTTAGGATTAGGGGACAGATTAGGGTAAGGCTTCGGGTAAGGGTTAGGGTTAGGGTTAGGGTTAGGGTTAGGGTTAGGGGACGGGGACGGTTTAGGTTACAGGTTAGTGTACGACAACAGTTTAGGGTGAGCGTATGTGTTATGGTACTTGTTAGTGTTAGTGTACGGGTTAGGATTGGGGACGGGTTAGGGTAAGGCTTCGCGTAAGGGTTAGGGTTAGGGTTAGTGCTAGAATGGGACGGGGACGGTGACGGTTTAGGGTACAGGTTAGGGTACGACAACGGTTTAGGGTGAGGGTACGTGTTAGGACACGGGTTAGTGTTAGCGTACGGATTAGGATTAGGGGACGGGTTAGTGTAATGCTTCGGGTAAGTGTTAGGGTTAGGGTTAGGGTTAGGGTTAGGGGACGGGGACGGTTTAAGGTACATGTTAGGGTACGACAAAGATTTAGGGTGAGCGTGCGTGTTAGGGTATGGGTTAGTGTTAGCGTACGGGTTAGGATTAAGGGTCGGGTTCGGGTAAGGCTTGGGGTAAGGTTTAGGTTTAGGGCTAGGTTTAGGGTTAGGGTTAGGGGATGGGGACGGTTTAGGGTACAAGTTAGGGTAGGACAATGGTTTAGGTTGAGCGTACATTTTAGGGCACAGTTTACTGTTAGCGTACGGGTTAGGATTAGAGGACGGGTTATGGTAAGGCTTCGGGTAAGGGTTAGGGTTAAGGTTAGTTGACGGGGATGGTTTAGGGTACAGGTTAGTGTATGAGGATGGTTTAGGGTGAGCGTACGTGTTAGGATACGGGTTAGAGTTAGCGTATGGGTTAGGATTAGGGGACGGGTTAGTGTAAGGCTTCGGGTAAGGATTAGGTTTAGGGTTAGGGTACAGGGACGGTTCAGGGTACAGGTTAGGGTACGACAATGGTTTAGGGTGAGTGTACGTGTTAGGGCAAGGGTTAGTGTTAGCATACGGGTTAGGATTAGGGGACAGATTAGGGTAAGGCTTCGGGTAAGGGTTAGGGTTAGGGTTAGGGTTAGGGTTAGGGTTAGGGGACGGGGACGGTTTAGGTTACAGGTTAGTGTACGACAACAGTTTAGGGTGAGCGTATGTGTTATGGTACTTGTTAGTGTTAGTGTACGGGTTAGGATTGGGGACGGGTTAGGGTAAGGCTTCGCGTAAGGGTTAGGGTTAGGGTTAGTGCTAGGGGACGGTGACGGTTTAGGGTACAGGTTAGGGTACGACAACGGTTTAGGGTGAGGGTACGTGTTAGGACACGGGTTAGTGTTAGCGTACGGATTAGGATTAGGGGACGGGTTAGTGTAATGCTTCGGGTAAGTGTTAGGGTTAGGGTTAGGGTTAGGGTTAGGGGACGGGGACGGTTTAAGGTACATGTTAGGGTACGACAAAGATTTAGGGTGAGCGTGCGTGTTAGGGTATGGGTTAGTGTTAGCGTACGGGTTAGGATTAAGGGTCGGGTTCGGGTAAGGCTTGGGGTAAGGTTTAGGTTTAGGGCTAGGTTTAGGGTTAGGGTTAGGGGATGGGGACGGTTTAGGGTACAAGTTAGGGTAGGACAATGGTTTAGGTTGAGCGTACATTTTAGGGCACAGTTTACTGTTAGCGTACGGGTTAGGATTAGAGGACGGGTTATGGTAAGGCTTCGGGTAAGGGTTAGGGTTAAGGTTAGTTGACGGGGATGGTTTAGGGTACAGGTTAGTGTATGAGAATGGTTTAGGGTGAGCGTACGTGTTAGGATACGGGTTAGAGTTAGCGTATGGGTTAGGATTAGGGGACGGGTTAGTGTAAGGCTTCGGGTAAGGATTAGGTTTAGGGTTAGGGGACGGGGACGGTTTAGGGTACAGGTTAGGGTACGACCACGCTTTAGGGTGAGCGTACCTGATAGGGCACGGGTTAGTGTTAGCGTACGGGTTAGGATTAGGGGACTGGTTAGGGTAAGGCTTCGGGTAAGGGTTAGGTTTAGGGTTAGGGTTAGGGGACGGGGACGGGGACGGGGACGGTTTAGGGTACAGGTTAGTGTATGACAGCGGTTTAGGGTGAGCGTACGTGTTAGGGTATGGGTTAGTGTTAGCGTACGGGTTAGGATTAGGGCACGGGTTAGGGTAAGGCTTGGTGTAAGGGTTAGGGTTAGGGTTAGGGTTAGGGTTAGGGGAGTGGGACGGTTTAGGGTACAGGTTAGGGTAGGACAATGGTTTAGGTTCAGCGTACATGTTAGGGCACAGTTTACTGTTAGCGTACGGGTTAGGATTATAGGACGGGTTATGGTAAGGCTTCGGGTAAGGGTTAGGTTTAGGTTTAGGGTTAGGGTTAGGGTTAGGGGACGGGGACGGTTTAGGGTACATGTTAGGGTACGACAACGGTTTAGGGTGAGCGTGCGTGTTAGGGTACGGGTTAGTGTTAGCGTACGGGTTAGGATTTGGGGACGGGTTAGGGTAAGGCGTGAGGTAAGGGTTAGGGTTAGGGTTAGGGTTAGGGTTAAGGGTCGGGGACAGGGACGGTTTAGGGTACAGGTTAGGGTACGACAACAGTTTAGGGTGAGCGTACATGTTAGGGTACGGGTTAGTGTTAGCGTACGGGTTAGGATTATGGGACGGGTTAGGGTAAGGCTTCGGGTAAGCTTTAGGGTTAGGATAAGGGTTAGGGTTAGTGTTAGGGTAGAGGGACGGTTTAGGGTACAGGTTAGGGTACGACAACGGTTTAGGGTGAGCGTACGTGTTAGGGCAAGGGTTATTCTTAGCGTACGGGTTAGGATTAGGGGACAGGTTAGGGTAAGGCTCCGGGTATGGGTTAGGGTTAGGGTTAGCGTTAGGGTTAGGGGACGGAGACGGTTTAGGTTACAGGTTAGTGTACGACAACGTTTTAAGGTGAGCGTACGTTTAAGGGTACGGGATAGTGTTAGCGTACGGGTTAGGAATAGGGGACATGTTAGGGTAAGGTTTCGGGTAAGGGCTAGGGTTAGGGGACGGGGACGGGACGGTTTAGGGTACAGGTTAGTGTACGAGAACGGTTTAGGTTGAGCATACGGGTTAGGTTACGGGTTAGTGTTAGCGTACGGGTTAGGATTAGGGGACGGGTTAGGGTAAGGCTTTGTGTAAGGGTTAGGTTTAGGGTTAGGGGACGGGGACGATTTAGGGTACAGCTTAGTGTACGACAAAGTTTTAGGGTGAGCGTATGTGTTAGGATACAGGTTAGTGTTAGCATACGGGTTAGAATTAGGGGACGAGTTAGGGTAAGGCTTCGGGTAAGGATTAGGGTTAGGGTTAGGGTTAGGGGACAGGGACGATTTAGGGTACAGGTTAATGTACGACAACGGTTTAGGGTGAGCGTACGTGTTAGGGCACGGGTTAGTGTTAGCGTAGCGTTTAGGATTATGGGATGGGTTAGTGTAAGGCTTCGGGTAAGGGTTAGGGTTTGGGTTAGGGTTCGGGTTAGGGTACGGGGACAGGAACGGTTTAGGGTACAGGTTAGGGTACGACAACGCTTTAGGGTGAGCATACGTGTTAGGGCACGGATTAGTGTTAGCATACGGTTAGGATTAGGGGACGGGTTAGGGTAAGGCTTCGGGTAAGGTTTAGGGTTATGGTTAGGGTTCGGGTTAGTGTTAGGTAATGGGGACGGTTTAGGGTACAGCTTAGTGTACGACAAATGTTTCGGGTGAGCGTACGTGTTAGGGCACGGGTTAATGTTAGCGTGCGGGTTAGGTTTAGGGGACCGGTTTGGGTAAGTCTTCGGGTAAGGTTTAAGGTTAGGGTTAGGGTTAGGGTTAGGGGACAGGGACGATTTAGGGTACAGGTTAGGGTACGACAAGGTTTTAGGGTGAGCGTACGTGTTAGGGTACGGGTTAGTGTTAGCGTACGGGTTAGGATTACGGGACGGGTTAGGGTAAGGCTTCGGGTAAGTGTTAGAGTTAGGGTTAGCGTTAGGGTTAGGGTTAGGGCACGGGGACGGTTTAGGGTACAGGTTAGGGTACGACAACCTTTCAGGGTGAGCGTACGTGTTAGGGTACGGTTTAGTGTTAGCGTACAGGTTAGGATTAGGGGACGGGTTAGCGTAAGGCTTTGGGTAAGGGTTAGGGTGAGGGTTAGGGTTAGGGTTAGGGGACGGGGACAGTTTAGGGTACAGGATAGGGTAAGATAACGGTTTCGGGTGAGCGTACGTGTTAGGGTATGGGTTAGTGTTAGCGTACGGGTTAGGATTAGATGACGGGTTAGGGTAAGGCTTCGGGTAAGGGTTAGGGTTAGGGTTAGGTTTAGGCTTAGGGTTAGGGGACGGGGATGGTTTAGGGTACAGGTTAGGTTACGACAACGGTTTCGGGTTGCATACGTGTTAGGGTACGTGTTAGTGTTAGCGTACGGGTTATGATTAGGGGACGTGTTAGGGTAAGGCTTCGGGTAAGGGTTAAGTTTACGGTTAGGTTTAGGGTTAGGGGACGGGGACGGGGACGGTTTAGGGTACAGGTTAGGGTACAACAACGATTTAGGGTGAGTGTACGTGTTAGGGTATGGTTTAGTGTTAGCGTACAGGTTAGGATTAGGGGAGGGGTTAGTGTAAGGCTATGGGTAAGGGTTAGGGTTAGGGTTAAGTTTAGGGGACGGGGACGGGGAGAGTTTAGGGTACAGGTTAGGGTACGACAACGGTTTATGATGAGCGTACGTGTTTGGGTACTTGTTAGTGTTAGCGTACGGGTTAGGATTAGGGGACCGTTTAGGGTAAGGCTTTGGGTAAGGGTTTGGGTTAGGGTTAGGGTTAGGTTTAGGGGACGTGGACGGTTTAGGGTACAGGTTAGTGTACGCAAACGGTTTAGGGTGAGTGTGCGTGTTAGGGTACGGGTTAGTGTTAGCCTACGGTTTATGATTAGGGGACGGGTTAGGGTAAGGCTTTGGGTAAGGGTTAGGGTTAGGGTTAGGGGACGGGGACGGTTTATGTTACAGGTTAGTCTACGACAACGTTTTAAGGTGAGCGTACGTGTAAGGGTACGGGATAGTGTTAGCGTACGGGTTAGGAAAAGGGGACATGTTAGGGTAAGGTTTCGGGTAAGGGCTAGGGTTAGGGGACGGGGACTGGACAGTTTAGGGTACAGGTTAGGGTATGACAACGGTTTAGGGTGAGCGCACGTATTAGGGTATGGGTTAGTGTTAGCGTACAGATTAGGATTAGGGGACGGGTTAGCGTAAGGCTTTGGGTAAGGTTTAGGGTGAGGGTTAGGGTTAGGGGACGGGGACAGTTTAGGGTACAGGTTAGGGTAAGATAACGGTTTAGGGTGAGCGTACGTGTTAGGGTACGGGTTAGTGTTAGCGTACGGGTTAGGATTAGATGACGGGTTAGGGTAAGGCTTCGGGTAAGGGTTAGGGTTAAGGTTAGGGTTAGGGGACGGGGACGGGGATGTATTAGGGTACAGTTTAGGGTACGACAACTGTTTAAGGTGAGTGTACGTGTTAGGGTACGGGTTAGTGTTAGCGTACGGGTTCGGATTAGGGGACGGGTTAGGGTAATGCTTCAGGTAAGGGCTAGGGTTAGGGTTAGGGTTAGGGTTAGGGGACGGGCACGGTTTAGTGTACAGGTTAGCGTACGACCACAGTTTAGTGTGCGCGTACGTGTTAGGGTAAGGGTTAGTTTTAGCCTACGGCTTAGGATTAGGGGACGAGTTAGGGCAAGGTTTCGGGTAAGTGTTAGGGTTAGGGTTAGGGTTAGGTGACGGAGACGGTTTAGGGTACAGGTTAGGCTACGACAATGGTTTAGGGTGAGCGTACGTGTTAGGGTACGGGTTAGTGTTAGCGTATGGGTTAGGATTAGGGGACGGGTTAGTGTAAGGCTTTGGGTAAGGTTTAGGGTTAGGGTTAGGGTTAGGGTTATGGTTAGGGGACCGGGACGGTTTAGGGTACAGGTTAGGTTACGGCAAAGTTTTAGGGTGAGCGTACATATTAGGGTACGTGTTAGTGTTAGCGTACGGGTTAGGATTAGGGGACGGGTTAGGGTAAGGCTCCGGGTAAGGGTTAGGGTTTGGGTTAGGGTTAGGGTTAGGGTTAGGGCACGGGAACGGTTTAGGGTACACGTTAGGGTACAACAATGCTTTAGGGGGAGCGTACGTGGTAGGGTATGTGTTAGTGTTAGCGAACGGGTTAGGATTAGGGGACGGGTTAGGATAAGCTTCGGGTAAGGGTTAGGTTTAGGGTTAGGTTTAGGGTTAGGGTTAGGGGATGGGGAGGGTTTAGGGTACAGGTTAGGGTACAACAACGGTTTAGGGTGAGCGTACGTGATAGGGTATGGGTTAGTGTTAGCGTTCGGGTTCCGATTAGGTGATGGGTTAGGGTAAGGCTTCGGGTAAGGGTTAGGGTTAGGGTTAGGTTTAGGGTAAGTGTTAGGGCATGGGGAGGGTTTAGGGTACAGGTTAGGCTACGACAACGGTTTAGGGTGAGCGTACGTGTTAGGGTACGGGTTAGTGTTAGCGTACGGTTTAGGATTAGGGGACGGGTTAGGGTAAGCCTTCGGGTAAGTGTTAGTGTTAGGGTTAGGGTTACGGTTATGTTTAGGCGACGGGGACTGTTTAGGGTACAGCTTAGGTTAAGATAACGGTTTAGGGTGAGCGAACATGTTAGGGTACGGGTTAGTGTTAGCGTAAGGTTTGGATTATAGGACGGGTTAGGGTAAGGCTCCGGGTAAGGGTTAGGGTTAGGGTTAGGGGATGGGGACGGTTTAGGGTACAGGTTAGTGTACGAGGACGGTTTAGAGTGAGCCTATGTGTTAGGGTACGGGTTAGTGTTAGCGTACTGGTTAGGATTAGGGGACAGGTTAGTGTAAGGCTTCGGGTAAGGGTTAGGGTTAGGGTTTGGGGATGGTGACGGTTCAGGGTACAGTTTAGGGTACGACAACGGTTTAGGGTGAGCGTACGTGTTAGGGTACGGGTTAGGGTTAGCGTACGGGTTAGGATTAGGTGGCGGGTTAACGGAAGGCTTCGGGTAAGGGTTAGTATTAGGGTTAGTGTTAGGGTTAGGGGATGGGGACGGTTTAGGGTACAGGTTAGGGTACGACAACGCTTTAGGGTGAGCGTATGTGTTAGGGCATGGGTTAGTGTTAACGTACGGGTTAGGATTAGGGGACAGGTTAGGGTAAGGCTTCGGGTAAGGGTTAGGGTTAGGGTTAGGGGACAGGAACGGGGAAGGTTTAGGGTACAGGATAGGATTTGACAACAGTTTAGGGTGTGCGTACGTGTTAGGGTAAGGGTTAGTGTTAGCGTATGGGTTAGGATTAGGGGACAGGTTAGGGTAAGGCTTCGGGTAAGAGTTAGGGTTAGGGTTAGGGGACGGGCACGGGGAAGGTTTAGGGTACAGGATAGGATATGACAACAGTTTAGAGTGTGCGTACGTGTTAGGGTAAGGTTTAGTGTTAGCGTACGGGTTAGGATTAGGGGACGGGTTAGGGTAAGGCTTCGGGTAAGGGTTAGGGTTAGGGTTAGGGTTAGGGTACGGGGACTGTTTAGGGTATAGGCTACAGTACGACAACGGTTTAGGGTGAGCGTACGTGTTAGGGTATGTGTTAGTGTTAGCGTACGGGTTAGGATTGGGGACTTGTTAGGGTAAGGCTTCGGGTAAGGGTTAGGGTTAGGGTTAGGGTTAGGGGACGGGGACGGGGACGGTTTAGGGTAGAGGTTAGTGTACGACAACTCTTTAGGGTGAGCATATATGTTTGGGTACGGGTTAGAGTTAGCGTATAGGTTAGGAATAGGGGACGGGTTAGGGTAAGGCTACGGGTAAGGGTGAGGTTTAGGGTTAAGTTTAGGGGACGGGGACGGGGACGGTTTAGGTACAGGTTATGGTACGACAACGGTTTAGGGTGAGCGTACGTGTTAGGGTACGGGTTAGTGTTAGCGTACGGGGTAGGATTATGGGACGGGTTAGGGTAAGGCTTCGGGTAAGGGTTAGGGTTAGGGTTAGGGTTAGGGTTAGGCTACAGGGACGGTTTAGGGTACAGGTTAGGGTACGACAACGGTTTAGGGTGAGCGTATGTGTTAGGGCATGGGGTAGTTTTAGCGTATTATTTAGGATTATGGGACGGGTTAGGGTAAGGCTTCGGGTAAGGGGTAGGGTTTGGGATAGGGTTAGGGTTAGGGAACGGGGACGGGGACGGTTTAGTGTACAGGTTAGGGTACGACCACGCTTTAGGGTGAGCGTACCTGTTAGGGCACGGGTTAGTGTTAGCGTACGGGTTAGGATTAGGGGACGTGTTAGGGTAAGGCTTCGGGTAAGGGTTAGGTTTAGGGTTAGGGTTAGGGGACGGGGACGGGGACGGTTTAGGGTACAGGTTAGTGTACGACAGCGGTTTAGGGTGAGCATTCGTTTTAGGGCACGGGTTAGTGTTAGCGTAAGGGTTAGGGTTAGGGGACGGTTTAGGGTAAGGCTTCGGGTAAGTATTAGGGTTAGGGTTAGGCTTAGGGGAAGGGGACGACTTAGGGTACAGGTTAGGGTACGACAAAGTTTTAGGGTGATCGTACGTGTTAGGGTACGGGTTAGTGTTAGCGTATGGTGTAGAATTGGGGGCCGAGTTAGTGTAAGGCTTCGGGTAAGGGTTAGGGATAGTGTTAGGGTTCAGGATAGGGGACGGGGATGGTTTAGGGTACAGGTTAGGGTACGAAAACGATTTAGGGTGAGCGTACGTGTTAGGGTACGGGTTAGTGTTAGCGTACGGGTTAGGATTATGGGACGGGTTAGGGTAAGGCTTCGGGTAAGTGTTAGGGTTAGGGTTAGGGTTAGAGTTAGGGTTAGGGTTAGGGTACAGGGATGGTTCAGGGTACAGGTTAGGGTGCGACAATGGTTTAGGGTGAGTGTACGTGTTAGGGCAAGGGTTAGTGTTAGCATACGGGTTAGGATTAGGGGACAGATTAGGGTAAGGCTTCGGGTAAGGGTTAGGGTTAGGGTTAGGGTTAGGGTTAGGGTTAGGGTTAGGGGACGGGGACGGTTTAGGTTACAGGTTAGTGTACGACAACAGTTTAGGGTGAGCGTATGTGTTAGGGCATGGGTTAGTGTTAGCGTACGGGTTAGGATTGGGGACGGGTTAGGGTAAGGCTTCGCGTAAGGGTTAGGGTTAGGGTTAGGGCTAGGGGACGGTGACGGTTTAGGGTACAGGTTAGGGTACGACAACGATTTAGGGTGAGGGCACGTGTTAGGACACGGGTTAGTGTTAGCGTACGGATTAGGATTAGGGGACGGGTTAGTGTAAGGCTTCGGGTAAGTGTTAGGGTTAGGGTTAGGGTTAGGGGACGGGGACGGTTTAGGGTACATGTTAGGGTACGACAAAGATTTAGGGTGAGCGTGCGTGTTAGGGTATGGGTTAGTGTTAGCGTACGGGTTAGGATTAAGGGTCGGGTTAGGGTAAGGCTTGGGGTAAGGTTTAGGTTTAGGGCTAGGTTTAGCGTTAGGGTTAGGGGACGGAGACGGTTTAGGTTACAGGTTAGTGTACGACAACGTTTTAAGGTGAGCGTACGTGTAAGGTTACGGGATAGTGTTAGCGTACGGGTTAGGAATAGGGGACATGTTAGGGTAAGGTTTCGGGTAAGGGCTAGGGTTAGGGGACCAGGACGCGATGGTTTAGGGTACAGGTTAGTGTACGAGTACGGTTTAGGTTGAGCATACGGGTTAGGTTACGGGTTAGTGTTAGCGTACGGGTTAGGATTAGGGGACGGGTTAGGGTAAGGCTTTGTGTAAGGGTTAGGTTTAGGGTTAGGGGACGGGGACGATTTAGGGTACAGCTTAGTGTACGACAAAGTTTTAGGGTGAGCGTATGTGTTAGGATACAGGTTAGTGTTAGCATACGGGTTAGAATTAGGGGACGAGTTAGGGTAAGGCTTCGGGTAAGGATTAGGGTTAGGGTTAGGGTTAGGGGACAGGGACGATTTAGGGTACAGGTTAATGTATGACAACGGTTTAGGGTGAGCGTACGTGTTAGGGGACGGGTTAGTGTTAGCGTAGCGTTTAGGATTATGGGATGGGTTAGTGTAAGGCTTCGGGTAAGGGTTAGGGTTTGGGTTAGGGTTAGGGTTAGGGTACAGGGACAGGAACGGTTTAGGGTACAGGTTAGGGTACGACAACGCTTTAGGGTGAGCGTACGTGTTAGGGCACGGATTAGTGTTAGCGTACGGTTAGCATTAGGGGACGGGTTAGGGTAAGGCTTCGGGTAAGGTTTAGGGCTATGGTTAGGGTTCGGGTTAGTGTTAGGTAATGGGGACGGTTTAGGGTACAGCTTAGTGTACGACAAATGTTTCGGGTGAGCGTACGTGTTAGGGCACGGGTTAGTGTTAGCGTGCGGGTTAGGTTTAGGGGACCGGTTAGGGTAAGGCTTCGGGTAAGGTTTAAGGTTAGGGTTAGGGTTAGGGTGAGGGGACAGGGACGATTTAGGGTACAGGTTAGGGTACGACAAGGTTTTAGGGTGAGCGTACGTGTTAGGGTACGGGTTAGTGTTAGCGTACGGGTTAGGATTACGGGACGGGTTAGGGTAAGGCTTCTGGTAAGGGTTAGGGTTAGGGTTAGGGTTAGGGGACAGGGACGGTTTAGGGTACAGGTTAGGGTACGTCAACGGTTTAGGGTGAGCGTACCTGTTAGGGTACGGGTTAGTGTTAGCGTACGGGTTAGGATTATGGGACGGGTTAGTGTAAGGCTTCGGGTAAGTGTTAGGGTTAGGGTTAGGGTTAGAGTTAGGGTTAGGGTTAGGGTACAGGGACGGTTCAGGGTACAGGTTAGGGTACGACAATGGTTTAGGGTGAGTGTACGTGTTAGGGCAAGGGTTAGTGTTAGCATACGGGTTAGGATTAGGGGACAGATTAGGGTAAGGCTTTGGGTAAGGGTTAGGGTTAGGGTTAGGGTTAGGGTTAGGGTTAGGGGACGGGGACGGTTTAGGTTACAGGTTAGTGTACGACAACAGTTTAGGGTGAGCGTATGTGTTATGGTACTTGTTAGTGTTAGTGTACGGGTTAGGATTGGGGACGGGTTAGGGTAAGGCTTCGCGTAAGGGTTAGGCTTAGGGTTAGGGCTAGGGGACGGTGACGGTTTAGGGTACAGGTTAGGGTACGACAACGGTTTAGGGTGAGGGTACGTGTTAGGACACTGGTTAGTGTTAGCGTACGGATTAGGATTAGGGGACGGGTTAGTGTAATGCTTCGGGTAAGTGTTAGGGTTAGGGTTAGGGTTAGGGTTAGGGGACGGGGACGGTTTAGGGTACATGTTAGGGTACGACAAAGATTTAGGGTGAGCGTGCGTGTTAGGGTATGGGTTAGTGTTAGCGTACGGGTTAGGATTAAGGGTCGGGTTAGGGTAAGGCTTGGGGTAAGGTTTAGGTTTAGGGCTAGGTTTAGGGTTAGGGTTAGGGGACGGGGACGGTTTAGGGTACAAGTTAGGGTAGGACAATGGTTTAGGTTGAGCGTACATTTTAGGGCACAGTTTACTGTTAGCGTACGGGTTAGGATTAGAGGACGGGTTATGGTAAGGCTTCGGGTAAGGGTTAGGGTTAAGGTTAGTTGACGGGGATGGTTTAGGGTACAGGTTAGTGTATGAGAATGGTTTAGGGTGAGCGTACGTGTTAGGATACGGGTTAGAGTTAGCGTATGGGTTAGGATTAGGTGACGGGTTAGTGTAAGGCTTCGGGTAAGGATTAGGGTTAGGGTTAGGGGACGGGGACGGTTTAGGGTACAGGTTAGGGTACGACCACGCTTTAGGGTGAGCGTACCTGTTAGGGCACGGGTTAGTGTTAGCGTACGGGTTAGGATTAGGGGACGGGTTAGGGTAAGGCTTCGGGTAAGGGTTAGGTTTAGGGTTAGGGTTAGGGGACGGGGACGGGGACGGGGACGGTTTAGGGTACAGGTTAGTGTACGACAGCGGTTTAGGGTGAGCGTACGTGTTAGGGTATGGGTTAGTGTTAGCGTACGGGTTAGGATTAGGGCACGGGTTAGGGTAAGGCTTGGTGTAAGGGTTAGGGTTAGGGTTAGGGTTAGGGTTAGGGTTAGGGGAGTGGGACGGTTTAGGGTACAGGTTAGGGTAGGACAATGGTTTAGGTTCAGCGTACATGTTAGGGCACAGTTTACTGTTAGCGTACGGGTTAGGATTAGAGGACGGGTTATGGTAAGGCTTCGGGTAAGGGTTAGGTTTAGGTTTAGGGTTAGGGTTAGGGTTAGGGGACGGGGACGGTTTAGGGTACATGTTAGGGTACGACAACGGTTTAGGCTGAGCGTGCGTGTTAGGGCACGGGTTAGTGTTAGCGTGCGGGTTAGGTTTAGGGGACCGGTTTGGGTAAGGCTTCGGGTAAGGTTTAAGGTTAGGGTTAGGGTTAGGGGACAGGGACGATTTAGGGTACAGGTTAGGGTACGACAAGGTTTTAGGGTGAGCGTACGTGTTAGGGTACGGGTTAGTGTTAGCGTACGGGTTAGGATTACGGGACGGGTTAGGGTAAGGCTTCGGGTAAGTGTTAGAGTTAGGGTTAGCGTTAGGGTTAGGGTTAGGGCACGGGGACGGTTTAGGGTACAGGTTAGGGTACGACAACGGTTCAGGGTGAGCGTACGTGTTAGGGTATGGGTTAGTGTTAGCGTACAGGTTAGGATTAGGGGACGGGTTAGCGTAAGGCTTTGGGTAAGGGTTAGGGTGAGGGTTAGGGTTAGGGTTAGGGGACGGGGACAGTTTAGGGTACAGGATAGGGTAAGATAACGGTTTAGGGTGAGCGTACGTGTTAGGGTACGGGTTAGTGTTAGCGTACGGGTTAGGATTAGATGACGGGTTAGGGTAAGGCTTCGGGTAAGGGTTAGGGTTAGGGTTAGGTTTAGGCTTAGGGTTAGGGGACGGGGATGGTTTAGGGTACAGGTTAGGGTACGACAACGGTTTCGGGTTGCATACGTGTTAGGGTACGTGTTAGTGTTAGCGTACGGGTTATGATTAGGGGACGTGTTAGGGTAAGGCTTCGGGTAAGGGTTAAGTTTACGGTTAGGTTTAGGATTAGGGGACGGGGACGGGGACGGTTTAGGGTACAGGTTAGGGTACAACAACGATTTAGGGTGAGTGTACGTGTTAGGGTATGGTTTAGTGTTAGCGTACGGGTTAGGATTAGGGGAGGGGTTAGTGTAAGGCTTTGGGTAAGGGTTAGGGTTAGGGTTAAATTTAGGGGACGGGGACGGGGAGAGTTTAGGGTACAGGTTAGGGTGCGACAACGGTTTATGATGAGCGTACGTGTTTGGGTACTTGTTAGTGTTAGCGTACGGGTTAGGATTAGGGGACCGTTTAGGGTAAGGCTTTGGGTAAGGGTTTGGGTTAGGGTTAGGGTTAGGTTTATGGGACGTGGACCGTTTAGGGTACAGGTTAGTGTACGCAAACGGTTTAGGGTGAGTGTGCGTGTTAGGGTACGGGTTAGTGTTAGCCTACGGTTTATGATTAGGGGACGGGTTAGGGTAAGGCTTTGGGTAAGGGTTAGGGTTAGGGTTAGGGGACAGGGACGGTTTATGTTACAGGTTAGTCTACGACAACGTTTTAAGGTGAGCGTACGTGTAAGGGTACGGGATAGTGTTAGCGTACGGGTTAGGAAAAGGGGACTTGTTAGGGTAAGGTTTCGGGTAAGGGCTAGGGTTAGGGGACGGGGACTGGACAGTTTAGGGTACAGGTTAGGGTATGACAACGGTTTAGGGTGAGCGCACGTATTAGGGTACGGGTTAGTGTTAGCGTACAGATTAGGATTAGGGGACGGGTTAGCGTAAGGCTTTGGGTAAGGTTTAGGGTGAGGGTTAGGGTTAGGGTTAGGGGACGGGGACAGTTTAGGGTACAGGTTAGGGTAAGATAACGGTTTAGGGTGAGCGTACGTGTTAGGGTACGGGTTAGTGTTAGCGTACGGGTTAGGATTAGATGACGGGTTAGGGTAAGGCTTCGGGTAAGGGTTAGGGTTAGGGTTAAGGTTAGGGTTAGGGGACGGGGACGGGGATGTATTAGGGTACAGTTTAGGGTACGACAACTGTTTAAGGTGAGTGTACGTGTTAGGGTACGGGTTAGTGTTAGCGTACGGGTTCGGATTAGGGGACGGGTTAGGGTAATGCTTCAGGTAAGGGCTAGGGTTAGGGTTAGGGTTAGGGTTAGGGGACGGGCACGTTTTAGTGTACAGGTTAGCGTACGACCACAGTTTAGTGTGCGTGTACGTGTTAGGGTAAGGGTTAGTTTTAGCCTACGGCTTAGGATTAGGGGACGAGTTAGGGCAAGGTTTCGGGTAAGTGTTAGGGTTAGGGTTAGGGTTAGGTGACGGAGACGGTTTAGGGTACAGGTTAGGCTACGACAATGGTTTAGGGTGAGCGTACGTGTTAGGGTACGGGTTAGTGTTAGCGTATGGGTTAGGATTAGGGGACGGGTTAGTGTAAGGCTTTGGGTAAGGTTTAGGGTTAGGGTTAGGGTTAGGGTTATGGTTAGGGGACCGGGACGGTTTAGGGTACAGGTTAGGGTACGGCAAAGTTTTAGGGTGAGCGTACATATTAGGGTACGTGTTAGTGTTAGAGTACGGGTTAGGATTAGGGGACGGGTTAGGGTAAGGCTCCGGGTAAGGGTTAGGGTTTGGGTTAGGGTTAGGGTTAGGGTTAGGGCACGGGAACGGTTTAGGGTACACGTTAGGGTACAACAATGCTTTAGGGGGAGCGTACGTGGTAGGGTATGTGTTAGTGTTAGCGAACGGGTTAGGATTAGGGGACGGGTTAGGATAAGCTTCGGGTAAGGGTTAGGTTTAGGGTTAGGTTTAGGGTTAGGGTTAGGGGATGGGGAGGGTTTAGGGTACAGGTTAGGGTACAACAACGGTTTAGGGTGAGCGTACGTGATAGGGTATGGGTTAGTGTTAGCGTACGGGTTCCGATTAGGTGATGGGTTAGGGTAAGGCTTCGGGTAAGTGTTAGGGTTAGGGTTAGGTTTAGGGTAAGTGTTAGGGCATGGGGAGGGTTTAGGGTACAGGTTAGGCTACGACAACGGTTTAGGGTGAGCGTACGTGTTAGGGTACGGGTTAGTGTTAGCGTACGGTTTAGGATTAGGGGACGGGTTAGGGTAAGCCTTCGGGTAAGTGTTAGTGTTAGGGTTAGGGTTACGGTTATGTTTAGGCGACGCGGACTGTTTAGGGTACAGCTTAGGTTAAGATAACGGTTTAGGGTGAGCGAACATGTTAGGGTACGGGTTAGTGTTAGCGTAAGGTTTAGGATTATAGGACGGGTTAGGGTAAGGCTCCGGGTAAGGGTTAGGGTTAGGGTTAGGGGATGGGGACGGTTTAGGGTACAGGTTAGTGTACGAGAACGGTTTAGAGTGAGCCTATGTGTTAGGGTACGGGTTAGTGTTAGCGTACTGGTTAGGATTAGGGGACAGGTTAGTGTAAGGCTTCGGGTAAGGGTTAGGGTTAGGGTTGGGGATGGTGACGGGTCAGGGTACAGTTTAGGGTACGACAACGGTTTAGGGTGAGCGTACGTGTTAGGGTACGGGTTAGGGTTAGCGTACGGGTTAGGATTAGGTGGCGGGTTAACGGAAGGCTTCGGGTAAGGGTTAGTATTAGGGTTAGTGTTAGGGTTAGGGGACGGGGACGGTTTAGGGTACAGGTTAGGGTACGACAACGCTTTAGGGTGAGCGTATGTGTTAGGGCATGGGTTAGTGTTAGCGTACGGGTTAGGATTAGGGGACAGGTTAGGGTAAGGCTTCGGGTAAGGGTTAGGGTTAGGGTTAGGGGACAGGAACGGGGAAGGTTTAGGGTACAGGATAGGATTTGACAACAGTTTAGGGTGTGCGTACGTGTTAGGGTAAGGGTTAGTGTTAGCGTATGGGTTAGGATTAGGGGACAGGTTAGGGTAAGGCTTCGGGTAAGGGTTAGGGTTAGGGTTAGGGGACGGGCACGGGGAAAGTTTAGGGTACAGGATAGGATATGACAACAGTTTAGAGTGTGCGTACGTGTTAGGGTAAGGTTTAGTGTTAGCGTACGGGTTAGGATTAGGGGACGGGTTAGGGTAAGGCTTCGGGTAAGGGTTAGGGTTAGGGTTAGGGTTAGGGTACGGGGACTGTTTAGGGTATAGGCTACAGTACGACAACGGTTTAGGGTGAGCGTACGTGTTAGGGTATGTGTTAGTGTTAGCGTACGGGTTAGGATTGGGGACTTGTTAGGGTAAGGCTTCGGGTAAGGGTTAGGGTTAGGGTTAGGGTTAGGGGACGGGGACGGGGACGGTTTAGGGTAGAGGTTAGTGTACGACAACTCTTTAGGGTGAGCGTATATGTTTGGGTACGGGTTAGAGTTAGCGTATAGGTTAGGAATAGGGGACGGGTTAGGGTAAGGCTACGGGTAAGGGTGAGGTTTAGGGTTAAGTTTAGGGGACGGGGACGGGGACGGTTTAGGTACAGGTTATGGTACGACAACGGTTTAGGGTGAGCGTACGTGTTAGGGTACGGGTTAGTGTTAGCGTACGGGGTAGGATTATGGGACGGGTTAGGGTAAGGCTTCGGGTAAGGGTTAGGGTTAGGGTTAGGGTTAGGGTTAGGCTACAGGGACGGTTTAGGGTACAGGTTAGGGTACGACAACGGTTTAGGGTGAGCGTATGTGTTAGGGCATGGGGTAGTTTTAGCGTATTATTTAGGATTATGGGACGGGTTAGGGTAAGGCTTCGGGTAAGGGGTAGGGTTTGGGATAGGGTTAGGGTTAGGGAACGGGGACGGGGACGGTTTAGTGTACAGGTTAGGGTATGACCACGCTTTAGGGTGAGCGTACCTGTTAGGGCACGGGTTAGTGTTAGCGTACGGGTTAGGATTAGGGGACGTGTTAGGGTAAGGCTTCGGGTAAGGGTTAGGTTTAGGGTTAGGGTTAGGGGACGGGGACGGGGACGGTTTAGGGTACAGGTTAGTGTACGACAGCGGTTTAGGGTGAGCATTCGTTTTAGGGCACGGGTTAGTGTTAGCGTAAGGGTTAGGGTTAGGGGACGGTTTAGGGTAAGGCTTCGGGTAAGTATTAGGGTTAGGGTTAGGCTTAGGGGAAGGGGACGACTTAGGGTACAGGTTAGGGTACGACAAAGTTTTAGGGTGATCGTACGTGTTAGGGTACGGGTTAGTGTTAGCGTATGGTGTAGAATTGGGGGCCGAGTTAGGGTAAGGCTTCGGGTAAGGGTTAGGGATAGTGTTAGGGTTCGGGATAGGGGACGGGGATGGTTTAGGGTACAGGTTAGGGTACGAAAACGATTTAGGGTGAGCGTACGTGTTAGGGTACGGGTTAGTGTTAGCGTACGGGTTAGGATTATGGGACGGGTTAGGGTAAGGCTTCGGGTAAGTGTTAGGGTTAGGGTTAGGGTTAGAGTTAGGGTTAGGGTTAGGGTACAGGGATGGTTCAGGGTACAGGTTAGGGTGCGACAATGGTTTAGGGTGAGTGTACGTGTTAGGGCAAGGGTTAGTGTTAGCATACGGGTTAGGATTAGGGGACAGATTAGGGTAAGGCTTCGGGTAAGGGTTAGGGTTAGGGTTAGGGTTAGGGTTAGGGTTAGGGTTAGGGGACGGGGACGGTTTAGTTTACAGGTTAGTGTACGACAACAGTTTAGGGTGAGCGTATGTGTTAGGGCATGGGTTAGTGTTAGCGTACGGGTTAGGATTGGGGACGGGTTAGGGTAAGGCTTCGCGTAAGGGTTAGGGTTAGGGTTAGGGCTAGGGGACGGTGACGGTTTAGGGTACAGGTTAGGGTACGACAACGGTTTAGGGTGAGGGTACGTGTTAGGACACGGGTTAGTGTTAGCGTACGGATTAGGATTAGGGGACGGGTTAGTGTAAGGCTTCGGGTAAGTGTTAGGGTTAGGGTTAGGGTTAGGGGACGGGGACAGGGACGGTTTAGGGTACATGTTAGGGTACGACAAAGATTTAGGGTGAGCGTGCGTGTTAGGGTATGGGTTAGTGTTAGCGTACGGGTTAGGATTAAGTGTCGGGTTAGGGTAAGGCTTGGGGTAAGGTTTAGGTTTAGGGCTAGGTTTAGGGTTAGGGTTAGGGGACGGAGACGGTTTAGGTTACAGGTTAGTGTACGACAACGTTTTAAGGTGAGCGTACGTGTAAGGTTACGGGATAGTGTTAGCGTACGGGTTAGGAATAGGGGACATGTTAGGGTAAGGTTTCGGGTAAGGGCTAGGGTTAGGGGACCAGGACGGGATGGTTTAGGGTACAGGTTAGTGTACGAGTACGGTTTAGGTTGAGCATACGGGTTAGGTTACGGGTTAGTGTTAGCGTACGGGTTAGGATTAGGGGACGGGTTAGGGTAAGGCTTTGTGTAAGGGTTAGGTTTAGGGTTAGGGGACGGGGACGATTTAGGGTACAGCTTAGTGTACGACAAAGTTTTAGGGTGAGCGTATGTGTTAGGATACAGGTTAGTGTTAGCATACGGGTTAGAATTAGGGGACGAGTTAGGGTAAGGCTTCGGGTAAGGATTAGGGTTAGGGTTAGGGTTAGGGGACAGGGACGATTTAGGGTACAGGTTAATGTACGACAACGGTTTAGGGTGAGCGTACGTGTTAGGGCACGGGTTAGTGTTAGCGTAGCGTTTAGGATTATGGGATGGGTTAGTGTAAGGCTTCGGGTAAGGGTTAGGGTTTGGGTTAGGGTTAGGGTTAGGGTACAGGGACAGGGACGGTTTAGGGTACAGGTTAGGGTACGTCAACGGTTTAGGGTGAGCGTACGTGTTAGGGTACGGGTTAGTGTTAGCGTACGGGTTAGGATTATGGGACGGGTTAGTGTAAGGCTTCGGGTAAGTGTTAGGGTTAGGGTTAGGGTTAGAGTTAGGGTTAGGGTTAGGGTACAGGGACGGTTCAGGGTACAGGTTAGGGTACGACAATGGTTTAGGGTGAGTGTACGTGTTAGGGCAAGGGTTAGTGTTAGCATACGGGTTAGGATTAGGGGACAGATTAGGGTAAGGCTTCGGGTAAGGGTTAGGGTTAGGGTTAGGGTTAGGGTTAGGGTTAGGGGACGGGGACGGTTTAGGTTACAGGTTAGTGTACGACAACAGTTTAGGGTGAGCGTATGTGTTATGGTACTTGTTAGTGTTAGCGTACGGGTTAGGATTGGGGACGGGTTAGGGTAAGGCTTCGCGTAAGGGTTAGGGTTAGGGTTAGGGCTAGGGGACGGTGACGGTTTAGGGTACAGGTTAGGGTACGACAACGGTTTAGGGTGAGGGTACGTGTTAGGACACGGGTTAGTGTTAGCGTACGGATTAGGATTAGGGGACGGGTTAGTGTAATGCTTCGGGTAAGTGTTAGGGTTAGGGTTAGGGTTAGGGTTAGGGGACGGGGACGGTTTAGGGTACATGTTAGGGTACGACAAAGATTTAGGGTGAGTGTACGTGTTAGGGTATGGGTTAGTGTTAGCGGGTTAGGATTAAGGGTCGGGTTAGGGTAAGGCTTGGGGTAAGGTTTAGGTTTAGGGCTAGGTTTAGGGTTAGGGTTAGGGGACAGGGACGATTTAGGGTACAGGTTAGGGTACGACAAGGTTTTAGGGTGAGCGTACGTGTTAGGGTACGGGTTAGTGTTAGCGTACGGGTTAGGATTACGGGACGGGTTAGGGTAAGGCTTCGGGTAAGGGTTAGAGTTAGGGTTAGCGTTAGGGTTAGGGTTAGGGCACGGGGACGGTTTAGGGTACAGGTTAGGGTACGACAACGGTTCAGGGTGAGCGTACGTGTTAGGGTACGGGTTAGTGTTAGCGTACAGGTTAGGATTAGGGGACGGGTTAGCGTAAGGCTTTGGGTAAGGGTTAGGGTGAGGGTTAGGGTTAGGGTTAGGGGACGGGGACAGTTTAGGGTACAGGATAGGGTAAGATAACGGTTTAGGGTGAGCGTACGTGTTAGGGTACGGGTTAGTGTTAGCGTACGGGTTATGATTAGGGGACGTGTTAGGGTAAGGCTTCGGGTAAGGGTTAAGTTTACGGTTAGGTTTAGGGTTAGGGGACGGGGACTGGGACGGTTTAGGGTACAGGTTAGGGTACAACAACGATTTAGGGTGAGTGTACGTGTTAGGGTATGGTTTAGTGTTAGCGTACGGGTTAGGATTAGGGGAGGGGTTAGTGTAAGGCTTTGGGTAAGGGTTAGGGTTAGGGTTAGGGTTAGGGTTAGGTTTAGGCTTAGGGTTAGGGGACGGGGATGGTTTAGGGTACAGGTTAGGTTACGACAACGGTTTCGGGTTGCATACGTGTTAGGGTACGTGTTAGTGTTAGCGTACGGGTTATGATTAGGGGACGTGTTAGGGTAAGGCTTCGGGTAAGGGTTAAGTTTACGGTTAGGTTTAGGGTTAGGGGACGGGGACTGGGACGGTTTAGGGTACAGGTTAGGGTACAACAACGATTTAGGGTGAGTGTACGTGTTAGGGTATGGTTTAGTGTTAGCGTACGGGTTAGGATTAGGGGAGGGGTTAGTGTAAGGCTTTGGGTAAGGGTTAGGGTTAGGGTTAAGTTTAGGGGACGGGGACGGGGAGAGTTTAGGGTACAGGTTAGGGTACGACAACGGTTTATGGTGAGCGTACGTGTTTGGGTACTTGTTAGTGTTAGCGTACGGGTTAGGATTAGGGGACCGTTTAGGGTAAGGCTTTGGGTAAGGGTTTGGGTTAGGGTTAGGGTTAGGTTTAGGGGACGTGGACGGTTTAGGGTACAGGTTAGTGTACGCAAACGGTTTAGGGTGAGTGTGCGTGTTAGGGTACGGGTTAGTGTTAGCCTACGGTTTATGATTAGGGGACGGGTTAGGGTAAGGCTTTGGGTAAGGGTTAGGGTTAGGGTTAGGGGACGGGGACGGGGACGGGGACGGTTTAGGGTACAGGTTAGTGTATGACAACAGTTTATGCTGAGCCTACGTGGTAGCGCACGGTTTAGTGTTAGCGTACGGGATAGGATTATGGAACGGTTTAGGGTAAGGCTTCGGGTAAGGGTTAGTGTTAGGGTTAGGTTTAGGGTAAGGGGACGGGGACGGGGACAGTTTAGAATTCAGGTTAGCGTACGACAACTGTTTAGGGTGAGTGTACGGTTAGGGTACGGGTTAGTGTTAGCGTACGGTTCGGATTAGGGGATGGGTTAGTGTAAGGCTTCGGGTAAGGGTTAGGCTTATGGTTAGGGTTAGGGGACGGGAACGGGGACGGTTTAGGGTACAGGTTAGGGTACGACAACCGTTTAGGGTGAGCGTACGTGTTAGTGTACGGGTTATTGTTAGCGTACGGGTTCGGTTTAGGGGATGGTTTAGTGTAAGGCTTCAGGTAAGGTTTAGAGTTAGGGTTAGGTTTAGGGTTAGGGTTAGGGGATATGGACGGTTTAGGGTACAGATTAGGGTACGACAAAGATTTAGGGTGAGCGTACGTGTTAGTGTATGGGTTATTGTTAGCGTACGGGTTCGGATTAGGGGACGGGTTAGGGTAAGGCTTCGGGTAAGCGTTAGTGTTAGGGTTAGGGTTAGGGTTAGGGTTCGGGGAAAAGGACGGTGTACGGTACATGTTAGTGCACAACAACGGTTTAGGGTGAGCGTAAGTGTTAGGGTACGGGTTAGTGTTAGCGTATGGGTTAGGATTAGGGGACGGGTTAGGGTAAGGCTTCGGGTAAGGGTTAGGGTTAGGTTTAGGGTTAGGTTTAGAGGACGGGGACGCGGACGGTTTAGGGTACAGGTTAGTGTATGACAACGATTTAGCGTGAGCGTACGTGTTACGGTACGGGTTAGAGTTAGCGTACGGGTTAGGATTAGGGGGCAGGTTAGGGTAAGGCTTCGGGTAAGGGTTAGGATTAGGGTTAGGGTTAGGGATTAGGGGAAGGGGACAGTTTAGGGTACAGGTTAGGTTACAACAACGGTTTAGTGTGAGAGTATATGTTAGGGCACGGGTTAGTGTTAGCGTACGGGATACGATTATGGGACGTGTTAGGGTAAGGCTTCGGGTAAGGGTTAGGGTTAGGGTTAGGGTTAGGTTTAGGGTTAGGCGACCGGGATGGTTTAGGGTACAGGTTAGGGTACGACAGCGGTTTAGGGTGAGCGTACATGTCATTGTACAAGTTAGTGTTAGCTAACGGGTTAGGATTAGGGGACGGGTTAGGGTAAGGCTTCGGGTAAGGTTTAGGTTTAGAGGTAGGGTTAGGGTTATGTTTAGGGGACAGGGATTGTTTAGGGTACAGGTTAGGGTACGACAAAGGTTTAGGTTGAGCGTATGTGTTAGGGTACGGGTTAGTGTTAGCGTACGGGTTAGGATTAGGGGACGGGTTAGGGTAAGGCTTCTGGTAAGCGTTAGGTTTCGGGTTATGGTTAAGGTTAGGGTTAGGGGACGGGGAAGTTTTAGGGTACAGGTTAGCGTATGACAACGGTTTAGGGTGAGCGTACGTGTTAGGGTACGGGTTAGTGTTAGCGTACACGTTAGGATTAGGGGACGGGTTAGGGTAAGGCTTTGGGTAAGGGTTAGGGTTAGGGTTAGGATTAGGGTTAGGCTTAGGTGACGGGGATGGTTTAGGGTACAGGTTAGGGTACAACAACGTTTTAGGGTGAGCGTACGGGTTAGGGTACAGTTTAGTGTTAGCGTACGGGTTAGGATTAGGTGACGGGTTAGGGTAAGGCTTCGGGTAAGGGTTAGGATTAGGGTTAGGTTTAGGGTTAGGGGACGGGGACAGGGACGGTTTAGGGTACAGGTTAGGGTACGACAACGGTTTAGGGTGAGCGTAGGTGTTATGGTACGGGTTAGTGTTAGCATACGGGTTAGTATTAGGGAACGGTTTACGGTAAGGCTTCCGGTAAGGGTTAGGATTAGGGTTAGGGATAGGTTTAGGGGACAGGGACGGTTTGGGGTACAGGTTAGGGTCGAAACCGGTTTAGGGTGAGCGTACGTGTTAGGGTAGGGGTTAGTGTTAGCGTACGGGTTAGGGTTAGGGGACGAGTTAGGGTAAGGCTTAGGGTAAGGGTTAGGGTTAGGGTTAGGGTTAGGGTTAGGGGACTAGGACGATTTAGGGTACAGGTTAATGTACGACAAAGGTTTAGGGTGAGCATACGTGTTAGGGTACTGGTTAGTGTTAGCGTACAGGTTACGTTCAGGGGACGGGTTAGTGTAAGGCTTCAGGTAAGGGTTAGGGTTAGGGTTAGGGTTAGGGGACAGGGACGGTTTAGGGTACAGGTTAGGGTACGACAATGGTTTTGGGTGAGCGTACGTGTTAGGGTACGGGTTAGTGTTAGGGTACGGGTTAGGATTAGGGGACGGGTTAGGGTAAGGCTTCGGGTAAGGGTTAGGGTTAGTGTTAGGGTTAGGTTTAGGGCTAGTGTTAGGGGACGGGGACGGTTTAGGGTACAGGTTAGTGCACGACAACGCTTTAGGGTGAGCGTACGTGTTAGGGCACGGATTAGTGTTAGCATACGGTTAGTTTTAGGTGACAAGTTAGTGTAATGCTTCGGGTAAGGTTTACAGTTAGGGTTAGGCTTCGGGTAAGGGTTAGGGGATGGGCACGATTTAGGGTACAGGTTAGGGTACGACAATGGTTAGGGTGAGTGTACGTGTTAGGGTACGGGTTAGTGTTAGCGTACCGTTTAGATTAGGGGACGTGTTAGGGTAAGGATTCGGGTAAGGGTTAGGGTTAGGGTTAGGGATAGGGTTAGGAGACGGGGATGGTTTAGGGTACAGGTTAGGGTACGACAACGGTTTAGGGTGAGCGTACGTGTTAGGGTATGGGTTAGAGTTAGCGTACGGGTTAGTATTACGGGACGGGTTAGTGTAAGGCTCCGGTTAAGGGTTAGGGTTAGGTTTAGGGGACGGGGACGGTTTAGGGTAGAGGTTAGGGTACGACAACGGTTTAGGGTGAGCGTACGTGTTAGGGCACGGTTTACTGTTAGCGTACGGTTTAGGATTAGAGGACGGGTTAGGGTAAGGCTTCGGGTAAGGGTTAGGTTTAGGGTTAGGGTTAGGGGACGGTTTAGGGTACAGATTAGGGTATGACAACGTTTTAGGGTGAGTGTACTTGTTAGGGTACGGGTTAGTGTTAGCGTACAGGTTAGGATTAGGGGACGGGTTAGGGTAAGGCTTCAGGTAAGGTTTAGGTTTAGGGTTAGGTTTAGGGTTAGGGTTAGGGGACGGGGACGGTTTAGGGTACAGGTTAGGGTACGACAACGGTTTAGGGTGAGCATACGTGTTAGGGTATGAGTTAGTGTTAGCGTATGGGTTAGGATTAGGGGACGGGTTAGGGGAAGGCTTCGGGTAAGGGTTAGGGTTAGGGTTAGTGTTAGGGGATGGGGACGTTTTAGGGTACAGGTTAGGGTACGACAACGGTTTAGAGTGAGGGTACGTGTTAGGGTACTGGTTAGCGTTAGCGTACGGGTTAGGATTAGGGGACAGGTTAGGGTAAGGCTTCGGGTAATGATTAGGTTTAGTGTTAGGGTTAGGGGACGGGGACGGTTTAGGGTACAGGTTAGGGTACGACAATGGATTAGGGTGAGCGTACATGTTAGGGTATGGGTTAGTGTTAGCGTATGGGTTAGGATTAGGGGACGGGTTAGTGTAAGGCTTCGGGTAAGTGTTAGGGTTAGCGTTAGGGTTAGAATTAGGGGACAGTGACTGTTTAGGGTACAGTTTAGGGTACGACAACGGTTTAGGGTGAGCGCATGTATTAGGGTACGGGTTAGTGTTAGCGTATGGATTTGGATTAGGGAACGGGTTAGTGTAAGGCTTTGGGTAAGTTTTATGGTTAGGTTTAGGGTTAGGGTTAGGGTTACGGAATGGGGACGGTTTAGGGTACAGTTTAGGGTACGACAACTGTTCAGGTTGAGTGTACGTGTTAGGGCACGGGTTAGTGTTAGCATACGGGTTCGGATTAGGGGACGGTTTAGGGTAAGGCTTCGGGTAAGTGTTAGGGTTAGGGTTAGGGTGAGGGGGACGGAGACGGTTTAGGGTACAGGTTAGTGTACGACAAATGTTTCGGGTGAGCGTACGTGTTAGGGTACGGTTTAGTGTTTGCGTAGAGGTTAGGATTAGGTGACGGTTTAGTGTAAGGCTTCGGGTAAGGGTTAGAGTTAGGGTTAGGGTTAGGGTTAGGGTTAGGTGAGGGGGACGGTTTAGGGTACAGATTATGGTTCGACAACGGTTTAGGGTGAGCGTACGTGTTAGGGTACGGGTTAGTGTTAGCCTACGGGTTAGGATTAGGTGACGGGTTAGGGTAAGGCTTCGGGTAAGGGTTAGGTTTAGGGTTAGGTTTAGGGTTAGGGGACGGGACGGGAACGGTTTAGGGTACACGTTAGGGTACAACAACGGTTTAGGGTGTGCGTACGTGTTAGGGTACGGTTTAGTGTTAGCGTACGGTTTAGGATTAGGGGACGGTTTAGGGTAAGGCTTCCGGTAAGTGTTAGGTTTAGGGTTAGCGTTAGGGTTAGTGTACGGGGATGGTTTAATGTACAGGTTAGGGTACACAACGGTTTAGGTTGAGCGTACGTGTTAGGCTACGGGTTAGTGTTACCGTACGGGTTAGGATTAGGGGACGGGTTAGGGTACGGCTTCGGGTAAGGTTTAGGGTTAGGATTAGTGTTAGGGGACGGGGACGGAGATGCTTTAGGGTACAGGTTAGGGTACGACAACGGTTTAGAGTGAGCGTACGTGTTAGGGTACGTGTTAGTATTAGCGTACGGGTTAGGATTAGGGGACGGGTTGTGGTAAGGCTTCGGGTAAGGGTTAGGATTAAGGTTAGGGTTAGGGTTAGGGGACGGGGACGGTTTAGGGTACAGGTTAGGTTACACAACGGTTTAGGGTGAGCGTACGTGTTAGGGTACGGGTTAGTGTTAGCGTACGGGTTCGGATTAGGGGACAGGTTAGGATAAGGCTTCGAGTAAGTGTTAGGGTTAGGGTTATGGTTAGGGTTAGGGGACGGAGACGCTTTAGGGTACAGGTTAGGGTACGACAACGGTTTAGGTTGAGCGTACGTGTTTGGGTACGGTTTAGTGTTAGCGTACGGGTTAGGATTAGGGGACGGGTTAGTGTAAGGCTTCGGGTAAGGGTTAGAGTTAGGGCTAGGGTTAGGGTTCGGGTTAGGTGACAGGGACGGTTTAGGGTACAGGTTAGGGTACGACAACTCTTTAGGGTGAGCGTACGTGTTAGGGTACGGGTTAGTGTTAGCATACGGTTAGGATTATGGGACGGGTTAGGGTAAGGCTTCGGGTAAGGATTAGGTTTAGGGTTAGGTTTACGGTTGGGGGACGGGGACGGGAACGGTTTAGGGTACAGTTTAGGGTACAACAACGGTTTAGGGTGAGCGTACGTGTTAGGGTATCATTTAGTGTTAGCGTATGGGTTAGGATTAGGGGACGGATTAGGGTAAGGCTTCGAGTAAGGGCTAGGTTTAGGTTAGGGTTAGGGGTAGTGTACGGGGATGGTTTAGGGTACAGGTTATGGTACACAACGGTTTAGGTTGAGCGTACGTGTTAGGGTACGGGTTAGTGTTAGGGTACGGGTTAGTGTTAGCGTACGGGTTAGGAATAAGGGATGGGTTAGGGTAAGGCTTCGGATAAGTTTTCGGGTTGGGGTTAGGGTTAGGGTTAGGGTTAGGGGACGGGGACGGTTTAGGGTACAGGTTAGGGTACGACAACGGTTTAGGGTGAGCGTACGTGTTTGGGTACGGGTTAGTGTTAGCGTACGGGTTAGGATTATGGAATGGGTTAGGGTAAGGCTTCAGGTAAGGGTCATTGTTAGGATTAGGTTTAGGTTTAGGGAACGGGGAAGAGGACGGTTTAGGGTACACTTTAGTGTACGACAACAGTTTATGGTGAGCGTACGTGGTAGCGCACGTTTTAGTGTTAGCGTACGGGTTAGGATTAGGGGACGGGTTAGTGTAAGGCTTCGGGTAAGGGTTAGTGTTAGGGTTAGCGTTAGGGTTAGGGGACGGGGACGGGGACGGTTTAGGGTACAGGTTAGCATACGAAAACGGTTTAGGGTGAGTGTACGTGTTAGAGTACGGGTTAGTGTTAGCATACGGGTTCGGATTAGGGGACGGGTTAGGGTAAGGCTTCGGTTAAGGATTAGGCTTAGGTTTAGGGTTAGGGTTAGGGGACGGGGACGGTTTAGGGTACAGGTTAGGGTACGACAACGGTTTAGGGTGAGCGTACGTTTTAGGGTACGGGTTATGGTTAGCGTACGTGTTCGGATTAGGGGACGGGTTAGCGTAAGGCTTAAGGTAAGGTTTAGGGTTAGGGTTAGGTTTAGGGTTAGGGTTTGGGGATGGGGACGGTTTAGGGTACAGGTTAGGGTACGACAACGGTTTAGGGTGAGCATACGTGTTACGGTATGGATTAGTGTTAGCGTACGGGTTAGGATTATGGGACAGGTTAGAGTAAGGTTTCGGGTAAGGGTTAGGGTTAGGTTTAGGGTTAGGGTTAGGGGACGGGGACGGGGACGGTTCAGGATACAGGTTAGCGTACGACAACGGTTTAGGATGACTGTACATGTTAGGGCACGGGTTAGTGTTAGCGTACGGGTTAGGATTAGGGAACGGTTTAGGGTAAGGCTTCGGGTAAGGGTTAGGGTTAGGGTTAGGGTTAGGGTTAGTGTTAGGTGACGGGGACGGTTTAGGGTACAGGTTAGTGTACGACAACGGTTTAGGGTGAGCGTACGTGTTAGGGTACGGGTTAGTGTTAGCCTACGGGTTAGGATTAGGGGACGGGTTAGGGTAAGGCTTCGGCTAAGGGTTAGGGTTAGGGTTAGGGTTAGTGTTAGGGGACGGTGACAGGGACGGTTTAGGATACAGGTTAGGGTACAACAACGGTTTAGTGTGAGCGTACGTGTTGGGGTACGGGTTAGTTTTAGCATACGGGTTAGGATTAGGGAACGGTTTAGGGTAAGGCTTCGGGTAAGGTTTAGGATTAGCGTTAAGGTTAGGTTTAGGGTTAGGGGACGGGGACGGTTTAGGGTACAGGTTAGGGTACGACAACGGTTTAGGGTGAGCGTACGTGTTAGGTTACGGGTTACTGTTAGTGTACTGGTTAGGATAAGGGGACGGGTTAGGGTAAGGCTTCGGTTAAGGGTTAGGATTAGGGTTAGTGTTAGGGGACAGTGACGGTTTAGGGTAGAGGTTAGGGTAAGACAACGGTTTAGCGTGAGTGTACGTGTTAGGGTATGGGTTATTGTTAGCGTACGGGTTAGGATTAGGGGACGGGTTAGTGTAAGGCTTCGTGTAAGTGTTAGGGTTAGGGTTAGGGTTAGGGGACGGTGACGGTTTAGGGTACAGGTTAGGGTACGACAACGGTTTAGGGTGAGCGTACATGTTAGGGTACGGGTTAGTTTTAGCGTCCATGTTAGGATTAGGGGACGGGTTAGGGCAAGGCTTCAGGTAAGGTTTAGGGTTAGGGTTAGGGTTAGGGTTAGGGTAAGGTACGGGGACGGTTTAGGGTACAGGTAAGGGTACAACAAGGGTTTAGTGTGAGCGTATGTGTTAGGGTACGTGTTAGTGTTAGCGTACGGGTTAGGATTAGGGACGGGTTAGGGTAAGGCTTCGCTTAATGGTTAGGGTTAGGGTTAGGGTTAGGGTTAGGGGACGGGGATTGTTTAGGGTACAGGTTAGGGTACGACAACGGTTTAGGGTCAGCATACGTGTTAGGGTACAGTTAGTGTTAGCGTACGGGTTAGGATTAGGCGACGGTTAGGGTAAGGCTTTGGGTAAGGGTTAGGGTTAGGATTAGGGGACGGTGACGGTTTAGGGTACAGGTTAGGGTACGACAACGTTTTCAGGTGAGCGTATGTGGTAGGGCACGGGTTAGTTTTAGCGTACGGTTTAGGATTATGGGACGGATTAGGGTGACGCTTCGAGTAAGGGTTAGGGTTAGTGTTAGAGGACAGGGATGGGGACAGTTTAGGGTACAGGTTAGGGTTCGCCAACGGTTTAGGGTGAGTGTACGTGTTAGGGTATGGGTTAGTGTTAGCGCCCAGGTTAGTTTTAGGGGACGGGTTATGGTAAGGCTTCGGGTAAGGGTTAGGTTTAGGGTTAGGGTTAGTGTTATGTTTAGGGGACGGGGACAGTTTAGGGTACAGGTTAGGGTACGACAATGGTTTAGGGTGAGCGTACATGTTAGGGTATGAGTTAGTGTTAACGTACGGGTTAGGATTAGGGGACGGTTTAGGGTAAGGCTTTGGGTAAGTGTTAGGGTTATGGTTTGTTAGGGTTAGGGGATGGGGACGGTTTAGGGTACAGGTTAGGGTACGACAACTGTTTAGGATGAGCGTACGTGTTAGGATACGGGTTAGTGTTTGCGTATGGGTTAGGATTACGGGACGGATTAGGGCAAGGCTTCGAGTAAGGGTTAGGGTGAGACATAAGGCTGGACACTTCGGGCTGATGGCATTGGTGAGGTTCGGTGAGCAAATGCAGACCCTTTGAAGTCATACTGCATGGTACCCATTCCATGGGTCCCATCTCTCCAGGTTTAAGGGATTCTTCCTTCAGCTAAAACATGCATGGGAAACGCAGAGTACGGTCCACCGTGTCATTGGGAAACATTTTCAAATGCATCGCAGTTTTCGTCCCCTGGTACTCGGGTTCGCCATTCCAGACGCTTTACCAACACTCTCCCCTCTTGGAGAGTCCGTGCCTTTAACCTCCTGTTTGGCACAGTTTGCAATTTCTGCGCAAGATGAATAGGAATAGGGAGAACCAATGAGAGACTAGCTGTAGGTGTCTGCACGGGCAAATGGAACGCTCATTTCCCACCAGGAAGAGGAATTAACCAAAGGCTCAGCATGCCCTGCCAGAAACAGATTAGGGCCTGAAGCAATCCTGCGGTTTTGCGGTCAGCTCACAAGAAAGCGTGTTGAAGAAAAGAGCTCAAGTGGACTGTAGTCCACAAACCTGCAGAGTTATGAATGATAGCTATCGTCCAAAAATATATTCAAGTAAGTCTGTGAAGAGGGCTTTAAAGCGGTGCAGAATTTCAGGAAAACGATTTCAGCGGGTAGACTGGAATTGCACTTAAAGCATAGGAAAAGAGGCAGAATGTCGACAATGATGCACTTGGCCAAAAAGTGCATATGGGTTTTTTCCTGACTATATTCAGGAAAAAACACATATGCACTTTTTGGCCAACCAAGCAAGCGTGTAAAGGAAATCTGCACTACAATGAAGCCTCACTGCCCCCCGGTCAAACGGGCCATGTGAAAAAAGTGTAAAAGAAGGCATCATTGAAGACTAATACAGAATACCAAGTCCTGGTTGTTGGTAGAATGACCAGCAGGGTATAGGATTTAGGAACTACTGGAGGTATATCCTCGGTGGCTTCACTGACTCTCCTGACATCCGTTACCTTGACTGCTGCAGCCCATGGGACTCTCAAGGTCAGGCCAATCCCAGGATATGGAGCTTACCCAGGCAGGTACCCCACCCCCACCCCAGGACACAGGGCCCTCGTGGTCAGGCCCCTCCCAGGATATGGTGTTCCCTGGGCAGGTACCCTGCAGCCCATGGGGTTCTCGTGGTCAGGTCCCTCCCAGGATACAGAGCTACCCTTGCAGGTACCGTGGCAAGTCTGGGCAAACAGGAACCGTGCACATAGTGCACATTGCAAAGCACTCCCAGCTCACCTGTCGCTCAGATCTGACACAGAGCACCTCAGAGCAGTACTTGAACTAACAAACAGCAGCTCCAAAAGGTCTGTGACCTTGGGGATCACTCTGTGCGGCCTCCCTCCACCTGGTCTTCCAGAGGCTTCCACTGCACCCGGGGCACCAGGCCTCTGTCTAAACCCACCACCCACCCCTCCTCTCCCTGACTCCTGGGTTCCTCTCATTAGGAGAGGGTTTTCTTGAAGTTGTGTCCCACTCATGGGCCAGATAAAATGATTAGAAAACAAGCCAGAGCTACAGCCCCTTGTCTATCCTGACTCTCAAGAGCCCACACCTGTTCCTTGGACCTGGCCGATTCAGCAAGTTCCATTTTCTGCAACTGTGAGACCCTGAGGGGTGATGATAGGCTGACCTGGGCAGCCTGACCGTGCCGGCCAGATCTCCCCAGGTGTGCCTGGGTTGAGATCGATATAAACACCACTCCAGGCAGCAAGAGCCCCTGCAGCTGTGCCTGACGCCATTTTCTCTGCCCTGTCAACAGTCTCGGGGCTGGGTTGGTGGGAGGGAGTGAGAGGCCACGGCTTTGTGGGTGGCTCAGTGTGAGTGGGGCTCTGCTGGACTTTCTGCAGCAGTTGCCAAGATGCCACCTGCTAAAGACGAGGATGTGTCACCCATACCTGCCGCTGGAATTCCTCCCTGGGCAGAGGTGAGGAAGGAAGAAAGCAGTGGGGGCCGGGACAGGAGGGGTATCTCAGGCAGGGAAATGGAAAGATTCCAGAAGAGCACCCAGGGCCAGGGCCATCCTGGCTGGCCTACAGGCATCAAGTCGGCCGGCATGCTGTCGCTCGTGTGGCTCCATGGCCCTTCCTCTAGGCTTTCAAGTCCTTGTACATATTCAGGTGTTTTACCTGGGAAGGGTGGGAACATTTCAGCAGCAGCTGGCCTGGGGCTCGGCCCACGTTTACTCACAGATGCCTCGGCACGGTCCCCCAGCTTTGCAATGAGGACGCTTGTTGCGTGGGGCCTGCTGGCTGAATGGGAGATGATTCCCCACCACTGACCAACTTCAGAATTGTTTACAACTGGAGCAATTGCCCTGATAGGGATTTCCTCTGTGTAACTGGTGGGTTCTGTTTTTCTTTTTCTTTTTTTCGTTTTTGGTTCAAGGTAGATTTTATTCCTCTTTTCTGTATTTACAGATATATGCATGGAAATAATTTATTCATATAAATACATGTATGTGAAGGGCAGAATATTTTTTCTGTTTTACTTTTTTTAATTTTATTTTTTTTAATTTTGAATTTTATTTTATTTTTTATACAGCAGGTTTTTTTTTTTGGTTATCTGTTTTATACATATAAATGTATACATGCCAATCCCAATATCTCAACTCCTCCCACCACCATCCCCCCAACAGCTTTCCCCCCTTGGTGTCCATAAGTTCGTTGTCTACATCTGTTGCTCTATTTCTGCCTTGCAAAACGGTTCATCTGTACAATTTTTCTAGGTTCCACATATATGCATTAATATACAAGATTTGTTTTGTTTTTCTCTTTCTGACTTACTTCACTGTGTATGACAGTCTCTAGATCCATCAACATCTCTACCGGTGACCCAATTTCGTTCCTTTTTATGGCTCAGTAATATTCCATTTTATATATGTACCACATCTTTATGCATTCGTCTGTCTGTGGGCATTTAGGTTGCTTCCATTACCTGGATATTGTAAATAGTGATGCAATGAACATTGCGGTGAATGTCGTTTTTTAATTTTTGGTTTTGTCTGGGTATATGACCAGTAGTGGGATTGCTGTATCAGATGGTAATTCTATTGTTAGTTTTATAAGAAACTCTGTAATGTTCTCCACAGTGACTGTATCAATTTACATTCCCAACAATAGTAGAAGAGGGTTCCATATCTCCACACCCTTTCCAGCATTTGTTGTTTGTAGATTTTTCTGATGATGCCCATTCTAACCAGTGTGAGGTGATACACCATGGATGAGTCTATTTCGTTGAGCAAGGAGTAGGTCTTGTCTAATACATATTTGGCTTATGGAAAGGTATCTGTGCTAATTTCAATCTCTGGTTTTATACAGCACCCCAACTCAACTTTCCCCTTAAGCAAGCATAAGTTTTTTATCTAAATGTGAGACTCTGTTCGGTTTTGTAATCCAGTTCATGTGGAGCCAAGTTTACACTCCCTCTATTAGTGATATCTTATGATAACTATCTTTCTCTGTGTGACATATTTCTCTTAGAATCATCGTGCTTAAATTCACTCAATTTGCTGCTACAGGCCTGATGACATTGATTTCATTGCTGAGTGATATTCCATTGTACATAAGTAGCACAACTTCTTTATCCATTTTTTTCTTTCTGGGATATTTAATGTGCACTGGACTCAAGTTTCTTGTAAACACAGCAGCCCTAAATTTTGTGTTGGCTGTGTCTTGTTGATTTTAATATTCCTAAGCTATAGAGCCATAAGTGGAAGTGACCTAGGCTCTGTAGCTTTGTTTTTTAGATGTTTCAGGATACATCATAAACATCTCCAGAGTGTCTGTTGGCAATTGACATCCCACCCATCAGCATAACAAGGCTCCCTGTTCTCCATGGCCTGTCCTGTGTTTCTTGTTTTTACACTTTTTTCAGATGGCCCTTTTGACGAATGGGAAAAGAGACTTCATTGTAGTGCGGATTTCCATTGCTGGAGTGCTTGGTTGACAAAAAAGGGCATATGCGTTTTTTCATGAATGTATTCAGGAAAAAATGCATACGCTCTTTTTGTCCAAGTGCATCACTGTCAAAGATCTGCTGCTTTTCATATGCTTTAAATGCAATTCAAATCTACCTCCTGAAATCTGATTCCTGCAATTCTGCCTCGTTTTCAAGTCCTCTTTGCAGCCTTACTTCAATATATTTTTGCCAATAGCTGTCATTTATAACTCTGCAGGTTTGTGAATTACAGTGCCCCTGATTTCCTTTCTTAACTTGCTTCCTTGTGAGCTGGCCACAAAACCGCAGGTTTGCTTCAGGCTGTAATCTGGTTCCGGCATGGCATGCTCAGCGTTTGGTTAATTCCTCTTCCTGGTGGGAAATGAGAGTTAAATGTGCCCGTCCAGACACCTGCCTCATTCCCAGCCCCTTGGTGATGTGTGTCCTCTGGTTCGAGACCACATGTGCTGGGTTCCTCTCCTTTCAATGATGTGGCCCCAATGGTGTGAGGAAACTCCTGCCTGGTTCCCATCCCCTTGGTGATGTGGGCCCTCTGGTGAGAGTCTGATCCTGGCTGGGTTCCTCACCCTTCTGTGAGGTGGGCCCTCGGCTCTTAGGTAAATCCTGCCTGGCTTGCTCCCATTGCCTTGGAGACGTAGGCCCTCTGGTGGCAGTTGGAGCCTGCTGGGAGCCTCCTCTCCTCAGTGATGAGTGCCCTCTGACGTCAGGTTCTAACTGCTGTGCTCCCCACGTTTTCTGATGTGAGCCCAGTGATGCCAGGACACTCCTGCCAGGTTCCCATCCCCATTGGGATGTGGGCCTTCTGCTCTGAGGTCCCAACGCCTGGGTTCCTTACAGTTTCATGGTGTTGGCTCTCTGATGTTAGTTCACTCAGGCCTAGATCCCATAGCCCCTGTGCTCTGGGCCGCCTGCTGCGAGGTTCCAACTGCTGGATTCCTCACCTTTTTTATTCTTTGTGCCCTGTGTTGTGAGGCTCCTCCTGCCTTCCTCACTTCCCCCGTTGGTGATGTAGGTCCTGTGGTTTGAGGCTACATGTGCCGGTTTCCTCACCTTTTAGTGATGTGGCCCCACTGGTGTGAGGACACTCCTGCCTGGATCCCATCCCCTTGGTGATGTGGGCCCTCTGGTGAGAGTCTGATCCTGGCTGGATACCTCACACTTCTGGGAGGTGGGCTCTCTGCTGTGAGGTCACTCCTGCCTGGCTGGCACACATCGCCTTGGCCAAGTGAGCCCTCTGGTTGCAGTTGGAGCGGGATGGGAGCCTCCTCCCCTCGGTGATGAGGGCCCGCTGGCATCAGGCCCTAACTGCTGGGCTCTCCACATTTTCTGATGTGCGCCCACTGGTGCGATGACACTCCTGCCAGTTTCCCATCCCCATGGGGATGTGGGCTTTCTGCTCTGTGGTCCCAATTGCTGGGTTGCTCACAGTATCATGATGTGGGCCCTCTGCTGTGAGTTCACTGCGGCCTAGATCTCATAGACTGGGTGCCCTGGGCCGCCTGCTGGGAGCTTCCAATTACTGGATTCCTCATCTTTTTATTCTATGGGCCCTGTGTTGTAAGGCTACTCCTGCCTGCCTCACTCTGAGCCCCTTGGAGATGTGGGTCCTCTGCTTTGAGGCCACATGTGCTGGGTTCCTCACCTTTCTATGATGTGGCCACATTGGTGTTAGGACACTCCTGCGTGGTTCCGATCCCCTTGGTGATGTGGGCCCTCTGGCGAGAGTCTTATCCTGGTTGGTTTCCTCACCCTTCTGTTAGGTAGGCCCTGTGCTGTGAGGTCACTCCTACCTGACTGGCACACGTCATCTTGGTGATGTGGGCCCTCAATTGTGTGTTGGTGCCTGCTGGGAGCCTCCTTCCCTCGGTAATGAGGGCTCTCTGGTGTCAGGCCCTAACTCCTGGGCTCTCAAAATTTTCTGATGTGCACCCTGTGGTGCGAGTACACGCCTGTCAGGTTCCCAAACCCATGGGAATGTGGGCCTTCTGCTCTGAGGTCCCAACGTCTGGGTTTCTCACAGTTTCATGATGAGGGCCCTCTGGTGTGAGTTCACTCAGCCTGGATCCCATAGCCTCGCTACTCCAGGCCGCCTGCTGGGAGGTTCCAACTGCGGGATTCCTCACCTTTTTTATTCTATGGGCCATCTGTTTTGAGGCTACTCCTGCCTGCCTCATTCCCAGCCCCTTGTTTATGTGTGTCCTCTGATTAGAGGCCACGTGTGCTGGGTCCCTCACCTTTCGATGATGTGGCCCCACTGGTTTGAGGATACTTCTGCCTGGTTCCCATCCCCTTGGCGATATGAGCCCTCTGGTGAGAGTCTGATCCTGGCTGGGTTCCTCACACTTCTGTGAGGTGGGCCCTTTGCTGTGAGGTAACTCCTTCCTGGCTTCCCATTGCCTTGGTGACATCGGCCCTCTGGTGGCAGTTGGAACCTACTGGGAGCCTCCTCCCCTCGGTGATGAGGGCCCTCTGGCGTCAGGCCATAACTGCTGGGCTCCCCACGTTATCTGATGTGAGCCCAGTGATAACAGGACACTCCTGTAAGGTTCCCATCCCCATGGGGATGTGGGCCTTCTGCTCTGTGGTTCCAACGTCTGGGTTGCTCACAGTTCCATGATATAGGCTCTCTGGTGTTAGTTCACTCAGGCTGGGATCCCATAGTCTCTGTGCTCTGGGCTGCCTGCTGCGAGGTTCCAACTGCTGGATACCTCACCTTTTTTATTCTTTGGGCCCTGTGTTGTGAGGCTCCTCCTGCCTGCCTCACTCCCAGCCCCTTCGTGATGTGGGTCCTGTGGTTTCAGGCCACATGTGCCGGTTTACTCACCTTTTAGTGATGTGGACCCACTGGTGTTAGGACACTCCTGCCTGGTTCCCATCCCCTTGGTGATGTGGGCCGTCTGGTGAGAGTCTGATCCTGACTGGTTTCGTCACACTTCTGGGAGGTGGGCCCTCTGCTGTGAGGTCACTCCTGCCTGGCTTGCTCCCGTTGCCTTGGTGACGTCGGCCCTCTGGTGGCAGTTGGAGCTTGCTGGGAGCCTCCTCCCCTCGGGGATGAGGGCCCTGTGGCGTCAGTCACTAACTGCTGTGTACCCATATTTTCTGATGTGTGCCCACTGGTGCGATGGCACTCCTGCCAGTTTCCCATACCCATGTGGATGTGGGCCTTCTGCTCTGAGGTCCCAACGGCTGGGTTGCTCACAGTTTAATGATGAGGGTCCTCTGGTGTGAGTTCATTCCGGCCTGGATCCCATAGCCTCGCTGCTCCTGGCTGGCTGCTGGGAGGATCCAACTGCACGATTCCTCACCTTTTTTATTCTATGGGCCCTCTGTTTTGAGGCTCCTCCTGCCTGCCTCACTCCCAGTCCCTTGGTGATGTGTGTCCTCTAGTTTGAGGCCACGTGTGCTGGGTCCCTCACATTTCGGTGATGTGGCCCCACTGGTGTGAGGACACTCCTGCCCTGTTCCCATTCCCTTGGTGATGTGGGCCCTCTGGTGAGAGTCTGATCATCTTTGGTTTCCTCACACTTCTGTGAGGTTGGCCCTCTGCTCTGAGGTCACTCCTGCCTGGCTGGCACACCCCGCATTGGTTACGTCGGCCCTCTGGTAGCAGTTGGAGCCTTCTGGGAGCCACGTCCCCTCAGTGATGAGGGCCCTCTGGCATCAGGCCCTAATTGCTGTGCTCCCAACCTTTTCTGATGTGTGCCCACTGGTGCGATGACACTCCTGCTTGGTTCCCTTCCCCATGGGGATGTGGACCTTGTGCTCTGAGGTCACAACGGCTGGGTTGCTTACAGTATCACGATGAGGGCCCTCTGCTGTGAGTTCACTGTGGCCTGGATCTCATAGCCTCGGTGCTCTGGGCCGCCTGCTGGGAAGTTCCAACTGCTGGATTCCTCACCTTTTTTATACAGTGGGCCATGTGTTGTGAGGTTAACCCTTCCTGCCTCACTCCGAGACCCATGGTGATGTGGGTCCTCTGGTTTGAGGCTACATGTGCTGGGTACCTCAACTTTCGATGATGTGGCCCCACGGTTGTGAGGACACTCCTGCCTGGTTCCCATCCCCTTGGTGATGTGGGCTCTCTGGTGAGAGTCTGATCCTGGCTGGGTTCCATACCCTTATGTGAGGTGGGCCCTCTGATGTGAGGTCACACGTGGCTGGCTGGCTGGCTCACGTCACCTTGGCAACGTGGGGCTTCTGTTGGCCCCTGGAGCATGCTGGGAGCCTCCTACCCTTGTAAATGAGGGCCCTGGAAAAAACGAATATGCCCTTTTTGGTCAAGTGCATCATTGTCGAGGTTTTGCCTCTTTTCCTATGCTTTCAGAGCAATTCCCGTCTACCTCCTGAAATCGCATTCCGGCAATTCTGCCCCGTTTTCAAGTCCTCTTTGCAGCCTTACTTGAATACATTTTTGGACGATAGCTGTCATTTATAACTCTGCAGGTTTGTGAATTACAGTGCCCCTGAGCCTCTTTCTTCAACTCGCTTTCTGGTGAATTGGCCGCAAAACCGCAGGATTGCTTCAGGCCTTAATCTGTTTCCAGCATGGCACGCTGAGCCTGTGGTTAGTTCCTCTTCCTGGAGGGAAATGAGAGTTAAATGTGCCTGTCCACAAACCTACAGCAAGTCTCTCATTGGTTCTCCCTATTCCTGTTCAACTTCGGCAGAAATTGCAAAATGTACCAAACAGGAGGTTAAAGGCACTGACTCTCCAAGTGGGGAGAGTGTTAGTAAAGTGTCTTGAATGGTGAACCCGAGGACTAGGGGACGAAAACTGAGATGCATTTAAAAACGTTTTCTGATCACACGGTGGACCACACTCTGCGTTCCCCATGCATGTTTGAGCTGAAGGACGAATCCCTTAAACCTGGAGAGCTGGGACCCTTGGAATAGGTACCATGCAGTATTACTTCTAACGGTCTGCATTTGCTCACTGAACCTCACCAATCCTATCAACCCCAAGGGTCCAGCCTTATGTCTAACCCAGCTGTGGGTGTGCATGTGGTAAACCAAGGTTTCATCACAAACCATGAATGAATTATTTAAGAATTGCTCTCTATTTCACAGTCTTTGTGATAGTTTTTAAAATTTATTTGTATAATGGGATTTAGCTGATTTTCAATGCTGCGTTTATGCCGCTGTAAACACACTGGATTCCCTTATGGAGACATATAAATACATAGGTTTTAAGACTCGTTCTAGTCAGGTATATTCTTGGGGTTGAATATGTGATGTTGAGTCCATTTCGTTGAGCAAGGAGTAGATCATGTATATTACATATATGGCTTATGGAACGGTATCTGTGCTAATTTCATTCTCTGGTTTTATGCGGCACCTCAACTCACCTTTCCCCATAAGCAAACATAAGTTGGTTTTCTAAATGTGAGACCCTATTGTGTTTTGTAATTCACTTCATGTGTAGCCAAGTTTACATTCTGTGTATTAGTGATATCTTATGATGTTTCTTTTTCTGTGTGACTTATTTCACGTAGAATCATCCTACCTGAATCCACTCATTATGCCGCTACGGGCCTGATGACATAGATTTCATTGCTGAGTGATATACCATTCTACGTACGTACCACAACTTCTTTATCCATTTTTTTGCTTTCTGAGATATTTAGCTTGTACCATAGACGAGGTTCTTGTAAACAGAGCTGTCCGAAATTTGGAGTGGCTGTGTGTTTTTGATTTTAATTTCCCTAAGCTATAGGACCATAAGTGGAAGTGCCATGGGCTGTGTTGATTTGTTTTCTACGTGTTTCAGAAAACACCATACACTTCTCCAGAGTGGCTGTTGGCAATTGACATCCCGCCCATCAGCATAACAAGGCTCCCTGTTCTCCATGGGCTGTGCTGCCTTTCTGGATTTTACACCTATTTCAGATGGCCATTTTGACCGGGGGGCAGTGAGACTTCATTGTAGTGCAGATTTCTTTAACATGCTTGCTTGGTTGGCCAAAAAGGGCCTATGCGTTTTTTCCTGAATATATTCAGGAAAAAACGCATAGGCCCTTTTTGGCCAAGTGCATCATGGTCGACGTTCTGCCTCTTTTCCAATGCTTTAAATGCAATTCCTGTCTACAACCTGAAATCGTTTTCCTGCAATTCTGCCCCACTTTCAAGTCCTCTTCACAGCCTTCTTTCAATATATTTTTGGACGATAGCTGTCATTTATAACTTTGCAGTTTTGTGAATTAGAGTGCCCCTGAGCCCCTTTCTTCAACTCGCTTTCTTGTGAGCTGGCCGCAAAACCGCAGGATTGCTTCAGGACTTAATCTGTTTCCAGCAAGGCACACTGAGCCTTTGGTTAATTCCTCTTCCTGGCGGGAAATGAGCGTTCCATTTGCCCGTGCAGACACCTACAGCTAGTCTCTCATTGGTTCTCCCTATTCCTGTTCATCTTGCGCAGAAATTGCAAACTGTGCCAAACAGGAGGTTAAAGGCACTGACTCTCTATGTGGGGAGAGTGTTAGTAAACGTTCTGGAATGTTGAACCCGAGTAAGAGGGGATGAAACCTGAGATGCACTGGAAACCTTTTCCCAGTAACACATTGCCCCATACTGTGGGTTTCCCATGCATGTTTTAGCTGAAGGAAGAATCCCTTAAACCTGGAGAGTTGGGACCCAAGGAATGGGTACCATGCAGCATGACTTCAAAGGGTCTGCATTTGCTCGCTGAACCTCATCAATGCTATCAGCCCGAAGTGTCCAACCTTATGTCTCACTCAGCTCTGGGTGTAGATGTGGTAAATCCAGGTTGCATCACAAGCCCTGAATGAGTTATTTAAGAATTGCTCTCTATTTCACTGTCATTGTGCTTTGTTTTTGTAATTCATTTTGATAATTGGATTTATAGGATTTTCTCTGCTGCATTCATGCCGCTGTACACACACTTGATTTTGTTACGCAGACATATAAATCCATGGGTTTGAAGATTCTTATTAGTCAGGTGTATTCCTAGGCGTTGAATATGTGGTGTTTAGTCCATTTCGTTGAGCAAGGAGTAGGTCTTGATTATTACATATTTGTCTTATGGAATGGTATCTGTGCTAATTGCTATCTCTGGTTTTATGCAGCACCCCAACTCACCTTTCCCCTTAAGCAAGCATAAGTTGGTTTTCTAAATTTGAGACCCTGTTCTGTCTTGTAATTCAGTTCATGTGTAGCCAAGTTTACATTCCGTGTATTAGTGATAACTTATGATGTTTCTTTTTCTGTGTGACTTATTTCACTTAGAATCATTATACCTGAATCCACTCATTATGCCGCGACGGGCCTGATGACATTGATTTCATTGCTGAGTGATATTCCATTGTACGTACGTACCATAACTTCTTTATCCAATTTTGGCATTCTGGGATATTTAACTTGTACCGTAGACAAGGTTCTTGTAAACAGAGCCGTCCGAAACATTGGGGTGGCTGTGTGGTTTTGATTTTAATTTCCCTAAACTGTAGGACCATAAGTGGAAGTGCCGTAAGCTCCGTTTCTTTGTTTTTTAGGTGTTTCAGGAAACACCATACACTTCTCCAGAGTGGCTGTTGGCAATTTACATCCCGCCCATCAGCATAACAAGGCTCCCTGTTCTCCATGCGCTGTGCTGCCTTTCTGTATTTTACACTTTTTTCAGATGGCCCTTTTGACCAGGGGACAGTGAGACTTCATTGTAGTGCAGGTTACTTTAACATGCTTGCTTGGTTGGCCAAAAAGGGCGTATGCATTTTTTCTTGAATATATTCAGGAAAAAACACATACGCCCTATTTAGCCAAGTGCATCATTGTCGACGTTCTGCCTCTTTTCCTATGCTTTAAATGCAATTCCAGTCTACCCCCTGAAATCGTTTTCCTGCAATTCTGCCCCGCTTTCAAGTCCTCTTCGCAGCCTTAGTTCAATATATTTTTGGACGATAGCTGTCATTTATAACTCTGCAGGTTGGTGAATTACAGTGCCCCTGAGCCCCTTTCTTCAACTCGCTTTCTTGTGTGCGGGCCGAAAAACCGCAGGATTGCTTCAGGCCCTAATCTGGTTCCGGCACGGCACACTGAGTCTTTGGTTAATTCCTCTTCCTGGTGGGAAATAAGTGTTAAATTTGTCCATGCAGACACCTACAGCTAGTCTCTCATTGGTTCTCCCTATTCCTGTTCATCTTGCGTAGAATTTGCAAAATGAGCTAAACAGGAGTTTAAAGGCACTGACTCTCCAAGTGGGGAGAGTGTTAGTAAAGCGTCTGGAATGGTGATCCCAAGTACCAGGTGACAAAAACTGAGATGCATTTAGAAACGTTTCCCGGTCACACGGTGGACCATACTGTGGGATTTCCATGCATGATTTACCTGAAGGAAGCATCCCTTAAACCTGGAGAGTTGGGACCCATGGAATAGGTACCATGCAGTATGACTTCAAAGGGTCTGCATTTGCTCATCGAACCTCACCAATGCTATCAGCCAGAAGTGTCCAACCTTATGCCTCACTCAGCTCTGGGTGTAGATGTGGTAAATCCAGGTTGCATCACAAGCTCTGAATGAATTATTTAAGAATTGCTCTCTATTTCACTGTCATTGTGTTTTGTTTTTGAAATTTATTTTGATAATGGGATTTAGCTGATTTTCACTGCTGCGTTTATGTCACTGTACACATGCTTGATTCTCTTACGGAGACATATAAATCCATAGGTATTAAGACTCTTACTCGTCCCGTATATTCCTAGGCGCTGAATATGGGGTGTTGAGTCCATTTCGTTCACCAGGGAGTAGGTTTCTTCTATTACATATTTGGCTTATGGAATGGTATCTGTGCTAATTTCAATCTCTGGTTTTATGCAGCTCCTCAACTCTCCTTTATCCTTAAGCAAGCATAAGTTGGTTTTCTAAATTTGAGACCCCATTCTGTTTTGTAATTCAGTTCATTTGTAGCCACGTTTACATTCCATGTATTAGTAATATCGTATGTCTTTTTCTTTTTGAATTATGTGACTTCGAATGATCATACGTAACTCCTCTGGGGTTGTTACAACTGGCCATATTTCATTGATTTTCAGGCTGAGTAATATTCCACTCTACATAAGTGCCACATCTCTGTCCATTTTTTCCCTCCAGAGACATATAAATTATATCCTAGTCGAGGATCTTTTAAACAGAGGGGCGGTAAACATTGGGGTGCCTGTGTCCTCTCGATTTTTGTTTTTCCCAAGATATACGTCCATGAGTGCAAGTGCCCTGTGCTCTGTAGCTCATTTTTTAGATGCTTTAGTAAACACAATACACTTCTCCAGAGTGACCGTTGGCAATATACATTTCCACTATAAGCCTCACAGGGCTCCCTTTTCTCCTTGCCCTGTCCTGCATTTCTGGTGTTTGCACTTTATGAGGAAGGCTCTTCTGACTGATGTGAAGTGATATGTTTTGTAGTATTGATTTCCAGTGCCCACCTGTTTGGTTGGCTAAAAAAGTGTATGCCCTTTTCTTGAATATATACAGAAAAAGACGCATACACCCTTTTTGGCCAACGGCAATGTTGGCAATGTTCAGCCCCTTTTCTTGTGCTTAATGGCGAGTCCTTTCTACCTCTTCCAATCCCTTTCCTGCCATTCTCCGTTGCTTACAAGTCCTTTTCTCTGACTTTCCTCAGGACATTTTTCATTGATAGATATTTTCAACTCTGCAGCTTCGTGAATTTTAGTGTCCCTGAGTTCCATTTTTCAACTTGTGTTTATGGGAACTTGCCACAAAGCAGCGGGATTTCCTCAAGCCTTATACTGTTTCCATGGGCAACACTAGCCTTTGGTCAATTCATTTTCCTGATTGGAAATTAGAGTGACATGTGCCTGTCCGAACACCTAGGACTTGTCTCTCATTGTTCCTCCTCCTTCTGCTTCATCCTCTGGACAAATTCCAAACTGTATGCAACAGGATGTTGACAGTGCTGACATCTCCAAGTGGGGACACTGTTCGTAAAGACGCTGGAGGGGTGAACCCGAGCACCAGGAGATGAGGAGATGAGATGCCTTTTCCAAACTCTTCCCGATCAGACGGTATACCATCCTCTGGGTGTGACAGGCATGTTTTAGCTGTAGGAAGTGTCCCATTCATGTGAGGAGAACACCAGGGCTTTTTCAAAATCAGTGTCTCTCCACAACCCAAACTGGGGAATTTTTTAAGCTACGGCTACACATATGTTCATTAAGGGCCTTGGGAAGTAGGCAGAGTCCAAACTTTAGATGATTGAAGTCTTCAGGGTCAGAAGCACTCACCACCGGCTTCCCTTAGGTTCCATTTTAACTGTCATTAATAGATGATGTCAATAAAAATATCTATTCTTTTTCAGATTATTTCCCCTTCTAGGTTATTGCAAAATATTGAGTGTAGTTCCCTGTGCTATACAGTAGTTCCTTGTTGATGATCGATTTTATACATAGCAGTGTGTATGTGTTAATCCCAAACTGTTAATTTATCCCTCCTCCCACCTTTCCCCTTTGATTATAATAAATTATAAGATTTTATACTTCTCAGAAATGGGGGAGCTGAAAGAGAGGTATCATTTCCAATGGAAAAGCATTTAAAACAAGATTGAAGCTTTAACCAAGATTATTAGATGTACATCCTTGGAAAGAAATCACTTCGTTTCTCTAATATTGACCTGACAAATAAGACAAACCTTTTCACTGAACTTGCTTATAATAAAGTGATGGAAATATCAAATGGAAGTGTTAGAAACATCTTATTTTACCCGAGCCTTATACACTGTTCTATGTTAATTACAGTTTGGCTCACACATCTGTTCATTGAAGTTACAATGTTCTCAATTTCTGTTACTGATCCTCCAGAGTGGACCCCAACAAGTGTCCCCCTGCCCATTGTCATTGGAGCCAACAGATTGAGACTGAGCTTGGTTCAGAAGCAAAGGAAACTTTATATTTTGATCAGAGAATGGAGAGGTGAGAGCATGTGCTACCCCGTGGGCTGTGGGCTGGGCTGCTGTGTAGAGATCCTGTCAGAGTCAGTGGGAGGGAGGGGGCGGAGCTCTCGAGGGCCCAGTTGGCTGCAGCTCAGGCTCTATATCGTGGAGTCTGCACTGTGCCCCAAGAGCTGAGGTGTCGACCCAGCCATTCTGCACTAGGAAATCTGGTCTGAAGTGCCGGCTGTTGAACCTCTGTATGCGGGACCCTAGGAGTATGTGAAATTAGACAAAGCACAAAGGATAAAAAAGGTTAGACTTTATTTTATTGCCCAGATTCTAATTTTATCTCCCTGGGATTTTTAAGGGGCTTTGCCTGGGACAAACCCCTCTTCTGCATTTTGTCCCCTTCCTCATTCTTACAGTGGTGAGGGTGCAGACCTTTCATCTGTAACTGCTGAGTGCTGAGTTAGGAGCCCTCATACCGGTGGGCGAGGGTCAGAACTTCTCCCCAGCAGCCTCCAGGTGACGTTGATTGTCCCCAGGCCTCCTGCCTCCATGCTCGTCCGCCTGAGCACAAGTATTGGTAGTGTTATAGATTCTATTGACCTTTAAGGGTCCAGGAAGGAGATGTGCAGTGACGCTGTGAGGTCCAGTTTCACCCCGCCCTGCATTTGTTCGGCCACCTTAGGCTGACCGTTTCTGCCAGCCTAGATGCTCTGACTAGTAGTCTGCACTTTCTTCAATTAGGTCCCTGAATTAACGTAAAAACAGCACCAGGTGTCAGGACGCTGCCTGCTCAACTCCAAGACAGTCCAGGGTCAGTGGTGATGAAGGACCATGATGGCCACTGACTCAACAGCCTTTTGAAGTAAACAGGAGTCCAGCCGGTCTTATTGGCCACCATCATCACAGTGTGTGTAGGCTTTTCTATGGTGACAGCGTGATATACAGTTCCCCCGCCAAGATTATTAGCTCTGCTCTGGGTGCAGTAAGTCCTGCAAGCAGTAGTCTACTCTTTTGGGACACACTCTTGTTGTTTTATGAGAGAAACTCCGGGTCAAGTGATGGTCACACGAGTCGTCATGGTGCCCCTTTGCCCCGGTTATCTCTCTGGAGGTTGGAGTTGGAGGGCATCCTCACTCAAGGTCAGTGTGCCCCCGGAGCAAACCCTGCAACTTCAGGGCATGTTTGGGGTTAGGATCACCACGTGGGGTCCTTTTCCCTTAGGAGGGAGGTGGCCTTTTGGGCTGCTGATTTCCAGGTTTTCAGATACTGCCAGTCTCTTGGCCAGATGTGGCGGTGGGCCAAGCCCATTGGTGACCGTAGTTTATCCTACCTGGATGGCATTCTTGCATTGTTCCATTTCAAGTGGTCCCAGGTTTTGCACTAATACTCCAATGGCAATTCGCCGTTCACCAGGAATGTAAAGGTCAAAGGGTTTAGCTAAATTAGGGAGTTCCAGGGCAAGGGTCTGTATTGACTGCTCTTTCCATTGTTGAAAGGCCACTTCTGGATTCTATTCCAAAGGATCATCATCTTTTCCTTTCGGTGTTTCATATAGAGGCCCAGCTAGTAGACTGTAGTTAGGGATCCAGAAGCAGCAAACGCTGGCCTCCCCAGGAACCCCTAAGCTGTCTTTTAGTTTTAGAAATGGGTAAGGCTGTAAATTGTTTCTTCCCTTTCCTGGGATGGGCTTCTCCGACCTTCTGTGAGAATGAAGCCCAGGTAGGTCACCGTAGTCTGTGATATATGAGCTTTTTCTTAGACAACTTGTATCCTTTATTGGCTTGGTAGTTCAGAGGTCTCCTTAGTAAGGCTGGCGATCAGAATGTCGTCTGCATATTGAAGGAGTGTTTCCTTTTCCAGAGGTAGAACTTTTAGGTCTTTAGCTGAGCTTTCCCCAAAGATGGTGTGGGAATTTTTGAGCCCTTGGGGCAACACGGCCCAGAAGTATTGTTTTAGTTGTATGTTGAGTCCTGCCACTCACAAGCCAAAATTTCTTGTGACTCTGGGACTAATGGAATACAAAAGAAGGCATCATTGAAGATTAATACAGAATACCATGTCCTGGTGGTTGGCAGAATGACCAGCAGGGTGTAGGATTTAGGAACTACTGGAGGTCTATCCTTGGTGGCTTCACTGACTGTCCTGACATCCTTTACCAGGACTCCAGCAGCCCATGGGGCTCTCGAGGTCAGGCCAATCCCAGGATATGGAGCTCACCTGGGCAGGTACCCCACCCCCACACCAGCCAACGGGGCTCTCGTGTTCAGGCCCCTCCCAGGATATGGGGATCCCTGGGCAGGTTCCCCGGCAGCCCATGGGGCTCTCGGTGTCAGGCCCCTCCCAGGATACAGAGCTACCCTTGCAGGTACCGTGGCAGGGCTGGGCACACAGGAACCGTGCACATCGCCCTCATTGCAGAGCACTCCCAGCTCACCTGTCACTCAGATCTGACACAGAGCACCTCAGAGCAGGACTTGAACTAACAACAGCAGCTCCAAAAGGTCTGTGACCCTGGGCATCACTCTGTGTGGCCTCCCTCCACCTGGTCTTCCAGAGACTTTCACTGCACCCGGGGCACCAGGCCTCTGTCTCCACCCACCACCCA